>NC_137031.1:25006112-25013612 GCF_032717465.1 Coenobita brevimanus
GAATACTGTAAGATACTGTTCTGTGGCACCTTATCTACTGTGTAAGGCCTGGCACTGTATCTACACTCTTAGGTCTTCATGACAGTTAAGTCTTTTCACTGCTGCACGCCGGTATCAGTAAGTATACCATACGAGGCCGGACGTCAGGTGAAAATATGTGAGATATTATATCCTGGCACTGTATCTACTGTGTAAGTCTTCATGTATCATAGTACAGTCCTGCAGTCCACGGGGTTCACCTGCTCCAACACACAGTACTCTACTCTTAACTTCACATCCTACCTCAGGCTTGATGACATGCTTCATTAAGACTTCTTTTTGATCAATTTATTTAACCTACTGCATCATAATATTCCCTCATACATTACTAATAAGGTTTTAAGATCTACTATTGATGCTCATGAAGGCTCATAGCTACAAGAGGCAAAATAGATAGCTGAGGAAGATGGGGAACGAAATCTGTCACAATACGACCCCTCACATCCATTATAATAGTTACTCAGTCCTTTACTTCACTACATTCACCTTCCCAGACACTGCAACCATGTCTGTCAGGTAAGGATGAATGCAACTTATTACCATTGTGTATACTGTTGATTCCTTTATATACTCCTTCATGGTACTATACCATGGTAGGTCTCCATGGTAGTTATTGACGTTAGCCCCTTCACGATCCATCTGTGCATTCCTTCACGGTACTAAGGCTTTTTCATGGTAGTATCTTAGGCTAGACCCCTTCACGATACCATTATGCACTTCTTCATGGTACTATATACTTATGGGAGTTCTTCATGGTATTTAGCTAGCCTTTTCACTACACTGGGTATAGGCGCGCCAATACATCTTTCCAATTTTCCAATTTTCCTACACCAACAATGCCCTGCAATCTGGGTGTAGCAAGAAGGTACACTATTATGCTTACTGTCTAGGGTGTGTATATTTAGCCAGTTCCTTCATTACACCCGGGTTAGCTACACCAATACACAGGTCCATGATTACCAGGCTGACATTACACCCAGGGTAGGTTAGGCTATAATAAGCTATCACGAGAAGGAAAGTAAAAATATCATTCAATTTTAATAACTATCTGGGATGTAGGACGTTTGCTTCTCATCATTGGGGTAAAAATGAGCAGGTTTCACTCCTATTCGTTGTGGTTAGAGGAGCTTGCTTTCAAATGAAGATCTGCTTCTATGAGTTAGCATTTTGCCTCTCATAGGACAGATTTTGAGGAGATGAAGACACCAAAAACTGCCTTATGTCCAGTTCCACCTGAGTTCAAAATGACCCCACAAATTACACCAAAAGTATTTTCCAATACATTCTGAAGTCCTTGATCATTGGGATGTGAAAGAAGTGAGCTAACCTACTTAAAGACATTCCATTCTCCCTCACTTTGGCCACAAACAATGCTCTCTTTGGTGAAATCTATAAATAGATCACAAAATAAAACAACTTTCCAACATAGCCTTAAGTCTTCGGGCATTGAAAATGAAAGAAATGAGCAAACTTACTAAAAAACATCCCCTTCTCTCACACTTTGGCCTTAAATCAGCCTCCCCTTGGTGAAAACTGCGTCTCATCCACGAATGACACTAATCTTAAAATCATGCAGAGACTTCGCAGTCATGACATGTATATATCAACTTTCTCTTGCATCTTCAGCCTTGATTTCTAAACAGTACGGTCGTTCTCCCTGACCTACCTAATTACCTCTTAATGCCATCTTCCGGAATGCCGAAGGCGATGACTGAGGCTTCTTCCTTACCGATTTCTACTACTACTACTGCTTCTTTTTCTTCTTCCACTACCACTACTAGTCTGCTACTATTACTACTACTTATTCTCCTCTCTCTTCTTCTCTTCCACCTCCTTCTTCTTCTTCTTCATCTTCCATACTACTACTACTGCTGCTGCTGTTACTACTACTACTGCCTCTAATACTACTGTTACGACTATTTCTTGTTCTTGTTCTTTATCTCCTCCTGCTCCTCCCACTACTACTGCTACTGCTACATTTATAGTTCTACCACTACTACTACTACTACTACTATTTCCACCACTACCACCACCACAACCACCGTTACTACTACTGTGACTATTACTACACTGTTTCTACAGGTCTTCCACACTGTTACTACCACTACCACCACCTCCACTACCACCATCTCCACCACCACCACTACTGCTACTACTACTACTACTACTACTACTACTGTCTCCACAGGTCTTCCACACTCCTACTACTACTACTACTACTACTACTACACTATTTCCATAGGTTTTCCACACTATTACTACCACCACCACCACCACCACCACAACTACTACTACTACTACTATCTCCACAGGTCTTCCACATCTGCCAAGCTGATGGACGTATCGATTCCTTCCTTTGTCCCAACGGTACTGTTTTCAACCAACAGTACTTTGTGTGTGACTGGTGGTACAACTTCGACTGTGCCACCGCTCCCAGTTTCTATGGTCTCAACGCCAATATTGGACTCGTCAACGGCAACGGTGTCAACGGTAACGGTGTCAACGGTAACAGTGTCAACGGTAACGGCATCAATGGTAACGGTGTCAACGGTAACGGTGTCAACGGTATCGGAATCAATGGTAACGGTGTCAACGGTAACGGTGTCAACGGTAACGGTGTCAGCGGTAACGGTATCAATGGTAACGGCATCAACGGTAATGGTTATGGTAATGGTGCAAATGGTATCGTTTTCAACGGTATTAGCGGTAATAGAATAAACGGTAATGGCTATGGAAACATCAACGGTAACGGTGTCAACGGTATCGGCATCAATGGTAACGGTTATGGTGTGAATGGTAATGGTATAAACGGTAACGGCATAAACGGAAATGGTTACGGTAATGGTGTAAATGGTAACGGTAACAACGGTATTAACGGTAACTGGATCAACGGTAACGGTATCAATGGTAACGGTATCAACGGTAATGGCTATGGAAATGGTGTGAATGGTAACGGTATCAACGGTAATGGTTACAGTTACGGGCGTCGCAACAGTAACGGAGCCATCATTGGCAACGGTGTCAACAGAAACGGCCTAATCAACGTTAATGGCAACGGAAACGGCTACATCAACGGTTACACAAACGGTAACGGTGCAATCAAAGGTAATGGGGCAATCAACGGTAACGGGGCAATCAACGGTAACGGGGCAATCAACGGTAATGGAGCTGTCAACGGCAACGTCTACACAAATGGGTATACAAATGACAACGGTGCAATCAACGGTAACGGAGTAACCAACGGTAACGGCTACACAAACGGTAACGGTAATCGAGTAATCAACGGTAACGTTGCAATAAACGGTAACGGTGCGATCAACGGTAACGGTAATCGAGTAATCAACGGTAACGGTGCAATCAATGGTAACGGTAACGGTATAACTAACGGGCTATACCAAACTCCCAGCTTTTAATAGTAATCTATATAAATTATTGCCCTATAGATGTATATATATAAATTTCTATATAAATAATATAAATAAAATATAATTATTTACAGGTAGGTGCCAGGTAGACTAGACAGGTAAGATGCTAATTAATTTCACTTGTGTTGGATTCTTCACATTTTTGCGACTTTCAGACGGTTATTCTCAGCTTAGAGGGATTTCTCGGGCTGAAGGGGTTAAGGGAGGCTTGGGCTGCCTTCTCGTCGGGTAAGGTACTCCCTAACAACTGTTCCTAAGCGATATATTTTGCTGAATACACTTTGCCTTCCTGTTACTTAAGTCATTCTGAAAAATAAATCTGTGAGGCAGAGGTGTTAGGGAGCTGTCTTAACTGCCGAGAATACGAACCTTGGACTCATAAGGAAGCTCCCTAATACCTCTTCCTTAGTGATTTATTTTTTGGATATGGCTGCGTAATATCCTTTAGCACGTTATCCATGCAGAGTATGGCGATATTGGAAGGGTTTATGGACCACCGGATAGGACAGTAATGTATAATACACAAAATAAGTCGCATGGGAAACGGTGTTAGGGAGCTTCCTTAACCGAGAATACTGCCCATGACTGAACTCCAGACCTGAAAAAACCGTCTGAACAGAAAATTATAAAACCCTTAGCCTTCCGCTGCTACTACTAATGTTCACTGCTAACTTAATATGTTTTTTCTCAGTTGTAAAGGGGGAAAATCGTCTCTATCAACCTCTCAGTGGGAAGACGATTTTTGAATTTATTTCAGATGCCTTCAGGGGCGAAAATCCGTCTTCACTTACCCCTCAGTAGGATTATTTTTTCAGTTCATTTCAGCTGCCCTCAGACGATTTTATTCAGCTTTGGATGGACTTGGTGTATTCGGGGAGGTTGGGGAAGGCTTTATCTAATCCCCCCAGCTCCACCTCTTCCTCCCCAGCTGCATAAAATCGTATGGAGAGCAAGAAGAAAGTCCTTCACGTCTCCCTAGCTCAAACCACCAGGATATATAGACGGTTTTCCCCATCTGAAGTCTAACAGTGAAAGAGTTAAGACTACCCTGTTCCTCAGATCTGACTCAGTACTGCCTACCAGCTGAGAAAAAGCGTCAAGTGAAGCCTAATTAGCAGCCGGGTTGAGCTAGCGAGGTGCACGTAACAGGTCAAAGGTCACGAGGTCAAGGTGTCAATGATTACTTAGTGTCTTCTGGATATGCTTACGTTATTCACATCAAAGATTAATATTTCAGGCCAAATTCATGTAATATATTTAAATTTGGTTTGAATATGTTTTTAAATTTATATATACAGTTTTCATTAATAGCCTATATTCTTTCAAAATTTGCAATCTAATAGTTTTTTTATATATTATTCTGATGTCAATACGGCAGTCATTTTTTTTTTTTTTTTTTTTTTTTTTACCATCAAACTTAGGGATAATATTCAAAATTCTGCCTTAACATAATTTATTTATTTGGCTGTCTGTTCTCTCATTAATATTAGAAAACGTTTAACTCCTTTTTAAAAATTATATTCTTAATGGTAGCCTACTTCATGATTTACTAATTTACCTAAAGGGCTCCTTAAATTTATGCCCTAAAAAGATATTCCTTTGACTGCATAAAATTTCTAGTTCAGATCTAAGCAATGCACTTAAAATTTTGTCTTGAGATGGTCTATTTTGATGTTATAAAAATGTGGGGCCAATATTTGTAAATGAAAAGGGATATATAATTTTTATTACTCACCATTCAGGAGATTTTTGCTATCGTCTAATAATATTTTCAATTTTTCCCCGCCAGATATCAGCCTATTCCCAGTTCTCATTTCTTTCATTCTATATGCATTTGGTCAAAGGGATAATTGTATATTTTTCAAATTAATCTCTAAATCAGTGCTGTCTATTTAAACTCTTGCCTGAAATGAGAAACATATTTCCTGCTTAACATTTTGATGTTTGTAAGTATTAGGCCACTTACTTCTAAATATAACAGAGATAGCTCCTGCCTAGACGCTGAGGAAGACTGATAGTATGAGTGAAAGATGACCTGGTTGTAATGTATCCTCCATGCTCTCCTCCCTCTCAGTATTTTCCCATCTCTTCCAATGATCCTAGGCACTAGTTATCTTCAAAGTGTATGGAGAAATACATGGACTGGTGAAGAGTGATGGTCTTATTCTACGATCATGTCTTGCTGTAATTCATTTCGCTACCTCAAGACGGCTTACCCATTCCAAGAAATCTCTCTCTTATCGAAAGAATTTGGTAAGCTTACATCAGACCCAACCCAGACCGAACACCCTCATCAAATTCGATATCTGAACCTTAAAATTCCGAAGAAGTCTTTCTCAGACATCTCTCTGGTCTACTTTAGTTCAAATGTCTATCCTAAATTCGAAATCTGAACCTCAAAAGTTCGAAATATCTCTCTGAAGCATCTATTTGAGACCCACCAGCTCGAAACGTCTCTCTGAAGAGTCTCTTTGAACCCCACCCGCTCGAAACGTCTCTCTGAAGCATCTCTCTGACCTTCTTCAGGCTCTCTCAGTGAAAATAAGTTTCGGGAAGTAGCAAAGAGTAATAGATAAAGATGTTGTACTGAAAGGCTAATCTAACGCTAGGATCAATTTCTTATATGCTAGGTGCTGGGGAGGGAAGCCTTCATGGGGTGGCACAGATATAACGGGGCGGTTGAGCTGCCTGGTTATACAAAAGTCCCTCAGCTCCCTCCCCATCCACCAGAGAGTAGGATGGTGGACTGCAGGAGAGGGGAAATTTCAGCCTGCAGTCTACTGGGTTCATATTTATATCAGCAAGGGTTACTGCTGCTACTACTACTACTACTACAGTACTTGTACAATATTGCTCACGAAGCTTAAGTATTACATTTTAGAATATATTTAGCGCCATATGCAGATTTATATTTTGTGCCATAAGTCATTCATGGATCTTTTTCCTTTTGCAATAATTGTTTGTATATTATAATTTATGGGAAAATGCAATAAAAAAGTGTGCACTTATTCTGTGTCTTCTTCGCCTTCGAGGACAATTTGTAAAAGAATCATTATTATTATTATTATTATTATCATCATCATCATCATCATCATTTAATTTTCTTCATATTCCTCCTCCTCTTCTTCCTCCTCATTCTCCTCTTCGTCTTCCTCCTCCTCCTCCTCCTCCTCCTCTTCTTCTTCTTCTTCTCCACCTCCTCTTCCTCTTCCTTCTCCTCCTCTTCATCATCATCATCATTATCATCATCATCATCTAATTTTCTTCATCTTCCTCCTCTTCTTCTTCCTCCTACTCCTTCTCCCCCTCCTCCTCCAGCTTCTCCCCCTCTTCCTCCCCCTCCTCCTCATCATCATAATCAACAACCCCCCCATCATCACTCAAACTCTATATTCCTCTCCCATAATTGAAGTGGAAGTAACCAAGAAAGTAAACCACAGAGAGACACGAAAATATTAACCCACATTTGTCCTAACTTTTAACTCTCCCAGGCCTCTATAACTCACTTGATAAATTCTTCTAGACTTCTCCCAATCTTGAGACAGTCTGCTGGTGATCCTACATTAAAATATAAAACACTAGAGTTTATGACTGAGTTAATGCAGGATGTTAATGATTTCTGTGATCACCAGAATCGTTGGTGAAGTTGAAATTGAAAGTGGAAATAAAGGGGTGAAGTTTTTTGTTTTGCTAATAAACACACACACACACACACACACACACACACAAAATCATACAAGCACCTATCCACCCACCCTGCCTCTGTCTGTCTGTCTGTCTGTCTGTCTGTCTCTCTCTCTCTCTCTCTCTCTCTCTCTCTCTCTCTCTCTCTCTCTCTCAAGCACACACACACACACACACACACACACACACACACACACACACACACACACACACACACACACACACACAGGGCCGGATTCAGGGGTGGGTCCACGGGGCCTGGGCCCCGGGCCTCCCACCAGAAGGGGCCTCCCGCCAAACGTTGGGCAACTTTGACATTTTGTATTTTTCATTACCAAAACAGGGGCGATTT
>NC_137031.1:25021112-25031112 GCF_032717465.1 Coenobita brevimanus
TTGCCCGATAAAACGTGCGAAACTAACTAATAGCCTTTCCATCATTGTTTACGAATACTATTATCTTCGTTTTTATACTGTTATTGAGCCCACAATAACCAGTTCTGACATAGAAGTCGAATATAAATATTATTGCTTTTTTTTTTTCAGGATATTTACAGAAGAAATATGTGCAGCATGTGATGTGGTGTGTGGGATGAAGAGAAGACGAAGGGGGGTGCAAGGAACAGCGTGGTGGAATGAAGAGGTAAGACAGGCTGTGGCACAAAAGAAGAAAGCATACAATGAATGGATGAGAAATAGGGGCGTGGAAGAAGTTGTGAGGCGGAAGAGAGAGTTATATGTAGAAAGAAAGAGAGAGGTGAAAAGATTAGTAAGAGAGAGTAAGAAGAGAGCAGATGAGAAATTTGGAAGGAACTTGAGTGTAAAGTGGAGGGACTGTAAGAAAATGTTCTGGAAAGAGGTGAAAAGAGTAAGACAGGGTGGAAGTGAAGTTAGCAGGGGAGTGAAAGATAAAAATGGTAGATTACTAGTGGAGAAGGGAGAAAAAGTGAGCAGATGGAGAGAACACTTTAAGGAATTGTTGAACATAAAGATGGAAGTAATGTGAGTATAAGTGGCTGGAGAATAGCTGGGAGAAGGAGGGAGGTGAGAAATCAGTAGGATAGAAGTTGTGGAAGCAATGAAGAAAGTTAAATTGGGGAAAGCCCCAGGAATTGATGGAGTGTGTGGTGAAATGCTGAAGTATGGGGGAGAGATAGTAGTAGAATGGATGTGGAAAATGTGAACATTGGCCTGGGAGGAAGGTAGAGTCCCGGAGGATTGGAAGTCAGGTATAATTATTCCCTTGTACAAAGGAAAAGGGGACAAAAAAGTGTGTGGTTTTCATAGGGGCATCTGTCTTCTTAGTATAATAGGAAAAGTGTATGGTAGGATACTCATTGACAGAGTTAGAGAAAGAACAGAGGAATTAGTTGGAGAAGAACAGGGAGGCTTTAGGAAGGGAAGAGGTTGTGTAGATCAGATATTCATTCTTAGATTTTTAGTGGAAAAGTTTCTAGAGAAGGGAAAGAAGTTGTATGCGGCTTTCATGGATTTGGAGAAAGCACATGACAGGGTGGATAGAAAAAGGATTGTGGAAAGTGTTAAGAATATATGGAGTAGATGGGATGTTGCTGAATGCTGTGAAGAGTATGTACGATGGTGCTAAGGCTGCAGTGCATGTGGATGGTGAACTGAGTGAATTTTTCTCTTTGAAGGATGGGTTGAAACAGAGATGTGTCATGTCTCCATGGTTGTTCAATCTGTACATGGATGGGGTAATAAAAGAGGTACAAGGTAGGGTAGTGGATGCTGGAGTGGCCCTGGTGAGATAGGGTAGTGTTTGGAAACTCCCTGTACTGTTGTTTGCAGATGATACTGTGTTGTTGAGTGAAGACGAAGGGGAGCTGCAAGGCTTGTTGGGTGAGTTTGGGAGAGTGTGTAAGAAACGGAATCTAAAGGTGAATGTAGAGAAGAGTAAAGTGATGGTCTTTGAGAGAGGTGAAGTCAGTGAATGCACAGCGAGGTTGGATGGTGAGGAATTGGAAAATGTGAGTACGTTTAAGTACTTGGGTATAGTAGCCGCAGCGAGAAATGAACGCTGTAGTGTGGCAGCCGGGATGACCTGGGATTCCCCCACTGTAGCCATATCCACATGTCACCGACCATCGTCCACCGCTGCAGCCCCGCTCCATGATCCTTACCCTGTGTCTCTGGCTTTCTCTTTCTCTCTCTGTTTCTATATAAACTGGTGGATTTCCGAAACTAATTATGAAATTATTATGACTTTTGTTCCACACCACCACTGAGGTAAAAATCAAGGAGAGTTTTCTGTATAAAGGTTTCCCCCCCCTCCTAAATGTGGCATATGAGCGGGGGAGTGCGGCCTTGCCGATACCTCCGCCTGACCTATAATTATACACTCGCCAGCTCTGACCTGCCCTCAGACAAGGGGGGGGAAACCTTTATACAAAAAACTCTCCTTGATTTTTACCTCAGTGGTGGTGTGGAACAAAAGTCATAATAATTTCATAATTAGTTTTGGAAATACATCAGTTTATATAGAAACCGAGAGAGAAAGAGAAAGCCAGAGACACAGGGTAAGGATCATGGAGCGGGGCTGCAGGGGTGGCCGATGGTCGGTGACATCCTACCTCTATGGTCGGTGACATGTGGATATGGCAACAGTGGGGGAATCCCCGGTCATCCCGGCTGCCCCACCACAGCGTTCATTTCTCGCTGCGGCTACTATAGTGTGATGAGTAAGGATGGAGGTTTGGAGGATGAAGTGCTTGAAAGGGTACAGCAGGGAAGAAAGGTTGCTGGTTCCTTGAAAGCAGTGACAAGAAGCAGGGAAGTGAGCAAGGAAGTGAAAAAGATACTACATGACAGTATTGTGATACCAACTCTAACTTATGAAAGTGAAGCTTGGACGCTGCTGGAAGGACACAAGTCAAGAGTGAGAGCAGTGGAAATGAGTTATTTAAGAGGAGCCTGTGGAGTCACATGGAGAGACAGGCTGACAAATGAGAATATAAGGGAACGTTGTGGTGTGGATGTGGATGTGAACGGAAATGTTAGGAGGAATACACTGAGGTGGTTTGGCCATGTGGAGAGGATGGAGGGTGAAAGACTGACGAAGAGAGTGTATGTGAGTGAGGTGGATGGGGGAAGAGGGAGGGGTAGGCCAAGGATGAGATGGAGGGATGGGGTGGAGAGGTATAAGAGAGAGAGGGGTGTGAGTTGGGAGCGGGACAGTGAAATGGCGGGGGACAGGGCGACGTGGAGGCGATTTGTTTGTGGTCATCCCGAACGGGATTGAGGCGTCTGGCAATAGATAGATAGATACATAGCTTATTTTTGCGTGTCGCAATTTCCAATAATTTTGCTCCGCAGTGTCGCGTGCGGTGACCAAATATTTGTTTGGTATTATATTTTTCTGACACTCTATTGACATACGCCGAGCTAATGCAAAAAGAATCAGGTCTATATCTCAAAGCATCAGCAGCTACATTTGCACGGCCTGGGTGATCCTAAAATGTAGGCTGACACTTTTGAACCGCTAAAAACCGGCGAGCAAGGTTGCCCGAAAGTTTCTTGTCCTTGAAAAGTTCTGTAACTGCAGCATGATCAGTGTAGACAGTGATATCATAGCCAAAAAATTATTTCACAGAAATGCTTAAGAGCCCAAACAACAGCTAGGGTTTCATGATCAATTTTAGAGTAACGCACTTATGCATCATTAAGAACTTGACTAGCATAAGCAATGGTGTCAGTGGCCAGAAGTATTTCTCTGTACGACTACACCACGAAACCGAGTGAAGAAGCATCCGTACACAGTATGAATGGTACAGCATAACCAGGAAAAGCTAGAATCAGTGCTTTTGTGAGTGCACTTTTCACATAACTGAAACTTTTGTCCAGTGCAGGCCCCCAGTGAAAAGGAATATCTTTCTTTAGAAGCTCTGTGAGATATGAAGCAATGGTTGCATATCATTTGATGAAGCAGTGGCTGTAGCCGCTGAAACCTGAGAAATTCTTAATACGGTTGGTACTAGCAGGTACTCGAAAATTTCGGACTCCCTGAATCTTATCTGGGACTTTATAGATTCCCTCACCATCCACTAAATGAAGTAAGAATTTGATATTCGACTCCAGGAAATCACATTTGGAAAGCTTAAGACCAGTGGTTTGGAGCTTGTGAAGGACTTTACGAAGTTTGAAGAAATGGCTTTCGATGTCTATCCTAACCATGATAAGACCATCTAGGTAAGCGAAAACAGTATTACAAAGCATGCCAATAAAATTATATGTATTAAAAATTTCCCGGGATGTCAGAGGTGTATTATGAAGGCCAAAAAGCATAGGAATGAACTCAATATGACCTTGATTAGTACTGAAAGTTGTTATCTGTCTTGACTTTTCATCTAATGGAATTTGCCGGTATCCACCATGTGAGTCAAGACTGCTGAAAATAGAATTTCCTTTGCCCAAAGACTGCAGTATGTTATGAAGGATGGGCAGAGGGTAGTGGTCGGGGACTGCCACTTCATTAACGCTGTGGAAGTCAGTAGCAGGACGAAATCCACCATCTTTCTTTGGAACATGGAAAAAGAGAATTCCATTGGGAGGTGAGTGCATGCATAATATCTCCTTGATCCAAAATATTTGATACTACCTCCTCTACGGCTTGATTTTAACTTTGAGGGAGGCGATAATAAGGCACATATAATGGATGAGTCCCTGGCTTTTTTTTTTTTTTTTTTTAATGCGAGGAAGAAGGAACCAAAGGTTAGGAGCCCGCAAAACAGTTACTTCAAAGAAAAAAAACAAAATACAAAAGAGAGCCAAATTCAAAATACGTTCATTTCGAGATGCCTGGACACACTGCGTTTGAAAGACTGGAGATCATAGGTAGTAGGAAATACAGAAAGAGGGAAACAGTTCCAGAGTTGACCTGTTGCATAAATGTAGGACTAGGAGTAAAGGTTAACTCTTGCATTAGAGACTTGGATAGAAAGAGATGAGAGTTTATTGCTAGACCGGTGCTACGCACCCGTCATAGAGGTGGAGGGATGCAAGCAGACAGTTCAGAGGAGCAGTGACCATGGAAGTACCGATGGAAGTGAGATAGAGGCAACAGTGCGGCGAAGAGACAAAGGTTGAAGGGAGCCAGTAAGAGGAGGAGAGTCGATGAGACGAAAAGCCTGTATTAAAACTGTCATACCCACTGACTCAACTGGAAGGATAAAGTGCCTGAGAACATGTTTAGAAGATCCAACAATATTTCTCTTTCGTGATGATTAGTAGTTTTAATATCCTGGACTATTAACCCTTTCTTGTCAAGGGTCTGCTGTGCGGTAATCTGAACAGGAGCAATGGGGAAGTTACTCTGCACCACTTGGATTTTAGCATGATAAGCTAAGAAACTAAATATCAGCCATCGTTCAGAGTAATATGGCCACCAGTCCTATTAAGAACAGAACATCAGTCAGACCATCGATCCTAACCATGCTTAAGCTGAACAAGCCTCTCACTCAAGCACACCACATCTGCACCCTCATGCACATCTGACAACCGGACTGGGACCCTTGGAAGGTTTTGGCTATAGAGTCATTGGCCACCTGACAGCACAGCCAAAACCAAAATCTAGTCCGAGATTCTTGCATTTGAGATGTCACTGAGTCTACAAGGAGTGTCCCATGCGATGAGGGACTCCTTATTTAATCCTGATAACTCCGCAGACAGTCCCCAAACCGTCCATCAGAATAGCTGTCAGAGTGACGCCCAAATGAAGTAATGGTCTGGATGGAGACAAAGAGTTATGACACACTTGATTACGTGTAACAGAATTCTTATGAAGGTGAACATCATTATAATGTTGCTCCATAGTTTATAGACCAAGTAGGTCATTTGCTGGCAAAGGAAACGTCTTTGTAACGTTCGAAGTGTAAGAGTAACCATTCAAACCGCATCAAGGAGATCCCCAGTATCTGGGGGAGGCGGTGGCTCAATTGGTAGAGAGGTGGCCTGCTGTCCTAACGGACCCGGGTTCAAATCCCGCTGGGACAGGGAACATTTTAAGGATTTGAATTTCATAAAAATCGGTCTCTACTGATCTACCAGAAGACCCACCGACATGTAAAAATATCCCTGCTAATAACAATGCACCAGTCCCGTATGAGACAGCCCTAGCATGCATTCAGTATGTACGGTGAGTCTTAGCGCCGAAGTGGTGACATGTAGAGGTGTGCGGTACGTAGGAGGACTACTGGGCCTTGAAAGCAGGCTGTGAAGCCTATACCCAGAGTCGAACACATAAAAAAAAAAAAAATCTCTGGACACTGGGTGTCAGG
Organism: Coenobita brevimanus; assembly: GCF_032717465.1. Taxonomy (NCBI): domain Eukaryota; kingdom Metazoa; phylum Arthropoda; class Malacostraca; order Decapoda; family Coenobitidae; genus Coenobita; species Coenobita brevimanus. Next base: position 25,027,010 of record NC_137031.1, read on the forward strand.
TGAGTGAATGGACCAATGTGTGTGAGGCAAACGATTCATTAGTTAATTTAATGAAGACTGGCAAATGAGATTAGTGCACACAGCAGTGTTCATAATGAGTGATAACTTACATCTGCTCACCAGCGAAGGAGAGGACAAAATATACACCTTCTATAGTGCTGCTATGAATGAAGTGGCGGTGGACTTTTTCGAAGAAGATTTTAACCTTAATCATTTGACTGACGGCACTGACCTTCCCCCGACTGATATGATCTGCAGTTAACATACTCGGTCTGTTGTTGGAGAACAAGGGAGCACAGATCTGCATTATGAGATGACTGATGGACATTCCACCACTTAGTAGCACCACGACGTAGTGAAGTGCGACTCGAGTTGTCTTGAACTGAATGGTTTTGGTTGTGCTGAGAGGCAAAATAGTAGAAGGACTGAGATTAATCCCGCAGAAGATGAGGAATAAGCGACACAGAGATAGGGATAGCGTTATCTGGGTCTTTACTAAAGAAACATTTATCTGTTGTATGACCCCACGTCTTGCATTCCGCACGAAATGTTTTTTTCTTAGGCTTCATGCCTGCAGCAGATAGGACGGAAGTATTTCCGCTGGAAGCAGTTTCTTGTGCACTGGCACGTGGTTATTAATAATAGCTTTCTAACTTAATTCTCTCTGCTAGATCAACCAAAACGTCTGTGGGTTTATACTCAAACCTGTCGGACTTCTCTCTGCCTTCTTCATGAAGACACAAATTAAATTGCATTTACTCAGGCTTATGACATCTTTTTTAGTCATGGCTGTGTTGTCATCATTATACCAGCCAGAAATTTCTAGACAATCTAAAGCATTGACATCTGTATCCCAAAATCGTGCCTGAGCTCTGAGAAGAGCACGGGATCCAATGTTTTCCTTGGTTTTGTTGATGATTGAGAATATAAAATCAACCCAGGGAGCCAGCGGCGCCTTTCCTGAAGGTACTGATCAAAGCACGCTTGAACTTATCATAGTCTTTGACTTGAGACGTAGCTCTAAAGACAGACGCCTTTAGAGCATCGCCTGGGAGACTGCCATGCTTGATATGTGAAGGGATGATAGAATCTTATCCTCTATATCTGTAATGCTGGTATTGCTCATAACATCTTCACAGTCTGAGAAGTAAGCTTGAATACCATAATTATCATCCTCTGGGGAAAACTCATGTATGGAGTGGCTTTGTGACAAGACCTGTACTGCTGTACCTTAATGTTAAGACATACTGGATGGATGGTCAGTAACTGTATGTGAACCAGAAGATGTTGGAAAAGCTCTTCCAGAACAGGAATGTACTGTAGGCTAACAAGGTCAGAACAAACAGTATAAATGTCCAAAAATGTTTATAAAGCTTCGACAGTATGAGGGCTAGATTTATAACTGACTTTAGTTTTATGTACAAGTGAAGTTGAAGTGCAGAGAGGCCTCACAAAGCGAACACTACACTCAGGATTTAACTCATCTTTAAGCAACCCTGGTAATAACTTGATTAAATGATGCTCGTTATCAATTTTAACTCATATTTAAATCAGAATCAGATCAAAACAACTTTTCAGACGATATCGAGGGTTAGAATTCGGGATATTTCTCAGTTTTGTGTTTAAGTGCACTGGAAAGAACGCGCCACACATGGAGATCGATGCCGCTGATACAATGCCAATTTAGGGAAAAAAGAAATGAAACAGTAGGAGAAAAGTTACATATGCACACTACATAGCAACATACAAATTATAAAAATAATAAGAGCAATACATATACGGGATGGTAATATGAATATCACATATACACTACTATTGTTCACTAGTATTTACATCACTTACAAGAAGCAAGGCTCTGATATATGTTTTTATTTCCATCGAAGCCGACAGGTCTGTAAGTGGTACACCTGGGGCTCTTATATTCTTTCAGCTTCAAGGAAAGTTCGAATATCTGCTCTTGAGGAGCTCTGAGCTATTTTGTTGTGAAATACATAGTTGCTCACCTTGTGATTTTGACTTGGTTTAACATGTCAGCTATTGTGTCAGCAGCTGTTGCATCAGCTGATTCATGAGATAATTATTAGGCTACTTTCAATTTCAGCGATAAGGAGGCATTTTAGTAATTTTCAGATAAAATACGAAGTTGCTTAGCTTGAAATGTTTAATTGATCTGGCATGTCAGTTGTTGCATCAGCTGATTATTTAGTAATTTTCAACTTTGGCTGTAAGGAAGCATTTTAATAAAACAATCCACATGTTCTGTGAATTTCAAAGACAGAAACTTTTAATAGTTGACTACAATAGTCTCACCGCAGGTCTATGAAGATTTTCTTGAGGCCAATAGTTCTATAAGTGACACACCTGAAGAATCACTTAATTTTTTCTCCTTCAAGGTTAGTTCGAACATCTGGTCTTGGAGAGCCCTGAGAAATTATCTTGTGAAATAAGTTCCGCAGCTTGAATTTTTAAGATGATATTACATGTCAGCTGTTGCGTCAGCTGACGCATCAGCTGACTATTGGGCGATTTGCGTTGTCGGCTGAGGTATTTTAGTCACTGTTTTATGAAATACAAAGTTAATTATCTTGAAATTATGAGTTGGTCTGACATGTCATCTGTTACATAAGCTGATGCATCAACTGACTACATAGCTAATTTTTTCTTTGGCCAGAAGGACGCATTTTAAGAAAACGGTTTCACATATTCTATAAGTTTCAGAGATGGTAACTTTTAATGGCTGTCTTCAATAGTTTTGTTGCAGGTCTGTGCAGATACTGTATTCTCTTTTTGTGTACTTACGAATGGTCTAAATATGATAACATAGTTTGTGACAGAATGCAAGCTAATGGGATGAGTCTTTGTAGAATAACAACATTTAGGGGTAACTGCAATAAAAAAAAAAAAAAAAAATCGTCGTACTATTTCACTGCTAACTTTGCATACAGAACACGTATTTGAACTAACACGTGTGGAATGGTCCGTATAAATGTAATTTAAAAGTAATAGAATGTTGTAATAACAAATCAGAATATGTCGTCTTGAATCCTCAAATCCTTCAAGTACTCACCACTCACTGTCAGTTGGAAGTGAGCACGTGAATGGCGCGGTTTGCAGCCGCACCGCTGCTGCACAGCAGAGCGAAAGAGTTGATTGGAGGTTGTTCGTGACACACCCACACTTCGTATGGCGTTGTCCTTCCTGACTGGAGCACAGACCTTCCCAGTCCCACCACTCTATGACGTAGTCAAGACTTGACGTCAAAGTCTGATGCAAATTCCGGACTGAGGAGCAGTAAGCTGCCTGCAGGAAAACTGCCAGGAAAATCTGCATTCACAAAAGTCCTTCCTCTTTGTCACTCACCAGGAAACTGACGACGATGTTATCACTAATAATGACGATGAATACAGGAGCAATGGTGATGTAGGTACCATCTGGAAAACACTTGAGTCTAGCAGCACAGAAATACAGTAACAAAATAGTAGGTACCACACAAAACACCCTCTAGTTGTACGTGAACAGGAACAGGGGATGATTCAGTTGCAAAATGTTTAGTTTGTAGGAGAATGCTGCTAGTCTTTGTTACGAATCCTGCCAACTTTCCACCAGTACGTAGCGGGTGATTATATTGTTGTAGTAGTAGTTGTTCCCTAGGCAGTCTGGCCGAACAGCCCCGGGATGATTATTGCTAAATATTAAGGGTTGCAGATTCAGTTCGTCTTGAGGGCAGAGCCAAGCTGTAGTAAGGTGTTGCAGGCCGTATTCATGGAATTGTTTACAAAGCTTGAGGAATACAGAACTAAGCCAGGATGGCGTAGTGGCACAGTCTTCTCCTGTGAAGGTCTGTGATAGGCTGCCCTGGTGAACAGAGCGTGGGATACAGCTGATCTGATGTGTTGACCTTTATAAAATCTTTAACAAACTGGATTCAGCAGAGAGGGTAGGAACACCGTATGAGGAAAGAATGAATGAACAGATAATAAACACATTTATTTACATTATAAGGACTAATTTGAACATTCATATGTTCTGTAGTGAGTGAATAGTGTTCAGAGAGTGAGACAAGAAGATAAAGGGAGATTTAAAGATAGATAAAGACAGGAAGA
>NC_137031.1:25033612-25113612 GCF_032717465.1 Coenobita brevimanus
TTTGGTGGTGTGATGAGTAAGGATGGAAGTTTGGAGGGTGAAGTGCTTGAAAGGGTGCAACAATGAAGAAAGGTTACTGGTTCCTTGAAAGTAGTGATAAGAAACAGGGAAGAGAGAGTGGAAGTGAAAATGTTACTACATGACTGTACTGTGATACCAACTCTAACGTATGGAAGTGAAGCTTGGGCCATGTTGGAGGGACAGAGGCCAAGAGTGAGAGCAGTGGAAATGAGTTATTTGGGAGGAGCATGTGGAGTCACATGGAAAGACAGACTGACAAATGAGGATGTGAAGGAGCTTTGTGGTGTGGATGTGGATGTGATAGGAAGCGTTAGGAGAAACACATTAAGGTGGTTTGGCCATATGGAGAGGATGGAGAGTGAGAGACTGACGAGTAGTGTGCATGTGAGTGAGGTGGAGGTGGGGAAGAGGGACGGGGAGGCCAAGGATGAGATGGAGGGGTGGAGTGGAGAGGTACATGAGAGAGGGGGTGTGTGAGCTGAGAGCAGGGCAATGAAATGGCGGGGGACAGGGCGACATGGAGGCGATTTGTTTGTGGCCACCCTTTACTGGATTAAGGCGTCTGGCAATAGATAGATAGATAGGTCTATTCACACATATCAGTCATGTGTCAGTCCCGCGTCCGCTTAGTCCATCAGTGTTAGTGGAAATATATATATATATATATATATATATATATATATATATATATATATATATATATATATTGGGGGAGGCGGTGGCTGAATCGGTAGAGAGGCGGCCTGCAGTCCTGATAGACCCAGGTTCGAATCCCGGCTGGGGCAGGGAACAGTTTAAGGATTTGAATTCCATAAAAGCAGACTTTCCTGATCTACCAGATGACCTGCCGACATGTCATAAAAGTACCCCCGCTAATACCAATACACCAGTCCTGTATGAGACAGCCTTAGCATGTATTCAGTATGGACGGTGGGTGTTAGCGCCGAAGTGGTGACATGTGGAAGTGTAGGAGGACTACTGGGCCTTGGGATAGGCTACTGCCCTCGAGATATAGGCCCTGAAGCCTTTGCCCAGAGTCGGACACATAAAATATATATATATATATATATATATATATATATTTATATATATATATATATATATATATATATATATATATATATATATATATATATATATATATATATATATATATATATATATATATACAAAACGTTGTTATGAGTTTGGCTGACGCCTTCACCAAACTACATGCACAGTACACACTACACTTCCTATTCAAAAATCAACAAAAATGGCGTCTACTAATCAAGCCTCGGAGTCCCCAGGGGGGGGGACCATAAATGCCCCCGCCATCTGCCCCTCTCCCGGTGACGACTTGAGGTGCCTGGAACCACTGTCTGACTCTCTTCTTCTTCATTTCTGCAACATTCGCGGCCTTTCATCTAACTTTCTCTCTGTTGAGCACCACCTTTCCTCCTCTAAACCTCACCTTCTTTTTCTGACGGAGACTCAGCTGTCTGATGCAACCGACAGCAAACCCTTTTCTGTATCCTCCTACTTTCTCTATACTCATTTCAAAGCCAAAGGTGGCTGTTGTGTATACATACGCAACGACTTATCTTGCTCTCGTGTTCCTGAACTTGATTCTTCTGAATTCTCCACACTCTGGCTTCGGCTTTTCTGTCATTCTCTGACTAAATATATCTGTGCTGTTTACTTATCCCCTAATTCTACTGACTATCAAAAATTCTTCGACTATCTTACTTCTACGATGGAACACATTCTGTCCATTTCTCCTTTCTCCGAAATCTCCATTCTTGGAGATTTCAATGTTCACCACCACCCTTGGCTCTCCTCTCCTTTCACGGATCCACCTGGTGAACAAGCCTACATCTTTTCTATCCTTAATGACCTAGAGCAGCTTGTACAGCACCCTACCCGTATCCCTGACCGCCTTGGAGAGAGCTCCAACATACTTGACCTGTTCCTCACAACTAATCCTTCTGCTTACTCTGTTAATCTTTTCTCTCCGTTGGGCTCCTCTGATCACAACCTTATTACCTTAACCTGTCCTATCACTCTGGTACGGCCTGTGGACCCTCCAGCGAAATGTCGTCTGTGGCATTTTAGAGCCGCGAACTGGGAGGCCCTCAGGCAGTACTTCTTTGATTTTCCCTGGAATGATTATTGCTTCCATGGCCGTGAGCCATCTGAGTGTGCCTTGCGCATTACGGAGGGTATTCTCTCGGGTATGGAAGCATACATTCCTTTCTCATATCCTTCGACTAACGCAAGAAAGCCTTGGTTTAATCACGCTTGTTCTAATGCTGTCCGCAACAAGGAGAAGGCCTACAAAAGGTACCGGAGCCAACCCACCCCTGAATCACATCATCTTTACGTTTCTGCCCGGAATCGTGCTAAGTCTGTTCTTCGCTCTACTAAAAATAATTTCATCCATACTAAATGCTCTCAACTCTCCAACTCGAATTCTTCCCGCTCCTTCTGGCACCTTGCCAAAAATCTTTCTAACAACTTTACCTCATCATCCTTCCCTCCTCTTTTCTACTCTGATGGTTCTGTAGCTATTTCTTCTACTGATAAAGCAGATCTCTTCGCACAGACTTTCTCCTTCAATTCCACCTTAGACGATTCCGGTGCTGTTCCTCCATCACTTCTCCCCTCTGACTTCCTCATGGCTGACATTAAAATTTCTTCAGTTGATGTATTTTCTGCCATCACTGGCCTCAGTACTAACAAGGCATATGGGCCTGATGGGGTCCCTCCTGTTGTTCTCAAGAACTGTGCTTCTGTGCTTACACCCTGCCTAGGCAAACTCTTTCGCCTTTGTCTGTCAACTTGTACCTTTCCTTCTTGCTGGAAGTTTGCTCTCATTCAGCCAGTCCCAAAGAAGGGTGACCACTCCCAACCCTCCAACTATCGTCCAATTGCTTTAAAGTCCTGTATTTCAAAAGTTTTCGAGTCAATTCTTAATAGAAAAATTTTAAGGCATCTTTCCTATCACAACCTTCTTTCCGATCGTCAGTATGGGTTCCGTCAGGGACGCTCCACTGGCGATCTTCTCACCTACCTTTCAGACTCCTGGTCATCCTCCTTTCGGGACTTTGGCGAAAGCTTTGCCATTGCACTTGACATCTCAAAGGCTTTCGATCGAGTCTGGCATAAATCTTTAATTTCCAAACTGCCCTTCTACGGTTTCTATCCTTCTATCTGTGCCTTCATCGCTAGCTTCCTTTCTGGTCGTTCTGTAGCCGCTGTTGTAGACGGCCATCGTTCTTCTCCTAGATCTATCAACAGTGTTGTTCCTCAGGGCTCTGTCCTATCACCAACTCTCTTCCTTTTATTCATCAATGATCTTCTAAGCTGTACATCTAACCCTATCCACTCATACGCTGATGACTCCACCCTTCACCTTTCCATTCGGTTCCCACAACGCCCATCTCAACAGTTACTTCAAGAAACAAGGGATGAGGCTACGGCACACCTAATGTCTGACTTGGCTCGTATCGCTGACTGGGGTAAAAATAATATGGTTGTCTTTAATGCAGCTAAGACTCAGTTCTTACACCTATCAACCCGACAAAATCTTCCACAGGTTTACCCATTAATGTTTAATAATATTCAGCTTAATCCTGCATCATCCTTGAACATGCTTGGGGTTTCATTTACTCATGACTTATCTTGGAAAGACCATATTACATCTCTTGTAAAATCTGCTTCCAAGAGATTGGGTGTGCTAAGCCGACTCCACTCTTTCTTTACCCCTGCACAATTGTTGACTCTATACAGGGGTTTTATCTGCCCCTGTGTGGAGTACAACTCTCATGTGTGGGGAGGCTCCCCACATCCAGCTCTTCTCAATAGGGTGGAGTCAAAGGCTTTTCGTCTCATTAACTCTCCTCGTCTTACTGACTCCCTTCAACCTCTGTCTCTTCGCCGCACTGTTGCATCTTTATCTCTTTTCTATCGCTACTTTAATGGTCACTGCTCCTCTGAACTGTCTGCTTGCATTCCTCTACCTCTACGAAGGGCGCGTAGCACCCGTCTGGCAGCAAACTCTCATCCCTTTTCTGTCCAACTCTCTAATGCAAGAGTTAACCGTTACTCCCAGTCTTTCATTTATGCAACAGGTCAGCTCTGGAACTGTCTCCCTCTATCTGTATTTCCTGCTGCCTATGATCTCCAGTCTTTCAAACCCAGTGTGTCCAGGCATCTCAAAATGATCGGATTTTGAATTTGGCTCTCTGTTGTATTTTGTTTTTCTCTTGGAGGGAACTGTTACTGCGGGCCATGGCCTTTGGTTCCTTCTTCCTCGCATTAAAAAAAAAAAAAAAAAAAAAAACATGTCCGGCGCAGTACCGTATTTTGACCCTCAGTGTCAGTTACGTGTCCGTGCAGTGAGGTGGAATGTCATCGGCAACGATGTTTTTTATTTGTTCACGGACGTTGGACGAGTTTTGTATTGCGGCTTGCCTAATGTTTGTGTGAGTTTGTGAACAAAAATGAATGACGAAAAGCTGAGTTGGTTCGAAATCAGTTTGTTCTTGTTTTGTAATGAAGGAAAATGTCTTGTTTGAATATGATAACATAAATAATTACTACAAAATATTTGTATTATTTTACCCCAAACTGCTAACTGTTCCCTCGGTGTTACAGCCTTTCTCCAGCGGGTGTCATGCTTTTTGTAATGAGCTTCTGTTTTACTGAGCAATATGTTCAAACAATTTTCAGACATTCTATAACATTGGAAAAGTTTAGTTCCATCATCAAAAATTTTGATTCCTTGTATTGTGTAGCAACTCTCCTTCATTTTCTCTTTTCTTCCAGGCTTCATGTACCCACTTCCTTTCCTTCACTTGATGCTCATCCTCCTCCTCTTCATCCAGAATTATGGCAATCATTGCCAGTTCCATGTCCATAAACTCTGCCATCTCGAAGATCACTGACTTCAACCTGTACGGATATGTGTGACTAGGCATCACTGATACGTCACTAATATCACCGACACTGAACTGACACGGCACTGATACGCCACTGATATGTGTGGATATGTAGCACTTTCAGGCATGATGCGGCTATTTTGATATCTCAAAATGTATTTGTTGGGTCTGAGTATCAATACCCAGTTGCGCTAGTACATGTTGACGATTATTTGCTGGAACATTTGCAAAGCAATCGATTCAGTAATTTTTGCTATGCAGGAGAGAAAAAACTAAAGAAAAAAAATACATAGAGGGCGCCAATGCTAGGGGGAGAAAAATGAGCCAAAAGAAACCTGCAACCACAATACATCACTCCTGAAAATTTCATGTCTCTGTCTCGAAAGATCTTGGAATGCCAGCCTTCTAAATCCCCCCCCCCCAAAAAAAAAAGAATTATCCACAGTATCTACATAACCTGGACAGAATGAGGACTGCTTAATAATATGACGACGACGATGATGATAATGATGATAATGATGACGATGATTATGAAGAAGAAGAAAAAGCAGAAGAGGGAGAAGAAAGAAAAAATGGAAAAGAAGAAGAAATAAGACAGGAACTACAAAAAGATATTGAGGGAACGAGATTGAATAAAAGGGAAATGAACTGACATAAAATAAAAAGCTATCTATCTATCTATCTATATACCTAGGCTGCTTCCCCCAAGGAAAGGGAGGTAGCCGAGACAGGACGACTCACTCTCCATTTACTCATCCATTCAAACACATTCATTCGCATCTTAGCCCCAGAGGGGAGAACGGACAGATCCTCACCGCATCACACCGCACAAGGGTCAACTGCGCAATGCAAGCAGTGACATCCACAGCAGGGCCCGACAGCAGAACTGGTTTACCCCTGCCACATCATAACAGACCCATCCCCTTACCCGCACCTGACCTGACTAGCTGATCAGACCAAATGCGGGAGAATATCCCCTCAGGGCTGCGTCATCATTTATTCATTCACAATTTCTCTCCATTTATTTCTGTCACGCACAGCCACTCTTCCTTGCTCAACAGACATCCCTCTCGCATCCAGCGCTCTCTTCACACTGTCCATCCATCCTATTCGTGGTCTTCCTCTCAGTCTTACACCTCTCACATCAGATCTAGTTATCTTTTTCACCAATCGCTCATTATCCATTCTCTCCATATGCCCAAACCATTGCAACACCCTCTGCTCAACTCTACCAGCCATCTCCCGAACAACTCCAGTTCTCCTTCGCACTTCATCATTTCGCACTCAATCCATACGCGTCACTCCACACATACTCCTCAGACATCTCATCTCCATTACATTCAAACTTTTCCTCTCTGCTACACCCATATTCCATGTTTCAGCCCCATATAACGCACTCGGTACCACAACACCCTCATACAGCCTTCTCTTTACATCCATTCTAAGCAAACGACATTTAAACACTTTTTTCATTCCTCCCAGCACCTTTCCTACTTCATTTATTCTAAACTTCACTTCTGCATCTATTCTTCCATCCACAGCAACATGTGACCCTAGATATTTAAAACAATCTACCTCCTCAAGCAACTCACCATTCAAAACTATATTCATCCCCCTACCATCTATCAACCTCGTACACTTCATCACTTTACTCTTATTCTCATTATTTTCAATTTCACACACCCTTCCAAACTCCTCTACCAACTGTCTGAATCTCTCCTCTGAATCAGTCACCAGTGCAGTATCATCTGCAAACAGCAGCTGCTTCAGATTCCACTCTCCTCCATCAACATTTACCAGACTCAGACCACCTAAAACTCTTGCATTCACCTCCCTTACAACACCATCCATGTAAATATTAAACAACCAAGGCGACATCACACATCCCTGTCGCAGCCCCACTCTCACGGGAAACCAATCACTCACAGCATTTCCCACTCTTACACACGCTCTACTATTTACATAAAAACTTTTCACCCCTTTTAGTAACCTACCATCAAGTCCATACAATCTTAAAACAGTCCACAAAGCCTCCCTATCAATTCTATCATACGCTTTCTCTAAATCCATAAATGCCCAAAACACATCCTTGCCTTTCGCTAAATACTTTTCACACACTTGTCTCACAGCAAACACCTGATCAACGCATCCCCTCCCTCTCCTAAAGCCACACTGCTCATCACTAATCACTCCCTCTGTACCCTCTCTAACTCTCATAATTAACACTCTACCATACACTTTACCTACAACACTCAACAGACTTATACCCCTAAAGCTAGTACGTTCATACTTATCACCCTTGCCTTTATACAACGGGACCACACAAGCACTTGCCCAGTCAATTGGCACCATACCTTTCTCAAAGCACACATTCAATAATCTTACTAACCAGTCAATAATAGTCACTCCACCACCCTTCAGGCATTCCACAGCACACCCATCCATACCTGCAGCTTTCCCTGTTTTCATCTCCTTTACTGCCTTCTCCACTTCCTCCTTCGTGATCAAAGAATCATTCAACTCTCCCAACACATTTATTCCTTGCACCCTTCTATCTGCCACAATCTCAGCCACCCTTTCCTCCTCTACATTTAACAATCTTTCAAAATACTCTGCCCATCTCTTCCTTACTGCATCCATCTCAATTAACATCCTTCCATCCTCTGCTTTTACTCGTTCTTCCTTCCCAGACTCTCCCTTTCGCACCCTTTTCACCTCCTTCCAAAACATTTTCTTATTCTGTTGAAAATTCTCTGTCAGCCGCCTACCCCACCTCTCATCTGCTGCCACTTTAGCATCACGCACAGCCCTTCTCGCTCTATTCCTCTTTTCCTTATACCTTTCATATGACATCTCATCCTTCCTCTGCAGCCACACTTCATATGCACGTCTCTTCTCAGCCACAGCCATACTTACTTCCTCGCACCACCATTCACTTCCTTTTCTTACACCACCACCCACACGTCTCACACCACACACCTCTTCTGCATGCCCCACCACAGCACTCTTAAACAACTGCCATTCCTCCTCCACACTGCCATTTTCCCGATCTTTCACTGCGTTCCACTCATCTTTCAATTTCTCCTGATACTCTATCTTTTTCTCTCTTTTATCCAACTCACTCACTTTCAAAACCTCCCTGCCACACCTAACCCTCCTAGCTCTCACCCATCTCTTACCTACTCTTAACTTTCCCTCCACCAGGTAGTGGTCAGACATACCTCCACCCTCCTCTCTCAGAACTCTCACATCCAACAATCTTCCTATTACATTCCTAGACACAACCACATAGTCCATCAAGGCTCTATCAACAAACCTTCCACCCTCCTGTCTCACCCATGTATACTTATAAATATCTTTCTTCTCAAACAGCGTATTCCCAATCACCATCTCTCGCTCAACACACATCGCTATCATTCGTTCCCCATTTTCATTTCTTCCAGGCACACCATGCATACCAACTACGCCTTCAACTGCTACATTTCCCACTCTAGCATTCAGATCTCCCATCATTACCACATTCACATTCGCTCCAAAACTCTGCAGACACTCATCAACATCATTCCAGAAAGACTCCCTCTCTTGTTCATCCCTTTCACTACCAGGCCCATATGCACTCACAAACACCCACAACTCACGTTCAAATTTCACTTTCACCCACATCAGTCTCGATGACACCTCCTTCCATTCAATCACACACTGCTATACTTCCGGACTCACTAACAAGGCCACACCTTCTCTTGCCCTTCCTCTATCAACACCTGATAATCTTCCATTCACACTTCCAAACATAGATTCCCCCTTCCCTTTCATCTTCGTTTCACTCAAAGCTAACACATCCAACTTTCTTCTCACAAACATTCTCCCAATCTCCTCCCTTTTAGCAAAAAATATAAAAGAAAAGAACTAAATCTCCCACACAAGAGTATAATTTATATGTTAATACTTGCAGCACTGAAGACTGAAAAGTTACCTGCCTAGAGAAGCATGAAATGACTCTAGTAATATGAGAGAGAGAGAGAGAGAGAGAGAGAGAGAGAGAGAGAGAGAGAGAGCATGCTTATCTTTGTCACCTAATCTCTTTCTTATTCTCTCTCTCTCTCTCTCTCTCTCTCTCTCTCTCTCTCTCTCTCTTTCTCATCTATGATCCTCCTATCCACTACCCTCCCACACACCACATACCCTTCTGCAAACCCATATAAATGATGAATTTTGTATGGTTCTTATTTCAAGGAAATTTTCACACACACACACACACACACACACACACACACACACACACACACACACACACACACACACACACACACACACACACACACACACACAAATTACCTGTTGGAAAAATCACTCCTCTTCGATTTGCGTGGAGAACCACTGCTGAATGTTTAGCTGCCTTCCTACCTATGTTCTGATCTATCTATTTATCTGTCTATCTACCTATCTATTACTTAATTGTAATTTATTAATGTATCTGTTAATGAATTCTTACATCTATACGGATCTGTTAGCGCAGAGGAAGGAGGTGGACGAAAGGGAGGAGAAGCAAAGAGTACATGAAGGAGCAGAGTAGGAGGAGTAGGGAAGTAGTGGTGTGGAGGAGAAGGGATAGGGAAGAGGAGAGGGGGAGAGGGAGGGAGAATAGAAAAAGAATGGGAAGAGACTAAGGAGGAGGGGAATGGGAATGCTGTAGGATGAAGAGGACATCAAGTTGGACATATATCTGATCCCCTCCTTCAGATATATATATATATATATATATATATATATATATATATATATATATATATAAATATATATATATATAGTTCTATCGAAGCATTTGCTTCTTGGATGATCCTCAACTCTTCTTCCAAGTTTAAACCAGGTCAGATCAGAATGGCTGGATTTATTCTGTTCATACTCTAACACACACACACACACACACACACACACACACACACACACACACACAAAGAGAGAGAGGGAGAGAGAGAGAGAGAGAGAGAGAGAGAGAGAGAGAGACAGACAGACAGAGAGAGAGAGAAATGTGTATTCATATGTAATTCAGTATGTATGCTTATTATAATCGTGTGTACTGCTACATACATTTGCGTACACAAAGAATCATCTGTACACACGAACCGAAACAAGCAATTAATATAACAATCGTTCCTCCATTTGTTCAGGCAGGCAGGCAAACAGAGAGACCGGTATGTAGGTAGTTAAGTCGGTGGGCCGGTCGGTTGGAAGGTAGGTAGGTTGTTGGCAGGCAGGAAGGTGGAGAGGCAGGCAGGTAACCTAAACATTTAGGTAGGTAAGTATGTAGGTAGCTAGATAGGTAAGCAGGACGGCAGATATGCAGGTAGGCCGGTAATTAGGATGGTAGGTAACAGACATGTAATGATTCCATCACCCATGAAATAAAAGTTAGCACAAGCCGTCAGTCTATCAGTGTAACAAATGGCAAGGAAGTGAATAGCCTTGAATATCATCTGCCTTTACTCCTGCAGGTCCCTTTATATAAGTTCCGGGCAGCCAGTGTTCCCATTCCAAAATGTATTGACAGGTCGCTAAAAGTACGTTCGTAGATTCCTAAATTTTGGTAGCCGAGGATAAAGAAGAAAGTCCTTGAATATCATCAGAATAATGTCTAAAGTTCAAAGCTTTAGATAGATTCAATGTAACATCAAGGCAAATAAAGCAAATTTTTGATCGCCAAACACACCCTTGCAATTTTGTAAGAGAAATAAATCATTACTGGGGAACCACAGGAACAAACCTTGGGGGATCCACCCTATACAAACGCTGGTCTGCGTGAAGGTCTACCACTGCGCAAAATGTCGTGTGCAGAACCCTCAAAATTATGTCTTTGCTCCCCATGGATCAATTTACTGCCTCCTCCTCCCCCCATGGGGGGGGGGGTCATTGGCGGTTCCAACCTGCCTACAACGTAGACGGGGTGAACGTCTGCTAGTGTGGAAAATTTCGTGTCTCTTGGCTGAAAAAAATGACCGTACATAAAGGCTTTGGCCAAGATCCCCCCGGACTGTCCCTCTCTCCCCAGTCGGGGGGCAGGTGACTTGTAAGGGTTTTCGGCCTAAAACGTGGCCGCAGTAAATATCTACAACTGTGCCAAATTTCGTGTTCTAAAGTAAAAACTATGGCATTGTCTTCACTGAGGAAGGGCCTCCCCAGCCTGTGAGCGTGTTCACCGACGGATCCACTTTGCCTAAAACGAGGCAGGGTGAACGCCTACAAATATGCAAAATTTCGTGTTCCTGCGTTCCTATGTGGTCTGTATGAACATCTTGTATAAAGCAAAATACCATGTACTTTGAGTAAAAACTTTGGCCGTGCATCACGATTTTGGCGAAGACCACCGCAGTCCACCCTCCCTGAGGGGATCGACCCTCGGGGGGTCGTGGTGTGCTTATAATCTGGCGTGAGTAAAGCTTCACCATTGTGCAAAAAATCGTGTTCCTGGGATAAAAAAAAAAAAATGGCCATGGATAACTGTTTTGGGTGGAACACATAGATAGAATGAAAGATAAACATAAATGAATAATGTAGCTATAGATAAGTAGATAGGAAGATAGACAGATAGATAAATGGATAGATAAATTGATAGATATACAGATAGGCAGACACAGATAGGAAAATTGATAGATAGACAGATAGATAGATGGAAGAATAATTTACAGATTGGTAGGAAGGAAGATGGATAGACAGAAAGATGAGTAGAACAGACACAGGTAGATAAGGACTAGACAGATTCCTTAGGCAGAGGGATAGACAGAATAATCCAGGTAATGTGTGGGGGTATGTACAGTAGGTGACAGTTTATCAGAATATAACTGGCAATAATATACGGTTAGGTCACAGTAAAACTCTCTCTCTCTCTCTCTCTCTCTCTCTCTCTCTCGTCAGGACCAGAAGAAAAAAGATAGAAATAATCCATGTGGTACATGAATGAGAGAGAGAGAGAGAGAGAGAGAGAGAGAGAGAGAGAGAGAGAGAGAGAGAGAGAGAGAGAGAGAGATGTCATCTCTTTACTCATTTACTCAGTAGTTCGAGTTGTGAGACGCAGGAGGGAATTTAGTTGTTGTGGTAGCTGTGGTAATGGTCGTAGCTGTGGTAGTTGTGGTAATGGTTGTAGCTGTGGTAGTTGTGGTAATGGTCGTAGCTGTGGTAGTTGTGGTAATGGTCGTAGCTGTGGTAGTTGTGGTTGTAGAGGGATCAGAAGAGGTTTGGTAGTTGTGATAGTGGTATTTGTGATTTATCAATCGCATTCTTACCTAAAATAAATTATCAGTGAGTAACGTAGTATGTCCCTCTGCGCTTTGAAGTATAAGGCAGCAAGGGAGAGTCAGAAGCAAAAGAGGTGAGATAACAGTCGAACTTTTGAGGCAAGATACAACTACTCCCTTCTGAAAATTATAGAGGGATTTCGGTGCAGAGTTATTTACTCTCACGGTTGAAATCAAATTAACCATTTTAAACAGTGTGTCTGCCTGTAGACCATAATACATTCGAAATGCAAAGAGATCTTGTTTATCACCATACATATGAGAATTCATTACATAGAATCATTTATCAACAAAAGACATTAACTGTGCTGTGGCATCCCAGTTCTTGCTTTGCAACAGTCCTCTCTCGCCTACATATTGAAGTGCCCTTCCACACCTCTGACAGTAGCTGTGCCGCATAATTAACTCACTGCTTCTGTTGTCCTGGCACATAAGACTCATATCATTTATTATATAGGCTAATTTATATTCTGTTTTTGTCTTTCCTAACATTCTAAGAACGCGCTCATCATACTGTACTAGGAAGCTCCTACAATAGGGTAACTAGACTCTCTCTCTCTCTCTCTCTCTCTCTCTCATCTAAGGCTACTAATTAAATGATACTCGTTTGATTGCCCTTATAAGCCGGTGATAACAGCTACAACCCTTTCATAAACCGTATGATGGTTGAGACAAGTATTACATTCTATTCTAACTAATGCCAGAGTCTTGTTCAATCCGGGGCTGAGACAATTCTGGTAATGTTAAATATCTTATGGTCTGGACAACTTTAAAACTCTAGTCCAGCCACTGTCAAAGGCTCTCATTTTATTCAGCCAAGAGTTAGTCCTTCGTGTCTGACAGTGTTAATATTGGCAGGACTGACCGCTTTAGGCTAGATAACTCTAGTATTTTATTGCAGCTAATAAAAGAGGGTTTTACCTAGCTGTGAGTAAGTCTTATGAGCCAGAGTGTTGTGAGGTAGGCAATTAATTGATACACCTTTGATCGTAATATGATATGCCAGAGGTAACTGATGCAATCCTTCATCCAAATAGGTCACTCTGGAGTTTATGAATCCTTTGCTATGGTCAGGAACGATCTCTGTCTCCGCTGCAAGACGCCAGGTATGTGAGTGCGACACGAACTTACTTTATTGTTGCTCTTGTTGATCGTGGGTCATAATGGAGGTGAACCGAGTGACCGTATGCTGAAGCTGCCCTTACACAGTCCACCATCTTCCTCTTGTTGGAAAGGGAGGGACCGAAAGGACGTCAGTATAACAGGGCAACAGATCCGTCTCGTTATATACGTGTCATTAAGTGAAGGTGCCCCTATCCAACACCAGCTGTAGTCTTATTGAACAATGGTAAGAAAAGAGATAGTTGTGGTATTAATGGTGTTTAATGGTAGTAGTAACAATCTGTTTCAATCCACGATATCAACAGAGAATAGTGAAGGTGACAGCAATGGTAGTGGCTATTGTAGTCAGTAACAGAGGTAGTAATGGCAGGAATTACAGTAGAAACGGTGCAGCTTGTGGTCGGATCAGTGGTAATTTTTGTCCCTCACATTAACACACAATACCATATTATTGGGTTTATATTATTTATTGTGACAGCTTCCTGTTTATTTACAACAGATTCCATGGAATTCTATGCCTCTGTTTTTATCTGTCTGGATGGCTGACAGACTCTCTCTCTCTCTCTCTCTCTCTCTCTCTCTCTCTCTCTCTCTCTCATAGACTCATATCAAGCATAAGCATACACAGAGTCAGTCATGTATGCTTTTTTTTTTTTGTACACATCAAATGAATTCAAAGCAAATAAAAGCCAAAGGATTCTCCCACGAATGCACATCGTCCGCCATCACTAAAAAACTAGATCAGTAATCCTCTGGCAGTCGGAAGAATATCATCGCAGCTTCGCCAAAATAGAAAAAGAAGCAATACCAGTGTTGCAACGAACAGAATATTTATTATGTTCACACGTTCCGACATATTTATCTATATCAACTTCAGTGGATCTAAAAAGATGAAAAAAGACCTGTAAGGTATTTAAAATCCTAAAAGAACTATATGAGCATGAGCTCATCGTACCTACATAAAAGAGAAAATGTAGTGTTAAATTATAGGGGGGACTTAACTGCACAATATATTCAGAGGGACATCAGACAGACAATTGTGTAGGGCGGGTTTTCGTTTATAGATATGAATGGATTCTAGTATTCTTAGATTCATACTGGTACATGTGTCTATTATACAGAAATTCTTGGGATCAACAGAAGTATTACAAATATATGAATGTTCCCTTACCGCTGAGTGAGGAGGGTCGCTCACAGGGAGACCTGACCTGATCGACAGACCTCTATGCTCGTCAACCCTTAGCTTGAAAGCTCGTATTGTGCTTCCAATATACCCTGTATGGCAACTAGGGCACTTGTATTCATACACGACTGACGAGCGGAGGGCAGTCGGTAGTCGGTTTTTATAATGAAAAAATGATTGAATCTTAAGATCATTCTTATGAACAAATCAGAACTTTATTTGAGGATAGTAAATAGAAAAGTTATATTTCAGTGCCCTCTCTATCTTTTCTGATACAGTACCAAAAAAGGTAGAGAAAGATACATTTCCTCCTTACTCACTGTACATACAGGTTGCTTTGAACTGTAAATTTTGGCTAAGAATTTTCTAATACAGTTATCAAAAAGAGCAGTGCTGAAGCCATTGTTAGCAAAAAATATCCTCAAAAATGAAATCTCCTGATGGAATAGGTTGTAGGTGGAAGTTAGGTTCTAAGCTCTATACAAAAGTGTTCTAATTGCATTCAACTTAAAAATAAATGGGCAGTAACTAAAAAAGCTAGTACCCAAACCCGAGAAAGTAGGCTTACGATATACAGACATAACCAGGGTGCCATTTAACTTCTAAATTAATAAATCAAGAAAAGGGAGGTTACGGTTAACTTCACATTCCATGGTAAATTTTATGTTCTTATGTTGTTTATTTAGGTAGTTTTAAAAAAGTGGAGCATGGCTTTCATCTTGAAAATTAAGTAAGTAGAGTGTCATCCACATATCTACGATAAAGGATGGGTTTAAAGTATGCAGGACAATTATCCAGCCATTTTTTCTCCCAAAAGCAGAGAAAAACATTAGCCATAGTCGGACCCAGAGGCGAGCCCATGGCCACACCGTCTACCTGTTTATATACCTCGTTATTAAACATAAAATGGCAGTCCTTTAACACAAACAGAAATCAGATTTTTAAAGATTTTTTTTTTTACTCATACCCATGACTTTATCCATATCATTAAATACTGAATTTACACATAACTCAGTAGTTTCATCCAAGGGAACATTTCTAAACAATGAGGTGACATCAAAACTACACATGTAGCAGGAGGTTGGTAGTCCGAATCCAGAGAGAAAGTTAAAGAGCTCATATGAATTTTAAACCGTATATTCATTGGTTGTTAAACCCGAAAGGATGGGAACTAAAAATCTGGCTGATTTAAAGGAGGCAGTTTTAAATGCAGCCATGATTGGTCTAAGAGGTATGGATTGTTTGTGAACTTTAGGTAATCCATACAGTATAGCTGGTGATGAGCCACTAGGTTTTAAAGACTGTGAATATTCCTTTGAAACGGTTCCTTTTATAACCATAGATTTTAATAACCTGTTTACTTTATCCTCTATTTTCATGTTCAGTTTTATTAAATCGGCATGAATGGCTATAATGAATTTAGTGGAGTCCTTCAAAATATCGTGCATTTTCGTTATGTAATCAACTTTACTGAGTAGCACAACTCCTCTTCCTTTATCTGGACGACAGACAACCAACTCCTCATTCTCACCCAAGTCTTTCAAAATCCTAAAATCTTTCTTTGTGAAAATATGTGAATGTACTTTAGAACTTTTAAACCCATAGTATTCTTTACATGCTATATTGCGAACACATTGAATAACTGAATTGAAGCAATGCCCTTCAGTGAGCCGAAATAATTTCTTTCCATGAACCTTGGCAATATTTGTATGTACTCTATTTACATTTCTCTTAACAAAATACTTTAAACAGTAGAAGTCTAAACGTGACACCATGGAGCTTAAGGATTTACATGACTGACTAAGTGAAACTTGAAGATGACATAGATGAATATGTCGAAACGTCTGAACATAATAAATATGCTGTTCGTTGCAACACTGGTATTGCTTTTCCTGTATAAGTTGCGGTTCCCTCAGAACAAGCCTGTCTCGATAGAAAAAGAAGGTCTTAGGTTCTCGCTGTTTGCTCCCACTAAGCTAAATATTACGCTAGCATTCAGAAATCTTAAGTCAGGGATATTATATTGGTGAGGCTCATTCAGTATGACAGGCCTTTGAAGAAGTTCTAATAGTTACCCTTTAAATAGCCGTTCTCTTCGTTGAAGGTACATAGCGAGTGGTGAATAATTGCAAACTAAAGGAAAAAGTTGCATACTATTTTCTCTTACAAATCCCCTGACAATCGGAAGAATGTCATCGCAGCTTCGCCAAAACTTTTATCAAACAAGCAATATATCCCGAGACACTACCGACAAAGTTTAAATGAAATTTGCCCACTTGAACTTGAGATATTTTACGAACAGTCAGACACACACACAGATGCAGATGATTACATTGTGGCTTCGCTAGGCTACCGGTAATTGTATGTCAGTATGAAAGTGTGGCTTTATAACACACACACACACACACACACACACACACACACACACACACACACACACACACACACACACACACACACACACACACACACACACACACACACACACACACACACACACACACACACACACACACACACAGAACATGAGCCTGTGTCAGTGTGTGACAAGATAAAAGGAATGTTATAATTGTCAATGTCATTCTCAGAGTCGGCCTTAATTACTCCCTTGGAGCTGAGTTCGCTCGATCGGAAATGTATGTGTGTGTGTGTGTGTGTGTGTGTGTGTGTGTGTGTGTGTGCTCTGGGTTTGTTGTTCGAACCCAACTCGTGTCGGACAATTCATCTGGGTTGTGGTTGGAAACGTTTCAAATATTTGCCTGTTTGTACCCTGTTTGTTTTATCGAGGACATATACACACGCTAACACACACAAACATAACCATTACAGCACTTACACTTTCAAATGCACCACTCGTCATACTGACAACCATTCTTCTTTCTTTCTTCGCCGGCATGGAGAAGGTTAAATGATGGAAATTATTGTCCCTTCAAGTAGAATGTCCAGTCATGCAGTGGAGCTAATATGGACTGATACATATAAAGATACAGACCTCAGAGGGATTTTATTCAGTTGAAGAACAGCCTCCCCTACTGAATGTATCAATGATGACCATATCTGTTCCGTCCAATTCGAAAAACCTCTTCTGGTTTGAGTATATCATTCCATGGCAGTGCAAAGAATGTAACATAGGAATCATCATAAAATTGAAAATTAAAATACTCCTTATCATAGAGTACACTGAGCCTACATACTGTTTAATATTTATTGGTTACATCCACACTGAAAGTTAATATATTACTATATTGCTTTTACATTCTTTTGGCCTAAATTTTCATCTTCATCTTCCGTGCTGAGATGTAACAACAGATGCTGGCTACGGGGAAGTCCTGTGGATAGGATGTAGAAGCGTTGCACTGTCTTTGTCTTCCACTGAATTATGAGAAATAATATGCATAAGGAGGAAATGGTAGGCCAAGTTAAGGTGAAGATTGAATAACATTGTAAAAGGCAGGCAGCCGGGGCATACATATCTTCAAAATGTAATCCACTTCCCCACCATCTCATTATCCCTCTGTCCTCATCCTTCCCTGGTTGCCTTCCTTGCCAGCCAGTCTCGTATGTATTTGTGACTGTCCCTTACCCACATAATGCTACCTATCTATCTCACCGTCTGTTAGTCAGTCAGTCACTTCTTCAATCAGTGTATTTCTGTATCAGTTTACCTTTCTATCTATGCACGTAACACGCCTTTATCTCGGAGAGGGTGGCCAAGAACGAATCTCATGTCATACAATCATCCGTCATTGGGCTGCCATCCCTAATAAATCTCCTCTATATCGTTCCGTCTCATGCTCGGTCTCCCCCGTCCCCCTCCATTTCACATACTCTCCTAGTCAGTCTCTCATTCCCCATTCTCTCCCTATGATCAAACCATCTCAGTGTACGTTTTATAACACTTCCCAGCACATATTATTCTTTCTGCTGAAAAGCACTTCCTCATCAGCTAATACTTCCTCTGTCGCCTCCTTTCCATCCTTTGGTGTTATCCTTGTCATTGACGTGTCTCGTCATTGACGGCCACCTAATAAATGTTAAAACTCTGTCAGATGTCATTTTCTCTTCACGTTTGCATAGACGTTGCTCCTCTCTCTCTCTCTCTCTCTCTCCCTTTTATCTATTTGTCTATCTACTTACCTGCTTCCTTGTCCCTGCACCTACATACACGTCTAACTACCTACGTACCTACCTTTCTATCTATTACCTGTCAATCAATTTGTCTATCCGTGTGTCTTTCTATCTATCTATCCGTCCGTCATTCTGTCAGCCACTCCCCTCCCGCTCTCTCTGTAACTCTTTCTACCCGCACCAAAGTGGAAATCATTCGTAAACTTCCTTTCCTCAAAATAATGGGAAATGGGAAAGGCAAGAACTCGCTTTCACTAACTCTGATCCGTTAATTACTCCTCCTCTTCCTCCTCCTCCTCCTCCTCCTCCTCCTCTTCCTCCATCTTCTTCTTCTTATTATTATTCTTATTCTTCGTCGTCGTCGTCGTCTTCTTTTTTTTTTCCTTCTTCTTCTTGTCTCTCAGAACATCGCCGACATTTTTAAGTCCAACTATAAAGGGTTTTTGTATCTCTTCTTTCATTCAGATATATCCTGCTGATTCTTCTCGCCATCCATGAGAGAGAGAGAGAGAGAGAGAGAGAGAGAGAGAGAGAGAATTTCCCAGCCTTTCCTCCCGCGCTTCATGGTATAAAGTACAGCAACAGTAATAAAGATACTCTGTAGAGAGAGCATCAGCCTGTGTCAGTAAGTGTGTGGGAGGACAAAAGGAAGGTTATTATGTCAGTGTTATTCTCAGAGTCGGCCTTAATTTATTCCTGTGCACCTGCAGTGACTCCATCGGTAGTGTGTGTATGTGTGTGTGTGTGTGTGTGTGTGTGTGTGTGTGTGTGTGTGTGTGTGTGTGTGTGTGTGTGTGTGTGACGGGATTGGTGTTCGAACTCAGGTCGTGTCGGAGATTCAAGGTGGGTTGTGACTGGTTATGTTTTCATATTCTTGCATATATTTACACCCTATTTTATCGATGACATATATAGACTCTAACACACAAACACAGACTTTACACATCCACTGCCACATGCTTCATTCCACCTACAGACTCCATTTCCTCATTCGTACTTCTCCAGCATGGCGAAGGGGCAATTCTGGCTATCATTCTCTCTCCGAGGAGAAAGTCCAGTTATGCTGTGAAGCTAATGTGGGTTGAAACAGATAAATATACTGTACACACTTCATGGGAATTTTTACTTAGCCTGGACAGAGTTCAGTATTGTTTTTGTTCGAGTTTGTTGTTGTTGTTGTTGTTGCTGCTGGCAACATTACGGAAAAACGGCAGAATGAAATTACATGAAACTTTTAGGATATGTGGGCACTGGTCCCAAAAGAAAATGATTAAGTATTGGAGGTAATCGAGTGACTGAAAGGTCAAAATCAAGGTCACAGGTTTTCAAAGGGGTATGACTTGAAAGCGGTTGAAGATAGAGATGCTTACTGTATACAACGTCCAGGAACTCGTCATTGGGCTTTCATTTGGCACCAAGATCTTAAGTGACCTTGAAAGGTCAAACGCAAAATCACGGATTTTCAGAGGGCATAACTTGAAATAATTTTCGCCATTACCTTAGACTTTAATTGTGTACTGAATAAATGGCAGCAACGATTAAATATTCAACAACAATAAAATAACTGGTGTCGGGCGAGGTTTGTTGTGCCTGGCACCACTTGTATTTAGGGTAAGAACGGCCTCTCCTGCCAAACGTGTTAAAGAAGGCCATGTCTATCCAAGCAAGTTCGAAGACTCTCCTGAGTTGAATACGTTAATTGAAAGAATAAAAATCCGTCCTAACAATGCAGAGTTAATCCTGTGTGAAAAAGAGCTCTGATGTTACTGCTATGTTACATCGTTAATAAAATGTTAAAACTTTACTCATTTCATTTTCACAGTGATTAAAAATGCCATCTCTCCATCTTGTATGTTGAGATATAGCAACAGATTAACATTTGTACATGATGCTAGTCATCAGGATGTGTTGTGGAAAAGATGTAGGGCCGTAACATTGTCTCTCTCTGCCATTAAGTTGCGCAAAATAAGCTGCATAAGACTGAAAGTCTGGGTTAAATTATAGTGAAACAAAAAAATATATAAGACCATAATAGGCAGACGACAGGAATATTCTTTCAGGTGACATTCAGTTCCTCGCCATCAAATATTCTCCCTGTCCCCTCCTTCGTGTTCTACATGCCTTCCTTGTCAACAAGTCTTGTTTGTATTGGCGATTCTTCCCTAGCGATAAAACATTATCTATCGATATTTGTCTATCCATCTATCAATCTATCTTTCGTTTGTTTCTATATCAAACTACCTATCTTTTGATATCCAAACGCCTTAATCGCAGAGAAGGTGGGCAGCAAGAAATCGCCTCAAAGTCATCCAGTTTTCCGCCATTAGGCAGCCCTTCCCCAGACTCACACCATCGTAGCTCAGATACCTCTACATCCCATCCCTCCATCTCATTCTTGCTCTTCCCCATCCCCCTCCACCTCACACACTCTCCTAGCCAGTCTTTCATTCTCCATTCTCTCCCCGCTAGCAAACCATGTCAGGGTACTTCATATAACACTATTCAGCACATATTATTGTTATTCCTAAAATTCGCTTCCTCACCATCTACTTCGTACATTGTCGCCCTCCTTCCTTCTGTTGGTGCTATCCTTGTCCGTTACGCGTATCTTCATTGACTACAGCCTAATAAAATCTTCCCTCGCACTCGTTTTTTTCCCTAAAAAATCATTCATGTTTCAATGTTTTTTTTGTGTTTTTTTCACGTTGTTCTTTGCTCTCTCTCTCTCTCTCTCTCTCTCTCTCTCTCTCTCTCTCTCTCAATCCATCACCGGCATATTTTAGACAAACTTTTAAAATCTTTCGATTAATCTTCCCTCGGGAAGAGTTATCCAATTCATTCAATCTGCCATCTTGCCACACGTGTGTGTGTGTGTGTGTGTGTGTGTGTGTGTGTGTGTGTGTGTGTGTGTGTGTGTGTGTGTGTGTGTGTGTGTGTGTGTGTGTGTGTGAAACAGACAGAGAGACAGACAGACAGGAAGATAGAAAGAAAGACTGACACAGATTTATGAGTTTCGGGTTGTATCATGGCACCAACAATGAAGTGATGGAAGAGAGGGAAGACAACACAGATCTCATAAAACAGAGGACCACGGAAAAAAAAAAACAATGAATCGGGAAAAAAATGTGAATTACTGCCAGCTGTTATATATCCATCGGCAGGTGACAGCAAGACAGGTTAAACTAACAGCAATAGCAACAGTGAAGTGTGACATCTGGAAAGTATTGAGTAAACACACTTTGGACAGGACGTGACTAGAAGGCTGTCCGGGCCATTACCAGCAGGGATGAGAGAGAGAGAGAGAGAGAGAGAGAGAGAGAGAGAGAGAGAGAGAGAGAGAGAGAGAGAGAGAGAGAGAGAGAGAGAGAGAATTTCCCAGCCTTTCCTCCCGTGCATCGTGGTATAAAGTACAGCAACAGTAATAAAGATACTTTGTAGAGAGAGCATCAGCCTGTGTCAGTAAGTGTGTGGGAGGACAAAAGGAAGGTTATTATGTCAGTGTTATTCTCAGAGTCGACCTTAATTTATTCCTGTGCACCTGCAGTGACTCCATCGGTAGTGTGTGTGTGTGTGTGTGTGTGTGTGTGTGTGTGTGTGTGTGTGTGTGTGTGTGTGTGTGTGTGTGTGTGTGTGTGTGTGTGTGTGTGTGTGTGTGTGTGTGTGTAGTTCGAACCCAAGCCGTGGCGGTCATTTAGAGTGGGTTTTAGTTGGATGTATTTTCGTATGTTACCATATGTTTGAACCTGTTTTGTTTTGCTGATGCCATATACAGACTCTAACAGACACAAACACAGAACACTCAAATTTTCACAAGCATCATTTCTTCTACAGAAATACCTTCAACATTAGACTTTGCCAGCATGGGAGGAAGTTTTATCTGTCATTCTCCGTCCAAAGAGAAAATCCAGTCATGCAATAGAAGCAACATACAGTGATATCGATAATAATACAGATATTAAGGTGATTCTTAGGTTAACAAAGGCCTCTCCCACTGAATATGCCAGAAAAGTCCATGTCTATCCCATCCAGTTCGGAAATCTGTCCAAAGCTGAATAATGCATTTTTTTTTTAACGGCAAATGAACACACACAAAAAAGCCCAGGAATGAAGAGTTAAATACCTCTTATCGAAGAGTAATCCCAGTCAATATATGGCTTAATATTTGCTGGTTGCCTCCTGAGCGAGGCTAAAATAATTCTATTCTGCTCTGGAACAAATGTACAGCTATTGCATTATATTAATCTTCCATTAAGTTACGCAAATAAAGATACATAAAGACGAAAGTCTGGACTAAATCATGGCAAAAAAGGTATAAGACGTTATAGGCAGACAATAGTAATTTTCTTTGAACTAGATTCACCTCCTTACAGTCAGATTGCCGCCCTTTTTCCTTCATTCCTTTGGTGCTGTCTTGTTAGTTAAGCGTGTCTGCATTGACGGCCACCTAATAAAAACATTGCTTCACAAATTTTCTCCATCGATCTTTGAAAAGGACTCTCAATTTTCACTCTTATAACTTTTTTATCAAGGTCGTTCTTTGCTCTCTCTCTCTCTCTCTCTCTCTCTCTCTCTCTCTCTCTCTCTCTCTCTCTCTCTCTCTCTCTCTCTCTCTCTCAATATTTCACCGGAGATTTTTAATGTAAAAGGCTTTAAGTTCTTGTTTTTCGGTAAATTTATCCTACTCAATCAGTTCGCCATCCACAGGAGAGAGAGAGAGAGAGAGAGAGAGAGAGAGAGAGAGAGAACAAAGACAGGGGTAGGTGTGTGTGTGTGTGTGTGTGTGTGTGTGTGTGTGTGTGTGTGTGTGTGTGTGTGTGTGTGTGTGTGTGTGTGTGTGTGTGTGTGTGTGTGTGTGTGTGTGAGTGTGTGTGTGTGTGTATGTGTGTGTACGTATGAACAGTTTTTATCCAGTTTCAGCCAAACATTGTGCAAGGCTTATTTCAACCAATGAGTGAACCTATTGTTTTTACAATGATGGGTCGAAGGCCAAGGTCACTTGATTAGGTCAAAGTTTCATCTAGCAAAGCAACTAAAACAGTCGATATATATTTATGACCACACTCTGGAGAATGGTTGAAGGCACAACTAAAGTAGTGATTCAGTACTGAGAACAGCCATAGGTCAAGGTCACACACTATGAGCATTTAGTAACCTAAACGGGTTTATTCTGACTTTACCCAAACTTGGTGGATGTGTTAAAGATTCGCTTTGTATTAAATCTTTTTTTTCTTTTTCCGCAAGAATATTACGTTAATGGTCAAGGTCACAGGGGACGGTCAACATAAACTGATTCTACCCTAGTCAGGCCAAACTCTGTGGAACGGTTGAAGACAAGGCAAGAGTATACGGATTCGAGTTTGGGAAAAATGAATCAATGACTACGGTTACAGAAAGTCGTCAAAGGCAAAGGTCAAAGGGCAAGGTCAGCGCAAACACTAACGATTGGATGTGAACCAACGTATGGGAATGGCTCTGGGCCATCAAGAACGATGGGATGCAATGTGGAGAACAAAGTTCAAAGTCTCAGGCGAAGGTCAGAGATCAGTCGATGTGTCTGCATGAACAAAATAACCCAATAAGTTTAGATCTGATTTGGATTAAGCTTGTCTGGTGAACTGAGGGTTGCCTTTGTCTTATTGTTTTTGAGAACAATATGGCAGGCGTCGAGGCCACATGGCAAGGGCAACGTAAGTAGATCTGTATCTGATGCAGGATACACTTTAAGGAAAAGTTCAGGTTATAAAAAGGATGAAGAGATTCGATAAAAAAAAAAAAAATAGTCAAAAGTTAGAGTCAGAGGGAAAAATCGTATGTGTAGCTCATTAGGCAAAATCATCTCACACAATTTTGATGACATCCGAACCAAAATTGGTGAAAGGGTTAAGGGTTAGGCAAGAATGAAGAAAGCCGAGCTTGTGTAATCTTTCGAAGTAAAAAGGTCGCAGGGCTAAGTAAAAATATCAGACTTTAGACCAGCTTGTGAGCGCGGATGTTCCACTCAGTGAGAGCTCCTGCACGTATTTAATGATAGATAAAATTCCATCGCTGGTGAAGAAAGGTAAAGTCAGTGATAAAAGTTGCCTTAACTGTTAAGTAAATGATTATACTGTTTAAAGCAATAATGGAGAAGGTGAATGATCATCTTATAAGAACTTCGTAGCCTCTTGTATTGAGGTTATGTAGATCAGTTATGTATATATTATACTCTTGGACGAGCGGTAGTTATACGTGAGTAGGTTTGTAAGTAGATAATCTTAGTTCCCATTGTCATGCAATGACAGGAGAGGTAAAGATGAATATGGGACTAAGTACAATTTTATTTGTCTTGAAAAGATTAACTAAAGTCTCTCACACACGAGTGAAGTATAGAGTCCCGCTATTACCTCCTGGACTTGTCTGGCTAGACCCCTTCTCTCTCTCTCCCTCTCTGTACAACCTTTCGGTTCTGTGGCTAGCCCCTTTCTGCTCTCTAACTCTCTCATCCTGCCCTAGGAAGGCTAGTGTCACGTGTGTAAAACATAGGTGTGGGTTCTAGAAGCTTGTGTGTGTCTGTGTGTATGTGGCGCTTCCGGTGCCCACTGGCATTCTTTTGGTTACGTCTTGCTGAACTCCTGCTGACATATTTCCTGTTCCCACACCTTACCTTAACTGCTGTTACTATGCTATCTATTACACTGTCTATCTATCTATCTATCTATTTATCTATCATGCTATGAGTTGTACTATCATAATATGGAGTCCTGACAATCAGACACCTAAAGACAACAGTAGGCTAATCTCTCTCTCTCTCTCTCTCTCTCTCTCTCTCTCCCCCTCAATATATCATCAGAATTCCTGAGGCAAACTGTAAAAGGATTTTGATTTTTTTCTTCTCTCAGTAAAATTGTCACACTTATTCATTCTGCCACCTCGCCATCCACGTGTGTGTGTGTGTGTGGGGGGGGGAGAGAGAGAGAGAGAGAGAGAGAGAGAGAGAGAGAGAGAGAATTCCCAGCCTATCTTACCGTGTTTCATAGTATAAAGTACAGCAACAGTACTAAAAACACGTTGTATTGAGAACATCAGCCAGTGTCAGTGTGTGGGAGGACAAAAGGAAGGTTATGTATGACAGTGTCATTCTCAGAGTCGGCCTTATTTGTTTCCTTAGCAGCTGCAGTGGCTTGACTGGCAGCGTATTCGTGTCGGTGTTGGTGTGGCAAGAGTCCGTGGCGGATATGTAAAGCGGATGCATGTAGTATGCGATTTCATATGTTTATATGCTTGTATGCTGTTTATTTTACGGATGGCATTAGAGTATAGATTCTAACACACACAAACCCAGTCATTACAACACTTCCACCGCCACATGGCGTCACTCTACCTACAGACACCCCATTCCTACTTGCACTTAGCCAGCATTGGGAAGGGTTAATTCTAGCTATCATTCTCTCTTCAATAGAAAGTAGAATAATGCATACGAGGTCATATGGACTGATACAGTGAAGATGTAGACGTCAAGTGGATTTTATTCAACCTAAGAACACCTCTTCTACTGCATGTGTTATTGAAGGCCATGTATATCCCAGCCAATGAAAATAATCTGCCCTGAGCTGACTCTACCGTTACTGATATTGTAAAAAACACAACATAGCAATCACCATAGCAACGAAGACTTCAGCATTCTTAATCAAAGAGTGATCAGAGTATATATATGACTTAATAGTTATTTTTAACACCCCGACAGAAATTGTAATAATATACTGTTTGTCTTTCTCTTGTCCTAAATTGCCATGTCTCCATCTTGAATGCTGAGATGTAGCAAGAGTTTAACATTGGTACATGTTGCTAGTCACGATGAGGTGCTGTGGTAAGTATGTAAATGCGTAGTATTGTCTCTTTCTGCCAATACCTTACGTAAAATAGGCTACATAATGAAAGTACAGGCTAAATTATGAAGAAAAAATAATGCATAAGACCGTAACACTCGTGGGCAGACGGCAGTAATATTCTTTCATCTGAACTTCACTTCCTCATCGTCTAATTTTTACACTGTCGCCCTCCTTCCTTCCTTCCTTCCTTCCTTTGGTGCTATCCTTGTCAGTTACGCGTGTCCTCACTGACGGCCATCTAATTACAACTTTCCTCTGGCTCATTTCTCTATTTTTCTTTGTCAAAACCCTTTCAGTTTTCATTGGCTCGCCGTTTCTACATCATCGTCTCTCTCTCTCTCTCTCTCTCTCTCTCTCTCTCTCTCTCATCTCCTGGACACCTCCCACCCCCACCGGATGCAGTGCGTTAATGGCCCTTTTAGGCACATTGCAGGTGGGGAAGAGATGGAGAAAGAGAGAATGACAGAGAAAGGGAGAGATACAGCTCAGAGAGTAATTACAAGAGAAATCAAAGAAAAGCATTAGGGAGCCGAATGCTAATCGCCAGCCAGAATATGCTGTTGGCCATGTTACAAGCTACTTTCAAACCAAATGTGAAGAAAATTCGCAAAACTCTACGGGATTCAGTCACAACGTTCCACAAAAAGCCAATTAAAGAAAGAAAGAAAAAAAAAAGGTGACCTTTGGCAGCCATTTTGGTGACCCTGACCTGGACCCCGAGTACCCATTTTCGATCTCGCTCAAAATTTTTGTCATATCTTGATACCCTGAAGGTTTCATGTTGATAGCTCAGGCAGTTCATGAGATATAATGGTAATAGGTACACACACACACACACACACACACACACACACACACACACACACACACCAAGAGACATACAGAGGCGGGAAAAACATTATCGCTCCGCCTTGGTAAAGTCAAGTGATTAATAATAAAAGAAGGACTGAGTGGATGCCCTGACAAGAAAAGACATTGGGAAACAAGAACCGACAAATAAACAGAGAGGAAAGTCATCCAGTCAGGCAAAGATATGCAGACAAAGGCAAGCTAAGGAAATACAGAGAAAGGCTGTAAATTGATTAGAAGAGGAAGAAACGCAGGAGAGAAAATGGAGAAATTCAAGAGAGGGGTCACTCTTCCATTAAGATCAACATGAGTGCTTTGGTACCGTCCTAATGCGTGTTATTGGGGAGTATTTTCTGTGTGGGAGGAGGAGGAGGTGGGAGAAAATTACATCCGTGTTTGAGAATTTTAGGAATGAAAATAGAAAGACGTGCAAATATTTTGGAAAGAGCATATAATGAGTGTAAAGGAAGGTAGAAGGAATAGGAGAAATGATAAGAAGAGGATGAAGAGAAGGAAGGAAGGAAGAATCGTAAGAGAAAGGGGAAAAAATGAAAGAAACGCAAGAATGGGTAGCCTGAGGGCAGAGGAGGGAGGAAGGAGGCAGAAAGGAAGGTCAGATGGCAGGTGGACAAGGAAGTAGGAGGGAAGGTACAATGGGTGTTAGAGTAAGATGGCAGGTGGACAAGGAAGTAGGAGGGAAGGTACAATGGGTGTTAGAGTAAGATGGCAGGTGGACAAGGAAGTAGGAGGGAAGGTACAATGGGTGTTAGAGTAAGATGGCAGGTGGACAAGGAAGTAGGAGGGAAGGTACAATGGGTGTTAGAGTAAGATGGCAGGTGGACAAGGAAGTAGGAGGGAAGGTACAATGGGTGTGAGAGTAAGATGGCAGGTGGACAAGGAAGTAGGAGGGAAGGTACAATGGGTGTTAGAGTAAGATGGCAGGTGGACAAGGAAGTAGGAGGGAAGGTACAATGGGTGTTAGAGTAAGATGGCAGGTGGACAAGGAAGTAGGAGGGAAGGTACAATGGGTGTGAGAGGAAACAACGAATAAATGAAAAGAGGAGGGAAGGAAGGACAACTAAGCAAAAATGGCGAGAGAAGAGACGATGTAATGAGGTAGATAAGCGATGAAGGAAGGAAGGAAGGATGGAGTATAATTATACAGATAAGAACGAATGAAGATTCTAGTGAGTTTCATGAGAAGGACGAATGAAGCAGGGAGGAAAGGAGGGAAGGAACGTGGGCAAGTAATTTTAAAAAAAGGTAAGAAGAGATTTTAAAACGGAATGGTAGAAGAAAAGAAGGAAAGCGAGAAGGAACAATGGTAAGGGAACGATGACAAGAGGAGGTAAGTACGATGGAAGGAAGGAAGGCATGAAGGAATGGGAGTGGATGGGAGTGTGGTGAATGGAGGAAGAAAGGAATATAAGGATGAATGAGGAAAGAAAGCAAGCGGATAAATGCAAAGGAAGGAAAGAGAAGGAAAGAGGAAGAGAAGAGAAAGAAGGAGAAAATTTAAGGGAAAAATAAACATAAGAAAAAGTGAGATTATTAATATAGATATTGTGGAAGTAATGAGGCAGGGCATTTTATTTAAATGACTGGGTAGAAATGGCACAGAGAGAGAGAGAGAGAGATCTGGCTTTACGATGCACTCTAGGTTATCCGGCGTTAATACTTGGGAATATTTTCTCTCGTGAGGGGGAAAAATTCGATGCTGTAAATAGGAATAAAACAGACACTTTTAAATGAAATTGGCAACACCACCAAGGGAATGTAAATTGGTCTAAAAAAAAAATAATAGACAATCAACAGCACTCAGGTGCATGTTTCCACCTCTACTCAAAAAAATTGGGAAGCTCTTCGAATCCATGTTTTCATATCATACTAAATACGTTTTTTTTTTATTGTTTAATATGTGACTCCATAAAATCCCTTAAAAAACTTCTAAAAATATATAAATAAATAAATGATATATGATTGGATGTGTTTGCCAAATAAGGAACTGATAAAGTTTGACGTGACCTTCAGACGAAATAAAGCAATGGTGCCAAACTGAAAAGTGTTTAAAAGAAAGAAAAAGTGAAAGGTACCGTACAGGTGCATTATGGACACCATCAGAGAGAGAGAGAGAGAGAGAGAGAGAGAGAGAGAGAGAGAGAGAGAGAGAGAGAGAGAGAGGGGGGGGAAGGGCAGGGAGCTGGGGTCTGAGATTGGTATGCATTTCTCGAACACCCTGGGAACAAATTTCCCCTTCTCCCCCACCTTCCTCCAACATCTCCTCCCTCCCTTCCCCTCTCTCTCTCTCTCTCTCTCTCTCTCTCTCTCTCTCTCCCGTGCTTTACATATTTCACTGTTTAGCCTTTTTCACCACACATTTAGTACTGTATTAATAGCTGTGTACTCAGCGCAGATCACAAGGCAGTTTTTCAGACTGCACATACCTGAAAAGACAAAATGAATTATAATTTAAACATGAATGTGTGGAACATTACTACTACTACTACGACGACGACGACGACTACTACTACTACTACTGTTGTTGCTGTTGCTGCTGCAGCTGCTACTACATAATATTATTACTTTTTATTATCAAAACTATCTATCTATCTATCTATCTATCTATCTATCTGTCTATCTATTGCCAGACGCCTCAATCCCGTTTGGGGTGGCCACAAACAAATCGCCTCCAAGTCGCCCTGTCCCCCGCCATCTCACTGCCCTGCTCCCAACTCACACACCCCTCTCTCATATACCTCTTCACCCCATCCCTCCATCTCATCCTCGGCCTCCCCCTCCCTCTTCCCCCCTCCACTTCACTCACATACACTCTCTTCGTCAGTCTTTCACCCTCCATCCTCTCCACATGGCCAAACCACCTCAGTGTGTTCCTCATAACGCTTCCTATCACATCCACATCCACACCACAACGCTCCTTTATATCCTCATTCGTCACCCTGTCTCTCCATGTGACTCCTCAGGCTCCTCTTAAATAACTCATTTCCACTGCTCTCACTCTTGACTTGTGTCCTTCCAACAACGTCCAAGCTTCACTTCCGTACGTTAGAGTTGGTATCACAATGTCATGTAGTAACTTTTTCTCTTCCATGCTCACTTCCCTGTTTCTTATCACTGCTTTCAAAGAACCAGCAACCTTTCTTCCCTGCTGTAACCTTTCAAGCACTTCACCCTCCAAACCTCCATCCTTACTCATCACACTACTCAAGTACTTAAACGTACTCACATTTTCCAATTCCTCACCATCCAACCTCGCTGTACATTCACTGACTTCACCTCTCTCAAAGACCATCACTTTACTCTTCCCTACATTCACCTTTAGATTCCGTTTCTTACACACTCTCCCAAACTCACCCAACAAGCCTTGCAGCTCCCCTTCGTCTTCACTCAACAACACAGTATCATCTGCAAACAACAGTACAGGGAGTTTCCAAACACTATCCTCTCTCACCAGGGCCACTTCAACATCCACTACCCTACCTTGTACCTCTTTTATTACCCCATCCATGTACAGATTGAACAACCATGGAGACATGACACATCCCTGTTTCAACCCAACTTTCAAAGAGAAAAATTCACTTAGTTCACCATCCACACGCACTGCAGCCTTCGCACCATCGTACATACTCTTCACAGCATTCAACAACTTCTCATCTACTCCATATATTCTTAACACTTTCCACAATCCTTGTCTATCCACCCTGTCATATGCTTTCGCCAAATCCATGAAAGCCGTATACAACTTCTTTCCCTTCTCTAGAAACTTTTCCACTAATGATCTAAGAATGAATATCTGATCTACACAACCTCTTCCCTTCCTAAAGCCTCCCTGTTCTTCTCCAACTAATTTCTCTGTTCTTTCTCTAACTCTATCAGTAAGTATCCTACCATACACCTTTCCTATTATACTAAGAAGACAAATGCCCCTATGATTATCAAAACTATTATTAGTAAATTATTATTATTATTATTATTATTATTATTATTATTATTATTATTATTTTCATCATCATCGCCAAGAAAAGCAATCAGCATAAGAAGGAGAGAAATATAATTCGTTAATAATGTATATCATAATGCTGTGTTAGTTCATCTACATTTTCTATATTAAAATACAGTACGAACATTAAGATTCCAGGCAATAGAGAGATAGATAAGATTCCATTAGCTTACATGAGGGCCAATGGAGACAACTATACATGTGATGACAGACACTTTATAGATAACAGTAAGCCATACTAGATTACCTCGTTATTAGTTATAACACCAGACGTTTTTATTCAGCTGGTGGCTTCTCTATTTACTCTGGATAACGCCAAGCCAATTGACTCACCCACATGAAACCTTCCCAGATGCCAGGGTTCAGAAACTCTCTATTAATTCTTCCAGTACTGTACATAGACTTCTGTGTCGTGTTCCTCTTTATACTTTCTTGACGATTTAACATGGCATAGGAACCGCTTGTATCTATTTATCCATAACCAAACCTCTGAATCCTGGAAGAGGCAGCCACAAACGGATCCCTTCAAGTCATCCTGCCATCCACCATCAGTCTGCCCTGATTGCTAAGAGCATAAGAAATAAAAACAAACGCGAATATTATTTAATTCTAATGAAACTGATACTGTTACATTAACTCTTTTTTGGAGGGGTATATGAACGAAGATGGTGTGAGATGGAGGGAGGGCAACCTGATGGCAGAGACAGGGTGGCATGGAGGCGATTTATTTATGCCTTTGAATCTGTTACTACAGCATCAGGTATACTGCATGTACGAGGAGAGAGAGAGAGAGAGAGAGAGAGAGAGAGAGAGAGAGAGAGAGAGAGAGAGAGAGTCAGAGAGGCTGATCAAAAGATAGACCAATAGGTAACCCATTCTGTCAAACTGCCTCTCAGAATGGACAGTGTTTCTCACATACCTCTCTCTCTCTCTCTCTCTCTCTCTCACACACACACACACACACACACACACACACACACACACACACACACACACACACACACACACACACACACACACACACATACGCATTTCCTGGACACACACCCGGTATAATAATGCGTTAATGATCTTCATATGCGCACTACAGGTGAGAGAGAGAGAGAGAGAGAGAGAGAGAGAGAGAGAGAGAGAGAGAGAGAGAGAGAGAAACTAAAAAATAATAATTAGTAGAGAAAAAATGAAGGAATGAGTGCAAACTCTAAACAAGAACATATGGAACAACGACAAATGAACAGCAGCAACAACAACAACAATAATTCTTCCAACAAGAAAAAGATATGTACATAAATACAAGCTAAATAAATCATGTGAACTGACTGATGAAGGACAAAATGCAGGAAAGAAAATGGAGACATTCAAGACATGGGTAAGTCGGCAGTTAAGATAAAATTTTTTGTTTTGGTAACGTCCTAATGCGCGTTATTGCCGAGTATTTTCTGCTTAGGAGGAGGAGGAGGAGGAGAGAACTGTGTAGATGACTGAGAATTTTAGAAATGAAAATAGAAAGAATTGCAAATGTTCTAGATAAAACAATTAATGAAAGTAGAGAAAGGGACGAAGAGGAGGAGAAGGAGGAATAGCAAGATGGGGAAGAGAAGGAAGAGGAGGGAAAGAAGGAAGGGAAACACCATAAGAGAAAAAAAAAAAAAAAGAGAAACACAAGAATGGGTAAGCTGAGAGCAGAGGAGGAAGACAGGAGGCAGGCAGGAAGGATGGGAGATGGATAGGGAAGAAGGAAGGAAGGTAGTAAGAATCTGAGAGCAAAGAAACATAAATAGAGACAAAACGAAGTGATGAGACAGATAGGCAGACACTGAGGAATATTTGAGAGGAAGGAAGGAAGGACGAAAGGAAGGAAGAAAGGAAAAATGAAAAGTATACAGATAAGAAGGAAGGAATAAACTGATGAATTTAAGGGGAATGAACGAAGGAAGGAAGGGAGGAGGGAGGTAAGGAAGGAGGAAAGTTATGAAAGAAAGTAATAAGAATGTTAAGAGAAGAAAATTGAAGAAAATAAGGAAAGAGAGAGGGAAATTTTTGAAGGAAAGGAGACAAAAGCAGGTAAGTAGGAGAAAAAGAAGGAAGGAAGGAATGGGTGGGGGTAGGGGTGTAGGGAAGGGAGGGAAATGAAATATAAAAAGTAAGGCAGGAGGCAGGAAGGAAAGCAGATAAACGCAATGAAAGGAATATAAGACGGAAGGGAGGAAGGAGATCAAACAGAAACATGCTGTAGAAGAAAAGGGAAAAAAGGGAGGGAAAAAGAGAGAAGTAGAAAATTTTGGAATGAAGAAGAAATAAAGGAGAAGAAAAAAAAGGGCACAGACTATACTGAGATATGTTGGAAATAATGAGATGGCGTTGTATTAAGATTATTGGGAGGAAGTGCCAGAGAGAGAGAGAGAGAGAGAGAGAGAGAGAGAGAGAGAGAGAGAGGTAAATCAAAAGATAGACAAATTGTTAACCCCTTGATTACTATGGCGTGTTACTAAATAATTTTCTTGCTCAATCCACATCACACGATTTATTTTTAAAGAAATATTGACACCTCGAAGAATGATATATAGCCCGCTCCTCCTCCTCCTGTTCCTTCTTCTCCTACTCGTCCTCCTTTTCCTTCTCCTCCTCCTCCTCTTCCTTCCACAGTTTATCTTCTAACCCATTATGTCCAACTGTCTCTCAGAAAGGACAGTGTTTCTCATATACCTCTCTCTCTCTCTCTCTCTCTCTCTCTCTCTCTCTCTCTCTCTCTCTCTCTCTCTCTCTCTCTCTCTCTTTCACACACACACACACACAACCAATATATATAACGCATTAATGGTCCTTGTAGACGCACTGCAGGTGAGGAAGAGATAGATAGATACAGACAGATAGAGATAGATAGGGATAGACAGACTGATAGAGATTAAGATGGAGAGAGAGAGAGAGAGAGAGAGAGAGAGAGAGAGAGAGAGAGAGAGAACTAGGACAAATAATTACCAGAGAAATAATTACGAAGGAATAAGTGCAAACCCTAGAAGAGAACATAAGAATCAACGAGAAATTTGCAACAACAACAACAACAACAAATCTTGCAATAGGACAAAGATATGTACATAAAACAAGCTAAATAAATCCTGTTAATTGATAATGAAGGAAGAAATGCAGGAAAGAAAATGGAGACATTCAAGAGAGGGGTAACTCTGTAATTAAGACCATAATGGTTGCTTTGGTAACGTCTTAATGCGTGTTATTGGGGAGTATTTTCTGCCTGGAAGTAGGAGGAGGAGGAGGAGGAAGATGAGGAGGAAGAGGAGGAGGAGGAGGAGGAGGAGGAGAGAATTGTGTAGATAACTGATAATTTTGGAAATGAAAATAGAAAGAATTGCAAATGTTCTAGATATAACAATTACTGAAAGTAGAGAAAGGAAGGAGGGAGAGGAGAGGGAGAAATAGAGAGATGGGGAAGAGGAGGAAGAGGAGGGGAAGAAGGAAAGGAGGAAGGACTAATGGAAGCACCATAAGAGAGAAATTGGAAATAGAGAATCGCAAGAATGGGTAAGATGAGAGCAGAGGAGGAAGAAAGGAGGCAGGCAGGAAGGATGAAAGATGGACAGGGAAGAAGGAAGGTAGCAAAGGATTTGAGAGCAAAGAACGATGGAATGAAGAGAGGAAGGGAAGAAAGACAAGTAAACATAAATAGTGAGAGAAAATACGAACTAATGAGACAGATAGGAAGACACTAAGGAATATTTTAGAGGAAAGAAGGAAAGAAGGACGGAAGGAGAGAAGGAAGGAAAATTGAAAGGTACACAGATAAGACGGAAGGAATATATATACTGATGAATTTCAAAGGAAAGAACGAAGGGAGGAGGGAGGGAAGGAAGGAAGGTGGAAAGTTATGAAAGAAAGTAATAAGAATGTTAAGAGAAGAAAATCGAAGAAAATAATGAAAGAGGAAGGGAAATTTTTGAAGGAAAGGAGACAAAGGCAGGTTAGTAGGAGAGAAGGAAGGAAGGAATGAGTGAAGGTAGGGGATGGGGGGAAGGGAGGAAACATGAAATATAAAAGTAAGGCAGGAGTCAGGAAGGAAAGCAGATAAACGCAAAGGAAGGAATATATGAAGGAAGGGATGAAGGAAGGAAAGCAAACACAATAATGCAAAGTAAGAAAAGAGAGAGAAAGGGGAAAATATAAGAGAGAGAAAGAGAAAAGTTCAGAATGAAGGAGAAATAAAGGTGAGGAAAGGAAAAGGGAAGAGATTACATTGAGATATGGCTGAAATAATGAGACGGGGTTTTATTAAGAATATTGGGTGGATGTGCCAGAGAGAGAGAGAGAGAGAGAGAGAGAGAGAGAGAGAGAGAGAGAGAGCACTGGGTTTAGGATACTTTCTAGGTAATCCGGTGTTAATATTTAAGCATTTAGTTTTTTTCTCTGGTAAGGGAAAAATATCGCTACTATAAGAAGAGACGAAACAAACATTTGTTTCCTCCTTTCGGGACTTTGGCGAAAGCTTTGCCATTGCACTTGACATCTCAAAGGCATTCGATCGAGTCTGGCATAAATCTTTAATTTCCAAACTGCCCTCCTACGGTTTCTATCCTTCTATCTGTGCCTTCATCACTAGCTTCCTTTCTGGTCGTTCTATAGCCGCTGTTGTAGACGGCCATCGTTCTTCACCTAGATCTATCATCAGTGGTGTTCCTCAGGGCTCTGTCCTATCACCAACTCTCTTCCTTTTATTCATCAATGATCTTCTAAACTGTACATCTAACCCTATCCACTCATACGCTGATGACTCCACCCTTCACCTTTCCATTCGGTTCCCGCAACGCCCATCTCAACAGTTACTTCAACAAACAAGGGATGAGGCTATGGCACACCTAATGTCTGACTTGGCTCGTATCTCTGACTGGGGTAAAAATAATATGGTTGTTTTTAATGCATCTAAGACTCAATTCTTATACCTATGAACCCGACAAAATCTTCCACAGGTATACCCACTAATGTTTAATAATATTCAGCTTAATCCTGCATCATCCTTGAACATGCTTGGGGTTTCATTTACTCGGGACTTATCTTGGAAAGATCATATTACATCTCTTGTAAAATCTGCTTCCAAGAGATTGGGTGTGCTAAGCCGACTCTGCTCTTTCTTTACTCCTGCACAATTGTTGACTCTATACAGGGGTTTTATCCGCCCCTGTGTGGAGTACAACTCTCATGTGTGGGGAGGCTCCCCACATACAGCTCTTCTCAATAGGGTGGAGTCAAAGGCTTTTCGTCTTATTCACTCTCCTCCTCTTACTGACTTCCTTCAACCTCTGTCTCTTCGCCGCACTGTTGCATCTTTATCTCTTTTCTATCGCTACTTTAATGGTCACTGTTCCTCTGAACTGTCTGCTTGCATTCCTCCACCTCTACAACGGGCGCATAGCACCCGTCTGGCAGCAAACTCTCATCCCTTTTCTGTTCAACTCTCTAATGCAAGAGTTAACCGTTACTCCCAGTCTTTCATTTATGCAACAGGTCAGCTCTGGAACTGTCTCCCTCTGTCTGTATTTCCTGCTGCCTATGATCTCCAGTCTTTCAAACGCAGTGTGTCCAGGCATCTCAAAATGATCGGATCTTGAATTTGGCTCTCTATTGTATTTTGTTTTTCTCTCGGAGGGAACTGTTACTGCGGGCTCATGGCCTTTGGTTCCTTCTTTCTCGCATAAAAAAAATAAATAAATAAAAGTGGCACCATTACCAAGGGAATCCAAGATGGTCTACACAGAGGAAGTCTCCCGCATTCAAAGATGTTGGTCTCATCTCTCCTCAAGAAAGCTGGCAGACTTATCGATTCCAAGTTATTACATTACACGAAAAGTAAATAAGAAATGTAGATAAAATATGGTTGAATGTGCTTGCTTAAGGAACAACTGGCCAAGTTTGAAGTGAACTGGAGAAGAAATAAATGAATGGCTACAGATTGACAAGGATTTGTAAGAAAGAAGAAAGACAGAGAATGCAAGAATCCCTACAGATATTGTATGGACACCATCACTGAGAGAGAGAGAGAGAGAGAGAGAGAGAGAGAGAGAGAGAGAGAGAGAGAGAGAGAGAGAGAGAGAGAGAGAGAGAGAGAGAGAGAGAGAGAGAGACTGGGTCTGAGATTGGGGTGCGTTTCTCGAGCACCCTGGGGATTAATCTCCCCACTGTCTTCCGCATTCCTCCAGCTTCTCTCTCTCTCTCTCTCTCTCTCTCTCTCTCTCTCTCTCTCAACATAGTCTCTGTATACATCAACATACATTTATCAAACTGTATAAACTTTCTGTTAAGATGATACATACGTCTCTCTCACACACTTGACATATTTCACTGTTTATTTCATCGTACATTTATTGTTGTATAAATGTTTGTGTATTTATCCTAAACTTCACACGGCAGTGGTGGAGACTGAATATACCTGAGAAAAGAAAAATGAATATAAATTAAATACGAATCTGTGATTCATCATCGTTAATGAGATATCTGTACAAAAGAAAGAAAAAAAACAATAGTAGACATTATAATACTGAGTTATTTCATTTACGTTATAACTTAAAATGTGGGTAATAGTATTCCATTACCTTAAATGAAACTTTCAATTACGATATGTACATGATTATGGACAATTTATAGACAGCGGTAAACCCTACTAGATCACCTTATTAGTAGATGTAACAAAAGAATTTATCTTA
Source organism: Coenobita brevimanus (assembly GCF_032717465.1). NCBI lineage: Eukaryota > Metazoa > Arthropoda > Malacostraca > Decapoda > Coenobitidae > Coenobita > Coenobita brevimanus. The sequence continues at coordinate 25,071,720 of NC_137031.1, forward strand.
TCTCTCCTGTAATAGAGAAGCCTTTGCAATTACTGAATGGTTGTCTGTATGTTAATATTGGTCCAGTCAGGGACAGAGTTTCGGCTTCTATTCCACTGCGTCCACCTCTCATATGAGGCATGTCCTTCACTTTCCTCACTGATGCATCGTATTAAGGAGACTCAGCTATGGCCAGAGAAACACCAAACAACTCTCAACTCTGGATTATTGGCAACTTGAGGAAAGTGGCAAAGAGAAGAGGTGACTTGTTAGGCAGGGAAATATACCACTCATCTCTCAATTTAGGAATTTTGGCCGGTAGAGGAAAGTGAGAAATGGTGAGGATAAAATTTTTGGCAGAGAAATATATCAAACCTCTCTATGCTTAGGAATATTAGAAGGGAGAGGAGAGTGGCAAGTATAGGATGTGAAATACTGGGCAGAGAAATATACCAAGCCCCTCCCAGCTTAGGAATATCAGCTAGGAGCGAAGAATGGCAAGAAGAAGAGGTAAAATATTGGTGAGAGAAAGATGCCAAGTCTCTCATCACAGGTATGATAAGCTCGCAGAGGAAACTCAGTAGAAGAGGTAAAAATATTAGCCAAATTTTTTTCCCAGTCTAAACCATTAACTCTGTTATGGTCGGCAAAAGTAGCATTTTCTAATCCATCTTATGCCAATCGTTTTTATGCAGCAGAAAGAGTCACAGGAGACTCAGTGGGTTTAAAGCTTTTTGCGATCACCATTATCGCAATCAATTTCTCTTTATTTTGTCAATATTAAGAACTACAAAGAAGGTGGTAATTTCTTTCTTTATTTAGCCTTCCCACTGCAGTGGCGTCTTACCAAAAGATTGTTGTTGCTGTTGTTGTCATTGTTGTTGCTGTTATTACTGTTATAATTACTAGCCGCGATAGAGAGATTGGTATTATTTTCAGTTTGTCTGTCTGTGTGTGCGTCTGTGTGTCTGTTAGCACGATAACTGTGCAACCGCTCAAGATATCATCACAAAAATTTACAGGTGTGTAGTACGAAAAAGAAAAAAAATCAATCACTAGTTCGAAATAGGTGAAAGTAAGTCAGGATCTGTCTGTTACCACGATAACTTCGCAACCGCTCAAGATATCACCACACGTTTTTACAGGGTTGTAGTAAGGATGAAGATCTCCTACGAGTATTGTTTTCAGTTTGTCTGTCTGTCTGTCTGTGCGTCTGTTAGCACAAAAACACCGCAACCGCTCAAAATATAATCACAAAATTTAAAAGGTATGTAGTAGGGATGAAAATCTCCTACGAGTTAGAAATTGGTGAAAGTAGGTCAAGGTCATATTCCGAGCCACGCTAGATATGTGTCGGCTACCGGCTAGTGTGATTCTTCCACTGGGGGGCCTCTAGTTACTGTTTTGTTGTTGTTGTTGTTGTTGTGACCTTAGGCTCATCTGAAACGTAAACCCAGTAGGCGACAAGTTTAAGTTGCCCTTCTACAGTACACTATCTTCCTTTCAGGGGATAAGGAAATAAGTGAGGGACGTTTGTATAACCAGGCAGGTCAGTCCTCCGGTTATATCAGTGCCACTACATGAAGGCGCCCGTCTACAGCACCCGCCTCGTAGTGAAGGGATTTATTAAGGTTATGTCTAATGACAATAGTTTGAAAAGTAAATCCAAAGCTGAATAAAATTACCAGAACATGACAATAAGCCAAAGAGCCCAATGAAGTAAAAAGTCCTCTGGCTGAAAAGGAGCGTGAGTTTTTTCTCTCTCTCTCTGTTTATATATATATATATATATATATATATATATATATATATATATATATATATATATATATATATATATATATATATATATATATATATTTATTATGCAAGAAAGAAGGAACCAAAGGCCAGGAGCCCGCAAACCGTTCCTTCCTAGAATAAAACAAAAACAAAACAAGAGAGCCAAATTCAAGATCGGTTCATTTCGAGATGCCTGAACACAATGCGTTTGAAAGACTGGAGATCATAGGAAGTAGGAAATACAGACAGAGGGAGACAGTTCCAGAGTTGATCTGTTGCATAAATGAAGGACTTAGAGTAACGGTTAACTCTTGCATTAGAGAGTTGGACAGAAAAGGGATAAGAGTTTGTTGCTAGACGGGTGCAACGCACCCGTCGTGGAGGTGGAGGGATACAAGCAGACAGTTTAGAGGAGTAGTGACCATTGACGTAGCAATAAAAAAGAGATAAAGATGCAACAATGTGGCGAAGAGACAGAGGTTCAAGGGAGCCAGTAAGAGGAGGAGAGTTGATGAGATGAAAAGACTTTGACCCCACCCTATTAAGAAGAGCTGTATGTGGGGACCCTCCCCACACATGGGAGCTGTACTCTAAACAGGGGTGAATATAACCCGTGTATAATGTCAACAATTGTGCAGGGGTAAAGAAGGTAGGGAGTCGGCTTAGCACACCTAATCTCTTGCAAGCAGATTTTACAAGAGATGCAATATGATTTTTCCAAGATAAGTCCCGAGTGAATGAAACCTCAAGCATGTTCAAGGATGATACATGATTGAGCTGGATATTATTAAACCTTAGAGGGTACTCCTGTGGAAGATTGTGTCTGGTTGATAGGTGTAAAAACTGAGTCTTTGATACATTAAAAACGTCAAGATTATTTTTACCTCCAGTCAGAGATACGAGCCAAGTCAGACATTAGGTGTGTCATAGCCTCATCCCTTGTTTTTTGAAGTAACTGCTGAGATGGACATTGCAGAAACCGAATGGAAAGGTGAAGGGTGAAATCATCAGGGTACGAGTCGTTTGGGTTAGATGTACAGCTTAGAAGGTCATTGATGAATAAAAGGAAGAGAGTTGGTGATAGGACAGAGCTCTGAGGAACACCACTGTTAATAGATCTAGGAGAAGAACGATGGCCGTGTACAACAGCAGCAATAGAACCACCAGAAAGGGAAGCTATTGATGAAGGCACAGATAGAAGGATAGAAACCATAAGAGGGCAGATTGGAAATTAAAGATTTATGCAAGACTCGATCGAAAGCCTTTGAGATGTCAAGTGCAATGGCAAAGCTTTCGCCAAAGTCCCGAAAGGAGGATGACCAGGAGTCTGAAAGGTAGGTGAGAAGATCACCAGTGGAGCGTCCCTGACGGAACCCAATCAGAAACAAGGTTGTGACAGGAAAGATGCTTTAAAATGTTTCTATTAAGAGTTGACTCGAAAACTTTGGAGGCATATGATGTTAAAGCAATTGGACGATAGTTAGAGGTTTGGGAACGGTCACCCTTCTTTGGGACTGGTTTAATGAGATCAAACTTCCAGCAAGAAGGAAAAGTACAAGTTGAAAGACAAAGGCGAAAGAGTTTACCTAGGCAGGGTGTAAGCACTGATGCACAGTTCTTGAGGACAACAGGAGGGACTCCATCAGGCCCATATGCCTTGTTAGTATTGAGGCCAGTGTTGGCAGAAAATACATCAGCTGAAGAAATTTTAACATTAGCCATGAGGAAGTCAGAGGGAGGAAGTGATGGAGAAACAGCACGGAATCGTCTAAGGTGGAACTGGAGGAGAAAGTCTGTGCGAAGAGATCTGCTTTATCAGCAGAAGAAATAGCTACAGAGACATCAGAATAGAAAAGAGGAGGGAAGGATGATGAGGTAAAGTTTTTAGAAAGGTTTTAGGCAAGGTGTCAGAAGGAGAGGGAAGAATTCGAGTTGGAGAGTTGAGAGCACTTAGTATGGATGAAATTATTTTTAGCAGAGCGAAGAACAGACTTAGCACGATTCCTGGCAGAAACATACACAAGATGTGATTCAGGGGTGGGTTGGCTCTGGTACCTTTTATAGGCCGTCTCCTTGTTGTGGACAGCATTGGAACAAGCATGATTAAGCCAAGACTTTCTTGCATTAGTGAAAGGATATGAGAACAGAATGTATGCTTCCATGCCCTAGAGAATAACCTCCCTAATGCACAAGGCACACTCAGATGGCTCCCACCCATGGAAGCAATAATTATTCCATGGAAAATCAAAGTACCGTCTGATGGCCTTCCAATCTGCAGCTCCAAAGTACCAGAGACGACATTTCTTTGGAGGGTACACAGGCCATACCGGAGCGATAGGACAGGTTAAGGTAATAAGGTTATGATCGGAGGAGCCCAACGGAAAGGAAAGATAACTGTGAGCAGAGGGATTAGTTGTAAGGAAGAGGTCAAGTATGTTGGAGCTGTCTTCAAGGCGGTTAGGGATACAGGTAGGGTGCTGTACAAGCTGCTCTAGGTCGTTAAGAATAGAAAAGATGTTGGCTTCTTCACCAGGTGGATCAGTGAAAGGAGAGGAGAGCCAAAGGTGGTGGTGAACATTGAAATCTCCTAGAATGAAGATATCAGAGAAAGGAGAAATGGCTAGAATGTGTTCCATCGTAGAAGTTAGATAGTCGAAGAATTTTTGACAGTCAGTAGAAATAGGGGATAAGTAAAGAGCACATATATATTTAGTCAGAGAATGACAAGAAAGCCGAAGCCAGAGCGTAGAGAATTCAGAAGAATTAAGTTCAGGAACAAGAGAGCAAGATAAATCGTTGCGTACATATACACAACATCCACCTTTGGCTTTGAAATGAGTATAGTGAAAGTAGGAGGAAACAGAAGAGGGTTTGCTGTCAGTTGCCTCAGACAACTGAGTCTGTCAAGAAGAGAAGGTGAGGTTTAGTGGAGGAGAGGTGGTGTTCGACAGAAAGTTAGAGGAAAGGCCGCGATTGTTGCCGAAATGAAGAAGTGAGTCAGACAGTGGTTCCAGGCATCTCTCTGAGTCATCACCGGGAGAAAGGCTGATGGTGGGGGAATTTATGGTCCCCCCCCTTGCAAACTCCGAGACCTGATTTTCAGATGCCGCCATTTTAATTTTCAATTTTGAAAAGGAAGTGTAATGTTTACTGTCAAGTAGTTTGGTGCTGACAGTTCCAGAAACTTGTATTGGAGAGCATGCTGGCCTACTCTCTGTGTTAATGAGACACTGAAAAAGTTCAGCAAAGGGGGATGGTCGGGACCTAGTCCCGAGGGCTGATGAAACGGAAGCTCCAGCTCTCCCTGTCATCAACTTTCCATCCACCTTGGGAGTACTGCACTGCTCGACTGGTGCTACAGTCTACTCCTCTCTATGTATGTACGTAATTGTGTGTGTGTGTGTGTTTGTGTGTGTGTCTGTAAGCGTATAAGGTGATTAGAGAACATTATCTTACCCACTTAGTTAATCATGCTATCAATATCATTACCTAAGTAAATAAATTAATATTCCATTTGGTAATCAGTTTGGATAATGATATAAAATTATCTTGATGAAATGTAAATTAAGACTGAGAGAGTGAAGCGTAAATGATCTGGACGGATAGGGAATAGAGAAAATGATGAAGAATGATACTCTATTGGTCAATAGCTGAGAGAGAGAGAGAGAGAGAGAGAGAGAGAGAGAGAGAGAGAGAGAGAGAGAGAGAGAGAGAGAGAGAGAGAGAGAGAGAGAGAGAGAGAGAGAGAGAGAGAGAGAGAGAGAGAGTGAAAGGGAAAGGATATAGAACTGAAAGAGAAAATTGCGGAAAACAGATTTGGGAAAATCCCTGCTTTTACACACAGACTCTCTCTCTCTTAGACACACACACACACACACACACACACACACACACACACACACACGTCCCGTCTCTTCTCCATACACTGTTCATATGTATAATGTGTTCCTCATATGTCTCCCTAGATACGAATTACACAAATAGATCTGTATGGCAAAACATTGTTTTCCTGTCTGTCTATTTATCTATGGCTAGACGCCGTAATCCCCTAAGGGGTGGCCACAAATAATTCGCCTCTATGTCTCCCTGTCCCTCTCCATTTCACTGCCCTTCTCCCAGCCTACATCCCCCTTCTCTCATATACCTCTCTACTGCATCCCTCCATCTCATCCTTGGCCTCCCCTCCCTCTTCCCCTTTCCACCTCACTCACATACACTCTCCCCGTCAGTCTCTCGCTCTTTATCCTCTCCAAAATGAGGAAATAAAAAGCAGTAAAATGTGCAGCGAAAGTAACAGTGAAATATAATGTTTGGAAATGGACAGGGGTGAGAACATAACCTCCATGGCGGAGGTAAATGTTCAAAGGCAGGACGTAATGTAAAGCTGATGGTTTAATGGAGTGTTGGGAAGAGAAAATTGTGTCTATGTATCTGTCTATCTGCTCATCAATGTATCGACGTATCGGAGTATTTGTCTATCAGTTTTTCTACCTACTTACCCATTTATCCATCTATAGGGCTATCCATCTGTCTATCTATCTCTCTACCTATCTAAACCAGACGCCTTATTACCGGATGAGGCGACCAAAATACAGTATATCACCTCCATGTTACCCTGTCCTCCGCCATCAGGCTGCCTTCCTTTTAACTCGTACCTCCCTCATTCATATACCTCTCCATCTCGTCCATCTCTTCCTCGGTCTCCCCCTCCACCTCACCCCCTCCATCTACACAAAGTTCTGAGGGATAACACTAACGATGAAAGAAATGAAATATTAATAAGGAATATGTTTAAGATATACAAGCTTCATCTCTGTATGTTCCTAGTATGTGTCTGTGTGTGTTTATATATATATATATATATATATATATATATATATATATATATATATATATATATATATATATATATATATATATATATATATATATATATATATATATATATGGGGGGGTTGTGTGTGTGTGTGTGTGTGTGTGTGTGTGTGTGTGTGTGTGGGTGGGTGGGTGGGTGGGTGTGGGTGTGTCCATATTCTATCTGAGTGAATCATTCTACCAGCATTAAATGTTGTCAAAACTGAAATTATGTCTGTCAGTTTGTATGTACATGTGTGGATTTATTTAACTAAGGCTGTATATGAATGTGTGTATGTGTAAATGTATGTATGTATGTATAATACTTACCTGTATGATCAGAAAGTTATTCTGTGCATGCAGTGTATGAATAAATGTGTGTATGTATGTATGTATGTATGTATGCATGTATGTATGTGTTATTTACCTGTATGATCAGGTACGTTCGTATGCATATATACAGTAGTGTAATCTATATATGTATAATATGTATGTATGTAAGTATGTACTCTTTACCTGTTCGATCGCAACGCAATGTAATAACAACTATACAGTGGCAAGGTGGAGACGCTCATTATCCACTCACTTGATGTGGTTATTCCTTCATATCTATCATTTTTTGTGTGTGCCTCTCCTCCATTCTTCCTAATTCTTGCATCCTTGCTCTCACAATATATTACTTTCCTTTCCATGTCAGGTGGTTCTACACTGATTGCCCGGTCAAATGGTTTCCTGGAACTCAGAAAACCATTTACAGCTCTGGGTGGTAATCATAAAGCCAAATAATGGGATGACGTGAAGCTTGGTATGGTGCCCCTGTAAAATGGGTGGAGAGACGCAAATGTGGCGTCCACCCAGGAACCAAACTGTTCCTCCCGCCTCTTCTAACGAGGAGCTGTCAGCCACTTGGGAACATGGATTCACTTCAAGGTATGTCCCTGCAATATTGGCTGCCTGCTTGCGATTGATGGGTCCGTTTGATCAGACAGACTGCTGTAGCACAATAACAAAGCTTGTTTGATCATGGAGGTGTTTTGTGCATGTAGTGTATGTTTGTATGCATGTATGTATGTATGATTGTATGTATAAAGGCATATATATTTGACTTACATGTATGGTCTGGGAAGGATTGTATGCATGTATAGTACACTGTATATACGTATGTATGTACAGTATGTATCCTCCCATCCATCCACCTCTCCCTCATTGGCCATTTATCTATCCATCTGTCTATATATATCTATCAATCTTTCTGTCTGCTCGCCCAGGTCTGCTTAACACTATCAGGATTATAGTCTCATTATTATCTGATTAAAGATGGTACTGTTAACTGTAGTTAAAGAAGAGTTGCCTCGACCATTAGAGAGTTAACAGTGATAGTATTGACACTCTCAGGCTCTATGACTCACTCTAAGCTCAATAAAATCATCTGAGTTTAACAGGAACAGAATACAAGAGTAGTCTCGGCCATGAGAGGGTTAACCACTCACTCAGGGTCAGTCATCATCATCATTATCATCATCATCATCATCATCATCATCATCATCATCATCATTATCATCATCATCATTATCATCATCATCATCATCATCATTATCATCATCATCATCATCATGTGCATACCATATAGTCACCGTCTGTCTCATTGTTACTCATATCCCACCAATGAGATGCTGCCATATAGCATGTTAATCGCAGCTTGAATTACTAACTCGTCTCCTTCTCTCTCTCTCTCTCTCTCTCTCTCTCTCTCTCTCTCTCTCTCTCTCATAATTACGTGGAGTGACAAGGACAGTGTGGCAAGGAGAGAGAGAGAGAGAGAGAGAGAGAGAGAGAGAGAGAGAGAGAGAGAGAGAGAGAGTTCAGATTCAAATTCAAATACTTTCTTTCCATTAAGAAGTGGTTATTAATAAAGATAGATGTTCCGATATATAGTAAGTACAGTACATGGGAAAAATGAAAAAATCTGTAAAAATGAAGACAAACTTAGGGCAAGATAAAATCTTAATTGTGATTTTATCTTGCGTACACATCCTAAGTATACCAGGTCATAAAACTTTATTCTCTCCCATAAGCACACATAGCAGCCGAGAGAGAGAGAGAGAGAGAGAGAGAGAGAGAGAGAGAGAGAGAGAGAGAGAGAAAGGGGGGGTATAATATAGTGTGACTTAATCTCATTAGTTTTTGAGTGTGTTAGTTTATACTGATAATCCAATCAGGTGAGAGGAGGAATAGAGGGCAGGAAGAGAGAAAAGGAGGAAGATGGGAGGAGAACAGAGAAGCAAAGACTGGAGGAAAGAAGGAGGGGAAAAGAATGGGAGAAAAAGGGAGCAGGGAAAAAAGACAGAAGGACGCGGAGACAGAGTGAAGGCAGAGTGTTGATGGAAAGAGGAAATTTGAGGAAGGGAAGAACATAAGAGGGAAGGAGGTATGGAAACAAGAAGCTGATGAATGGAGGAAGAAGAAAGGAAAGGAGAGAAGGAGGAAAGCAAAAAGAAATGATGGAAAGAAGGTGAAGAAGAAAAAGGAAGAAATAAGGAATAAGGAGATACTATCTTCATAGACCTGCTGCGAAACTAATGTAGCCAATTTGTTAACTCTTACAGTATGAATTTTGTCTTATTAATGGCTCCTTATGACCGAAATTGAAAATTGCAAAATAATTAAATGATGCTTCAGCTGATGCAACAGCTGACATTTCAGATCACCCCAAATTCTCAACCTAAGCAACTTTGTATTTCATAAGAAGGTCACTGAAATGCCTCCTTATAGCCGATATTGAAAATCGCCTAATAGTCAGCTGATGTGTCAGCTGACGCACAGCTGACATGTTTACTCAACTCAATTTTCAAGCTAAGTAAGTTTGTATTGCATAAGAAATAGATCAGAGCTTTCAAAGAACACATATTCGAACTTTCCTTTAAGGAGAAAAAAAACTTCCCCAGGTGAACCACTACACCAAAGACCTGTCGGCTTCACTGCAGGTAAAAATTAAGAGAAGCTTAGTCACCTGAACTGAAGATTAAAGCGAGGAAGAGACTAGGAAATAAGGAAAAGAGAAAGGGTAAGGAAGGAGAGAAAGGTAAAATAAGACGGAAGGATTTTGAGTAATAACTGGGGCAAATTGAAGGAAAACAAGAGGGAAGGAGGAGAAACAGCAAAAGGGAAAAGAAAGGGAGATGAGGGAATTAGGATAAAGGAAGAACGCAAAGGAGATGGAAATTGAAAACAAAGTAAGGAAAAGATGCGCAACTAGTAGACGGGATGAGATATGATAATATTCTCACTCGCTTTGAAGACATCGTAACACCGTTTTCTTCGCAATTTAATATGAACATCACACCTCAATGTACATTTACCAGTTACTAATTCAAACTTTTGATGTCGATGTTGGAATAATATCTATATAACATACAAAAGACCCTTAAAGTGCGGTATGCAAAATAAATCGCTAGGTAAAAGTTCTAAAGCGTCCTGCGCTATTTAGAATACGGGCGTTGAACAGAGGATGGGTCGCTAATGTAACTATAGACTTATTTGAGTGTGAATCCCGTGGACTGCAGGCTGAAGCTGACCCTCTCCTGTAGTCCACCATCCTTCTTATTCGGAGATAGGAAGAGAAATGAGGGACGTTTGTATAACTGGGCAAAGAAAGTCGTTATACTCCAGGAAGAGTGAACGGAAGAAGAAGGAAGAGGAAGAGGAGCAAATTTGGGAAACGAAATAGAGGCACGAAAGAAGGATGGAAACAGCGAAGAACTTCAATAAAAAAAAAAAAAAAAAAACTATGCAAATCGAACCGTGTCTTTAATCTGACTTAGTACCTTGACCCTCACTTCTAAATAATCTCCAAAACCTAATCGCTTCTTCCCAGACCCACGCACGATATTTTCTTCAGATCGGATATGGCACTGGTCATATGCTTTGCTATCATATACCCAATCACATATATAGACATGCATACATACATACATTTAGTGTTATGTGCCAGAGATGGAAGAAGAATATAAGAGAGAATAAATCGGTTGGTTGAAGGACTGTGTGTGCAAGATTGAAAGTAGGAATAAAAGCGTGGGCGATTGTGTGTGTATATGCCCCGACAGAAGACCGTCCAAGCAAAGTGAAAGAAGAGTTCCTGGCAAATGTGGAAGCATGCATGGAAAAGTTTGAGAGGAAAGAGTGTTTTTGATTGAAGATATGAATGCAAAAGTAGGGAATGTGAAGGTGGATAGAGTACCTGGTGAGTGGGGTGTGCGCGCTGTAGTGAATAAGAATGTTAGTGCTCCAGTAAAAATTGATGATAGCTACAGTATTACCATTTTTAGGCACAAAATGATCCAAAGGTATACATGGTGAGTAGAGAGAATGGTGATGGTCACTTGAATGAACGGAAGGCAATGACTGATTATAATGTGTGTGGATGAGAAAATGAGCAGACGTGCTGGATTTGTGAGCATATAGAGTTTGGGGATGTGGACTCTCTGACCACCCGTTGGTGAGTCAAGGTATAAATGTGGTGGATGATAAGAAAGAGAGAGCGGCAGGGGGATGCAGTACATACAAAGTGGGTAGAAAGGTTGCAGGAGGGTGGGGAAAAAAAAAGCCAGAATATAAGAAAAAAAAGTGGAAGAGCTATTGGGTATAAATGATTTGGAGCACACGGGGAAGGTGGAAGGTGTGTGCATTATTCACACAAGAAATCTGTACAGCATGTAAGGTGGTGTGTGAGGTAAGGGGACGACAAAAGGGGAGTGCAAGGAATGTCATGGTAGAATGAAGAGGCGAGACAAGCTGTAGAGCGAAAGAAGAAAGCATATAGTGAATGGTTGGGAAGCAGAGGCAAGGAGGAACTTGAGAGATACAATAGAATTATATGTAGAGAAGAGGAGAGAAATGAAAAGAGTAGAAAGATACTAAGAGGAAAGACGATGAGGAGTTTAAAAGGAAATTGAGTCTGAAATGGTGGGAATGTAAGAGAATGTTCTGGAATGGAGTTTAAGTGAGTAAGACAGGTAATTGAGAAGTTAGTAGGTGAGTGAAAGATAAAATTGACAGATTACAGGAGGAGAAGGGAAAATGAGTGAGCAGATTTAGAAAACGCTATATTGTTAAACACAGAGAATTAAAGTAACGCCAGTAAAAGTGGCTGGGGAATGGTTGAGAGAAGGAATGAAGATGAGAAGGGATGAAGACATCAGAAGGACTGAAGTAAAGAAAGGATCGAACAAAGTCAAATTGAGGAATTGATGGAGTGTGTGGTGAAATGCTGAAACACGGGGGAGAGATAAAAAGTGCAATGGATTGGATATGGAAGATACACAGATTGGTCTGGGAGGAGGTAGAGTCCCGGGGGATTGGATGTCAAGTATAATTATTCCTCTGTACAAAGGAAAAGGGAAAAAGAAGTGTGTGATAATCTTTAAGGCATTTATCTTCTTAATGTAATAGGGAAATTATGGTAAGATATTTATTGACAGAGTTTGGGAAATAATTGGATAAGAACAGAGAGGTTTCAGGAAGGGAAGATGTTGTGTAGATCAGATATTTATCCTAAGTATTTAGTGGAAAAGGTTCTAGAGAAGAGAAAAAAGTTCTTTATGGTCTTCATGGGTTTGGAGGAAGCATATGACAGAGTGGATAGAAAAGGAATGCAGAAAATATTAATTATATATGGAGTAAGTATGAAGCTGCTGAATGAGATGTAGAGTATATATATAAGCTTCAGTGTGTGTGGATGGTGAACTGAGTGAATTTTTCTTTATGAATGTTGCATTGAAATAGGGATGTGTAATGTCTCCATGGCTGTTCAATATGTAAATGCATGTGGTTATAAAAAAGATATAAGGTAGGGCAGTGGATGTTGCAGCAGCTCTAATGACAGAAGGCAGCGTTTGGAAACTTCCTGTTCTGTTGTTTGCAGATGATATTATTAAGTGAAGACGAAGAGGAACTGCAAGGTTTGGTGAATGAGTCTGAGAGACTATGTATGAAACGGAATCTAAAGGTGAATGTTGGGAAGAATAAAGGTGTGGTCATAGAAAGAATTGAAGTCACTGAATGCACAGTAAGGCTGGATGGTGAGGAAATGGAAATGCGAATCTATTTAAGTGCTTGGATAATGTGATGAGTAAGGATGGAAGTTAAGAGGACAATGTGCTTTAAAGAGTAAAACAGGGAAGAAAGGTTGCTGGTTTATTGAAATCACTGATAAGAAATAGAAAAATGAGCCTGTAAGTAACAAAGGTGCTGCAGTAGAATATTATGATACCCACTCTAACGTCGAAACCTGGATCATATTAGATGGACTCAAGTCAAGATTTAGAGAAGTGGAAGTGAGTTATTTGAGAGGGACATGTGGAGTTACATGGAGAGACTGACAAATGAGGAAGTGAAGGGAGCGTTGTAGTCTGTATGTGGATGTGACTGAAAGCGTTGGGAGAAATACACTGTAGTGGTTTGGCCATATGGAGAGTGAGAGATTAACGAGGAGAGTGCATGTGGGTGGGGTGGAGGAGGGAAGAGAGGAAAGACCAAGGATGAGATGGAGGGATGGAGTGGAGGGGCATATGAGAGAGGGCGGTGTAAGTTGGGGGGAAAGCACCAAAATGGCAGTGGACAGGGTGACATGGAGGCTATTTGTTTGTGGCCACCCCTTACGGGATTAAGATGGCTGGTTATAGATACATACATAAATCCATACATAAATACATTCATACATATACGTACATACATAACAGCTGTGTGTTGCTACGTTAGGGTCCCGAAGATGAAGCCTCGTGTAATCCATGCCGTGTACAGTGAAGCCTTTGCTATGCCATGATCTCAGGGTTTACAACCACTCTGTTAGGCAAGGCGATCCTTCAACCGGGACGTGTTAAGCAATAATTTGTTCCTTTAGCATTAGAAGAATTAACTTGCACTTCTTCTTGTTGCTTTTCCCTACTTACCTACCTCCTTACCCACCGTACCTCCCTGCCTACCTCTCCACCTACCTACCTCCCTAGATGCTTCCCTACCTGCTTCCCTGCCTATCTTCCTGCATACTTAACTACCTACCTAACCACCAGACATTCTACCTTCCTCCCAACCTATCTACATCTCTATCTACTTCTCTGCAGCCCTCCCCATCTACTATCATTCTTGCCTACCTACTAACCTGCCTACCTTATTCTCTACCCACTTTCCTACTTGCCTACCTGGCTACTAACCTTTCTACCTGCCTACAGATCTCCTTACCTACCTCCCTGATTACATACATGCCTACCTCCCTGTCTGCTGTCTGCCTACCTCCATACTTACTTCTGTACATTCATCTCTGTCTCCCTCACTCCCTTCCCTCCTTCCTAACTACCTACCTACCTACCCACCCGACTTGCTACTTACTACCCTGCCTACCTACATCAACCTACCATTGACATACGTGTTTTTTTTTTTTTTTTTTTGGGGGGGGGAGCTCCCTCGACAGGGGCAATATGTTTTTTTTTTTTTTTATTCCAAAGCTGATTTTCAGGGCAGATCCTTCTTCTGTATTTGTACCTTTAAAATTAATTATGGCTGAAGCTATTCAAATCCTTGCTTATGAAGCGTATATTCTCCTTAATGTATGAGGGCAAATTAATTAAACTGTTTCGGGCGTGTTCTGATACACATTCATTTCTTACTATCAGTTTTCATGTGAATACAAATCTGAACATGAAAATTTAATAATATAAATTACTTTCAAGAAAGGGTACAACAAGGAAGAAAGGTTGTTGGTTCTTTGAAAGCAGTGATAAGAAATAGGGAAGTGAGCACGGAGGTAAAAACACGTTAGAAATACAGTACACTGAGGTGGTTTGCCCATGTGGAGAGGATGGCGAGCGAGAGACTAACGAGGAGTCTATATGAATGAGGTGGACGGGGGAAGAGGGAGGGGGAGGTCGAGGATGAGAAAGAGGAATGGAGTAGAGAGGTATATGAGTGAAGGGGGGTGTGATCTGGGAGCAGGGCAGTGAAATGGTGGGGGACAGGGCAACATGGAGGCCACTTGTTTGTGGCCACCGCTTATGGGCTTAAAGGTGTCTGGAAATAGATAGATAGACTTTCACAGAAATTATTTACATACATATTTATATATTCGTGTTCTGTGCATATTTCGTAGTGTTTATTTGGAAATCTGGGCAACTTCGAGCATTCAGGAGAAACTCCTTCCGCATCCCCCCTGGCGATATGCCTTCCTATACGTATATGTTACCTACCTCCCTGTCGACCTCCACACCTACATTCCTACTTCCCTGTCTAACTCCCTACTCACGCTTCTGTCTACTCCCTGTCTGTCTATCTACCCACCTGCCTACTGGTCTACCTACCTCCTTACTCGTCACCCTACCTATCTCGGTGCCTACCTCCGCAGCCTGAGTCAGTGTCATAGATGAGTATTTAATTTATTTATTTATTTATTACAATTTCTCAAATCATAGAGGGTTGTATTAAAATTGTGATAATGCCATAATTTGCTGGATTCTTAACGCCTTTTTCCGTGCAGTCAATGTTATGGCTATACTCCTGTAAATACAGGCATAGTTGGGTCACTGTGACACTATGGTTGCTCTGAGTGTGTTTACCACACCCACGAGGGTACACCATCAAAAGAGAATTCATTTGATACATCAGTCAACAGTAACGGTCCATAACTGCGGCCGCTTGAGCAAGTCAGACGGGACGGACGGAAAGTAATCTGTCATCCCGGCTCCAAGGTCTAATGAGATACAAGGTCTGTCCACTTGGCTTCCCTGCACACCTTTTGTGACGTCAGCTGTAATCTCCGGGGGTGGGGTTGCCATACAGAGAAATCAAGTAAAGTGGATCGGTAACTGGGTCAACTTACCACAGTACCTTCTGCTCCCCAAACCTCGCCTCCACTACATCATGGAGAGTGGTCAAAACCCTAGGTTCTGATCACCTCCCAATCATCATCACTACCAAAACCAGAATCACCCCAGCTGGCCACAAACACACATACACTAATTATAAGAGAGCCAAGTGGGAGGCATTTGTAACTGAAGCAGAACATCATTTCGAAACACTAAACAGTACACCCATCGCAAACATCAACACCGCTGTGCACACTTTCAATACAGTTATACAAAACGCATACAAAAGACACATCCCTAGAGGCAACAGAAAGAGACAGAACCCCAACTTCACACCAGAAATTCAAGACCTCATCAGACAACAAGACACACTGCAACACTCCCCAACACTCTATACACAAGACACCGTACAACAAATACAAGAACTCAGCACTCAAACAAACAATAAAATATCAGAACAGCAAACACTAAACTGGAAAAATTACCTCCAAACACTTGACCACAAAACAAACATCAGCAAACTCTACAAAACACTAAACAGCATCACACTTTCCAACAGCAACACCACACAATCACACGCTGCCATCACAACAACAGACACCATGCCCTCAAACCAACAACAAGCAAACACTCTCATCAATCACTTTTCACAGGTCAGCCATCTAAACCTCCATCCCGAAGACCGGCGTATCATCCGATGAAAGAGACAGTTCCACACAGACCCAGACTACGCACCTTTCACTGACAACCAGACGAAGCACATCATTAACAACCTCAAGCACTCATCTGCCTGTGGACCAGACAACATAAACAACATTCATCTTAAACACCTTGGACCACAAGGCATACAAGCACTCACCAACATATCAAACTACAGATACTCACACAACATAATACCCAACATCTGGAAGCATGGCATTATCATCACTATCCCTAAACCCAACAAAGATCCCACGTTACCCTCCTCACACCACCCCATCACACTCCTCGCACCCCCTCCGAAGTCACTGAACGACTGGTACTACAACTAGTCACACGTCACATTCCCCTAGCCGTCACAACATGGTTTTAGGCCACTACACTCCACAAACACCTTTCTAACAGACCTTACACAGAGAGTTTTTGATGGTATGAATTCAGCTAGGCCACCACACAGAACACTCCTAATCACACTAGACATTAGCAAAGCTTTTGATGCCATCCCCTGCCACAACCTCAAAAAAAAAAAAAAAAAAAAAAATGCTCAACACAAACATGCACAATAACACAAAAAGATGGCTGGCAAACTACTTAGCAGGCAGATGTGCACACGTAACATTTGCCGGTCAGTCTTCTAACATCAGAAACTTCACAAACGGCGTCTCCCAAGGATCTGTTTTGTCCCCTACACTCTTTAACCTATACCTGCACGACATACCCACACCCCAAACACCACAGATACACATAGCTTCCTATGCAGATGATATAACTCTTACATGTATGCACCAAAACGCAAACACAGCTGCACACATCATTCAACCTTACCTTAACACAATACACAAATGGTTCACCACAAACAGGCTCAAAATAGCCCCAATCAAATCTACAGTGACCCTTCTCACAACCTGGACAGCAGAACACAGTCACATCCTACACCTTACCATAAACAACACTCCCCTACCACACACACACACACACACACACACACACACACACACACACACACACACACACACACACACACACACACGCACACACACAGAATCCTTAGTGTAACATACAATACATCAATGTCATTTAAACAACACATCACAAACATTAAAAATAAAATAACACCAAGACTCAATGCTTTGAGGTCACTTGCCCATACAACATTCGGACACGACACAGAAACCACCACCACAGTATACAAACAATACATACGTTCAGTGATGAATTATGCAAGCCCTGCCTGGTCTTCTAACCTCACCAAAAACACACTACAACACTCTACAGACCACACAGAACAAGGCCCTAAAAATAATCACAGGCTGCATAGCTACTACACCCACAGCCCACCTACATCAAGAATCCAAAGTCCTCAAAGTCAAGGATCACCTAGACATGAGAGGTACCCAGTTTCTTGCTGCAGCCTCCACAAACCCACAACATCCACTATATTACATGGCAGCACATCCACCCACACCAAGGAACATCAAAACAACACCCAGCACATGATACCATACACAAATAGTCATCTCTCCCCCCTCGCCCACCTCAGACCAGCTTCCAGAAGCATATCCACACTCAGATCACTCACCACTCCATTCAGTCACTTCAAGACAACACACAGCTGCATGCACGGCCTCCTGACATCCACCCTTCTGAAACCTATCTCCCTCGTGAGGACAGGGTCCACCTGGCCAGGCTGAGATGTGGGCACCATCGAGCCCTCTTAAGCTACCAGAAGAGGCTGGATGACTCCGTCGCTGATGCCTGTCCAGGATGCAACACAGCACCCCATACTATTAAGCACATTATGGAAGACTGCATTGCACACAATCACATACGCCAACAACACACCATACACTCTGTGAGAGCTCTGTGGGAAAGCCCGGTCTCGGCCATGGCCTTCCTAAGAGACTCGGGGCTGTTCGGCCAGACTGCCTACTGAATAACTGCTGCTACTACTACTTACCACAGTTTGCTGGCTATTCTGTTACCCTTGCCAGTGTTGCAATATAACTGTTAATTTTTGGTTGTCTTACTACTGCTAGTGATTACTTCCCAAGTTATTGCTTCATTACTTAAAACTTTACAAGCGTAGTGTAATATGCAGTAACCCATAAGTGAATTAATTCCTATCTGCACCAGCCTTATCTTTTCCTACTAGTTGTCGAACTCTTATCATCATCATCATCACTATTCCTACCATACCTTCCTCAGTGTCTCTACATTTCATTTCCACACACATATTTCAAAACAAATCAGACTGTATAGGAAAATACATAAAATCACGTAACTGTCATCACCACAAGCACTGCCACCACTACCATCATCTTCATAATTAAGAAAATCACCATCATCTCTGCATCGTTACAGTTATTCCCTCAGCATCCGGACATCTCTCTCTCTCTCTCTCTCTCTCTCTCTCTCTCTCTCTCTCTCATCATCACGTTTTCTCACGTTCCTATTCCTGCCAACACCCTCTCTTTCTCCCTCCCATTTTTTTCTTCTCGTCAATTCTTCCATCCTTTTCCTCCCTCTTCCCCTCCTGCCCCACCGTCCCCGTCATCAGACAGGGTGGGGTGGGGCGGAACACACCTCAAGTAGGTCAGGTCGGATCGATATAGATCATCCTTGTCTAGTGTCTGTGATGGATTTTTTTTTCTTCACCGCTTAATCTGTAGGTGTCTTCGCGTCATCCAAATTTTCATCCTTTGCAGATAATTGCACATAGGTCGGTGGCAGAAAACGAGAACGGTGTGGCTCTCATCCTTCTGTAGCACTTCTTCGTGACTAGCAACATATTTTAGTGGTGATCAGTTTTTATATCCCTGTATTCATGATGGAGGGATGGCAATTTCAGGCCAAGATAAAGAGAACATATGATAGTATTGGGTATCTATGGAAATCAGTCCGCTGTTATATCTATGTTTGTGCGCGTCTGAGTATGTACAGTTGGCTACGCATGAACCTGGGACAATGTCTCCGTGAAGCGAAGGTCTAGCTACGATTTTCGACGTTCATGCATCACATCTACTTGGGGATTTCAGCTAATATTTGACACCTCAGTTCTTTCATGTTAGTGCCACCAACAGACATGGGATTACGTTCATGTTATCAAATGTACGTAGTGACACTCCTCTGCTACAGAATGATACTGTCCCACGTGCATATGCAACCAACAAGGTGGAGTCTCATTAACTCTCTTCCTCTTACTGGCTTCTTTCAGCCTCAGTCTCTTCGCCGTACTGTTACATCATTATCTCTTTTCTATCGCTACTTCAATGGTCACTGCTCCCCTGAACCGTCTGCTTGAATCCCTCCACCTCTACGACGGGCGCGTAACACCGTCTAGCAAAAAGCTCTCATCCCTTTTCTGTTCAGCTCCTTAATGGAAGAGTTAACCGTTACTTTCAGTCCTTCATGTATGCAACAGGCAGGTCAACTCTGGAACTGTCTTCCTCTGTATTTCCTACTGCCTATGATCTCCAGTCTTTAAAACGCAGTGTGTCCGGGCATCTCGAAATGAATGGATCTTTAATTTGGCTCTCTGTTATCTTGTTCTTGTTTTTTTTCTTGGAGTGAACAATTTGCGGGTGGTCTTTGGTTCCTTCTTCCATATAATAAAAAAAAAAAAATACTGTACATGCCATCTGTAGTATATGAAATGACGTGATACCAACATCTACATTAAATGTCCGCCATGCCTTGCGTTTCGAACCTTAACCATAGCATCACGTGTACAGCAGAATCCCAGTCGAACACAGTATCACCTCGCTACTGTGGTTCCTCTACCTTTCTGTCAACCTACAAATGCTTCATACTGTTTCGTAATTCCTTCCTTCAGTTACTTATCAGAGGTACTTATGTATCTATTCCTTCCCTCACTTTAACTGCCTTTATAAAGGAACATCATAACACTATCACGTGTAATTCTTTCTTCATTTACATCATAACTTAATTATATTCCTTCAGTTTCCCTACTAATTACTTATCTACCAACAAGAGCATCATAATTCTGGTGTAATTCATTCTCTCACTGTCTACTCACCTAACTGCATTTACTTCACTAAACAGTCTACCTACCCAGCTACCGACCTACCAAGAACATTATAAAAGTACCTAAATATCCCATACCACGTACCGGCCGCTAAAAAATAATCATGCATTATTGCCACTCAGTTACTCAAAAACACAAAAGAGAAGTATGAAAATCGAGTAATGTAAGAAAAAACTGAGATAAATCATACAATAAGAAAAAAATAAGCTGACTCCCGAAAGGTGTATTTAGTTGCGATGTGAAATTCCATACTTTATGATGGTGGACACATTTGTGCTCCTGTAGAATTAAGGTGATGGAAGAAACAGGGTGGACTGCCCGTAGGGTGAAGAGGTTGAGGTTGGGGGTTAGGAGGGATTCTCTCTCTCTCTCTCTCTCTCTCTGTCTGTCTGTCTGTCTCTCTCTCTCTCTCTCTCTCTCTCTCTCTCTCTCTCTCTCTCACTCAACTTGTACTATATTTCAAGCCAACTTCCATGAGGTACTCTGATGAAAATGGGGACTGTAAAATCAGGCCTTCCTACAACGCCTATTATACGCAGCGGAGCTCTATTAACCCCATTAATAATAATAATAATAATAATAATAATAATAATAATAATAATAATAATAATGATAACAAAATGCTTAGCAGGGACACCAAAGCAAGAACAACAACCAAAGAAGGTGATCAGAACTCTGACATTAATCCCTGTCTTTGATCTTCCATAAATCCACATAAACACCGAATCACTCCTTTCTCTCCTCTCACATAATGGATGTGCCAACTTTTTATATAAATAGGATAGTGAATTTATAAACTATTGCCTCACCTTGAACTTTGAATTTGACTCATGACCTTTGACCTTTGACCGAGCTGTACTATAACTCACATGTTCCTAGACCCACGCGCAATGTATGTGCCAGTTTCTGCTCAGATTCGATCATTTATTGTTCCGATAATTTGCTAATCCCCCCTGTGGCGGGGGGGACACAACCTGGCCGCACTATGGGGTGGTGCTACTACTCTGCGGCCGGGTTGTGTTAGGAAGAATACTGCCACCGTATTCCCTGCGTGTCGTAAAAGGCGACTAAAAGGGGCGGGGTGAGGGGACTAGGGACCCCCTCCTCTGTTTTTTTAGTTCCTAAAAAGAGACAGGCCAGAGAAAGGGACGGGGGATGGAGTTATCCCCGTACCCTGAAGATTGGGTCTATGAATGTGCGTGGATGTAGTACAATTGAGGCTAAAAGGGAGGAGATTGGGAGAATGTTTGTGAGAAGAAAGTTGGATGTGTTAGCTTTGAGTGAAACGAAGATGAAAGGGAAGGGGGAATATATGTTTGGAAGTGTGAATGGAAGATTGTCAGGTGTTGATAGAGGAAGGGCAAGAGAAGGTGTGGCCTTGTTAGTGAGTCCGAAAGTGCAGCAGTGTGTGATTGAATGGAAGGAGGTGTCATCGAGACTGATGTTGGTGAAAGCGAAATTTGAACGTGAGTTGTGGGTGTTTGTGAGTGCATATGGGCTTGGTAGTGAAAGGGATGAACAAGAGAGGGAGTCTTTCTGGAATGATGTTGATGAGTGTCTGCAGAGTTTTGGAGCGAATGTGAATGTGGTAATGATGGGAGATCTGAATGCTAGAGTGGGAAATGTAGCAGTTGAAGGCGTAGTTGGTATGCATGGTGTGCCTGGAAGAAATGAAAATGGGGAACGAATGATAGCGATGTGTGTTGAGCGAGAGATGGTGATTGGGAATATGCTGTTTGAGAAGAAAGATATTTATAAGTATACATGGGTGAGACAGGAGGGTGGAAGGGTTGTTGATAGAGCCTTGATGGACTATGTGGTTGTGTCTAGGAATGTAATAGGAAGATTGTTGGATGTGAGAGTTCTGAGAGGGGAGGGTGGAGGTATGTCTGACCACTACCTGGTGGAGGGAAAGTTAAGAGTAGGTAAGAGATGGGTGAGAGCTACGAGGGTTAGGTGTGGCAGGGAGGTTTTGAAAGTGAGTGAGTTGGATAAAAGAGAGAAAAAGATAGAGTATCAGGAGAAATTGAAAGATGAGTGGAACGCAGTGAAAGATCGGGAAAATGGCAGTGTGGAGGAGGAATGGCAGTTGTTTAAGAGTGCTGTGGTGGAGCATGCAGAAGAGGTGTGTGGTGTGAGACGTGTGGGTGGTGGTGTAAGAAAAGGAAGTGAATGGTGGTGCGAGGAAGTAAGTATGGCTGTGGATGAGAAGAGACGTGCATATGAAGTGTGGCTGCAGAGGAAGGATGGGATGTCATATGAAAGGTATAAGGAAAAGAGGAATAGAGCGAGAAGGGCTGTGCGTGATGCTAAAGTGGCAGCAGATGAGAGGTGGGGTAGGCAGCTGACAGAGAATTTTCAACAGAATAAGAAAATGTTTTGGAAGGAGGTGAAAAGGGTGCGAAAGGGAGAGTCTGGGAAGGAAGAACGAGTAAAAGCAGAGGATGGAAGGATGTTAATTGAGATGGATGCAGTAAGGAAGAGATGGGCAGAGTATTTTGAAAGATTGTTAAATGTAGAGGAGGAAAACGTGGCTGAGATTGTGGCAGATAGAAGGGTGCAAGGAATAAATGTGTTGGGAGAGTTGAATGATTCTTTGATCACGAAGGAGGAAGTGGAGAAGGCAGTAAAGGAGATGAAAACAGGGAAAGCTGCAGGTATGGATGGGTGTGCTGTGGAATGCCTGAAGGGTGGTGGAGTGACTATTGTTGACTGGTTAGTAAGATTATTGAATGTGTGCTTTGAGAAAGGTATGGTGCCAATTGACTGGGCAAGTGCTTGTGTGGTCCCGTTGTATAAAGGCAAGGGTGATAAGTATGAATGTACTAGCTTTAGGGGTATAAGTCTGTTGAGTGTTGTAGGTAAAGTGTATGGTAGAGTGTTAATTATGAGAGTTAGAGAGGGTACAGAGGGAGTGATTAGTGATGAGCAGTGTGGCTTTAGGAGAGGGAGGGGATGCGTTGATCAGGTGTTTGCTGTGAGACAAGTGTGTGAAAAGTATTTAGCGAAAGGCAAGGATGTGTTTTGGGCATTTATGGATTTAGAGAAAGCGTATGATAGAATTGATAGGGAGGCTTTGTGGACTGTTTTAAGATTGTATGGACTTGATGGTAGGTTACTAAAAGGGGTGAAAAGTTTTTATGTAAATAGTAGAGCGTGTGTAAGAGTGGGAAATGCTGTGAGTGATTGGTTTCCCGTGAGAGTGGGGCTGCGACAGGGATGTGTGATGTCGCCTTGGTTGTTTAATATTTACATGGATGGTGTTGTAAGGGAGGTGAATGCAAGAGTTTTAGGTGGTCTGAGTCTGGTAAATGTTGATGGAGGAGAGTGGAATCTGAAGCAACTGCTGTTTGCAGATGATACTGCATTGGTGACTGATTCAGAGGAGAAATTGAGACAGTTGGTAGAGGAGTTTGGAAGGGTGTATGAAAGGAGGAAATTGAAAGTAAATGAGAATAAGAGTAAAGTGATGAAGTGTACGAGGTTGATAGATGGTAGGGGGATGAATATAGTTTTGAATGGTGAGTTGCTTGAGGAGGTAGATTGTTTTAAATATCTAGGGTCACATGTTGCTGTGGATGGAAGAATAGATGCAGAAGTGAAGTTTAGAATTAATGAAGTAGGAAAGGTGCTGGGAGGAATGAAAAAAGTGTTTAAATGTCGTTCGCTTAGAATGGATGTAAAGAGAAGGCTGTATGAGGGTGTTGTGGTACCGACTGCGTTATATGGGGCTGAAACATGGAATATGGGTGTAGCAGAGAGGAAAAGTTTGAATGTAATGGAGATGAGATGTCTGAGGAGTATGTGTGGAGTGACGCGTATGGATCGAGTGCGAAATGATGAAGTGCGAAGGAGAACTGGAGTTGTTCGGGAGATGGCTGGTGGAGTTGAGCAGAGGGTGTTGCAATGGTTTGGGCATATGGAGAGAATGGATAATGAGCGATTGGTGAAAAAGATAACTAGATCTGATGTGAGAGGTGTAAGACTGAGAGGAAGACCACGAATAGGATGGATGGACAGTGTGAAGAGAGCGCTGGATGCGAGAGGGATGTCTGTTGAGCAAGGAAGAGTGGCTGTGCGTGACAGAAATAAATGGAGAGAAATTGTGAATGAATAAGTGATGACGCAGCCCTGAGGGGATATTCTCCCGCATTTGGTCTGATCAGCTAGTCAGGTCAGGTGCGGGTAAGGGGATGGGTCTGTTATGATGTGGCAGGGGTAAACCAGTTCTGCTGTCGGGCCCTGCTGTGGATGTCACTGCTTGCATTGCGCAGTTGACCCTTGTGCGGTGTGATGCGGTGAGGATCTGTCCGTTCTCCCCTTTGGGGCTAAGATGCGAATGAATGTGTTTGAATGGATGAGTAAATGGAGAGTGAGTCGTCCTGTCTCGGCTACCTCCCTTTCCTTGGGGGAAGCAGCCTAGGTATATAGATAGATAGATAGATAGATAATTTGCTAACCAGAATACAAATATATATACAATTACATACATAGAAACCGACACCATCACAACATCTAAGCCTGGGGCGTCGCTGACAAAGGCAGTGACAAACAGGACAGCCGGAATAACAACATTTACATTCTTCCTCTCCTTATTCTATCCCTTTGCCGGTATTCTCCCGTATTCCTTGTCCCTGTTCTTTCTTCTGTCACTCTCTCTCTCCTTTTCATTCTCCCTTTTCTACCTTCTTCCATTATTTCTCTTCCTGTCTCTCTCTTTACCTTTTGTCTATTTTCCCATCTTTTTCCCAGTTTTCTTTCCTCCTCCTTATTTCTCTCTGCCCTTTCTTTCTCCTCCCTGCTCTTTCCTCTCTTCCTCTCCTCCCTCCTTCCCGTTCTCCGTTTTCTACCTCACTTCATTCGTCCTAATCTGTTGTCTCTCCTTTTGTCTGTTCTCCCTTTTATTTTCTCCCTATTATCCTTCCTCTTACTTCTTTCTCCTTCCTATTCACTCCTTGCTCCCTATTCTTCCTGCCTCCCTCGTTGTCTTTTTTCACCATCGCTTCCCCTTCTCCCCCATTCCCCATTGTCCCTTCATTAGCAAGTTCCCACCATTGTAACTGCCCATGCAGCCCAATTCCCACTGTTTATAACCCTCCACCCACCCACTCACCTCCTCCACTCACTCACTCATCCAATGAACCCACAAAGATCCACATCCGTGTGCTTGTTCTAAAAAAAAAAAAAAAAAAAAAAAAAAAAAATCCTTAACTTCTTTAAGCTCAGTTGATGGTTAAGTGTAGTCACATTTCAGGAGCGATTTGACTAGTAACTAAGGAGACTACGTGATCCCCAGGGCGTATCGACTATCAGGCAACTACGAATTAGCATTCAGGTTGTCAGAGGTCCAGTTTCGTCGGATGAAAACACACCAACTATGGTTCCATCACCATTTTTCTTCCCATCAATTTGGACGCATTAATGCATCTTCAAATTATTCATCTTATATCCACCCTACACCTTCATCCACTATACCCACACTGTATTGCAACCTTACACCTTCATCCACTATGCCCACACTGTATTGCAACCTTACACCTTCATCCACTATACCCACACTGTATTGCAACCTTACACCTTCATCCACTATGCCCACACTGTATTGCAACCTTACACCTTCATCCACTATGCCCACACTGTATTGCAACCTTACACCTTCATCCACTATACCCACACTGTATTGCAACCTTACACCTTCATCCACTATGCCCACACTGTATTGCAGCCTTACACCTTCATCCACTATGCCCACACTGTATTGCAACCTTACACCTTCATCCACTATGCCCACACTGTATTGCAACCTTACACCTTCATCCACTATGCCCACACTGTATTGCAACCTTACACCTTCATCCACTATGCCCACACTGTATTGCAACCTTACATCTTCATCCACTATACCCACACTGTATTGCAGCCTTACACCTTCATCCACTATGCCCACACTGTATTGCAACCTTACACCTTCATCCACTATGCCCACACTGTATTGCAACCTTACACCTTCATCAACTATGCCCACACTGTATTGCAACCTTACACCTTCATCCACTATGCCCACACTGTATTGCAACCTTACACCTTCATCCACTATGCCCACACTGTATTGCAACCTTACATCTTCATCCACTATGCCCACACTGTATTGCAACCGCCACACCACACCACAGCAAACTCACCTAATGTAGCTCACTTTCACAACACAGTCATTCAACATAACGTTAGCAAAAGATTCGCAATGAAACACCCTGCTGAAGTGGCCTGTTTCCTGCTCTCCTCTGGGCTCACGTCCACATGAGTCTGGGGCTGCAGCTTCTGTACTAATACTAATATTATACGTTGTTCTCACCCACATATTTACTTACCATGTTCCAGTCATCTACACACTACTATTTTACGTACATTAAGAAGAGTAGACTGTAGCACCAGTCGAACAGGGCAGTACTCCCGAGGTGGATGGCAAGCTGGTGATAGGGAGAGCTGGAGCTCCCGTTTCACCAGCCCTCAGGACTTGATCCTGACCATCTCCCTTTGCTGAACATCTTCAGTGCATTCATTTACACAGAGAGTAAGCCAGCATGCTCTTATAATACCTCTACCTTCAACTGACTACACCACACGACATGCGCATAACATATCACACCTTCTATTCACGTCTTTAGTAATGGCCGCTGCAATGTTACTATCAAATGAGGTGGTACTTCAGATTGCCACCACCGGCAGGGTAGGGCTGGCGGCACAGAGTCCTCCCGGTCGCCATCAAGCGACTGTGCTGGCAGCAACTGTTGCTATTTCCGGGAATGCTCGTCAGCGAAGAGGTGAAAGTGTGGCCTTATTCTTCACAACATCCACAGCCTTACCACAAAGTTAAACTCAGTTCATTTTTTCCTTCAGTCCATATCCCCTTTGGCCCTTTTCCTCACAGAACCACAAATCTCACCCTCTACTGATATATCCCCATTTTGTTTTCCCGGTTACCATCTTCTTACAAATTTCTGTAACACGGGCGGCACCTGTTGTTATATCAAATCCCAATATGCAGTTGACACTGTTTTAAACTTCACTTCATTTGGTTTGGTTACTCATTATATAAACTAAATTGTCAAAATATTACCAAATATATCTGTGTAGTTTATTGCTCCCCCAGTGCTTCTTCGGAACCCAGTGTATCTGATTCCATATCCACAAAGTTGAGTAACGTTAACCTTGTCCTTAGCACCGAAATTACCATTTTGGGTGATTTTAACATACATAATGTTGAATGGTTATTGCATTCTGCCAGGACTGATGACGCTGGTCTAGAGTGTGAGCTGTTGCAATATCGTTTAATCTCACCCAGCTGGTAAAGCAACCAACCAGAATACCTGATAATCCTGACCATAACGCCCATCTCTTGGATTTATTCTTGACAAAAAATCCAGATCAATACAGGATAGAGATACGGTCACCATTTGGATCCTCTGACCACAATCTCATCAAAGCCTCATTAGTTAACCCCCCCACACCTCCCCGTTCTGAACCTGTTAGGGTGACCCGATGGCACTTTGATAGGGCAGACTGGGATAGATTTAGAAATTATCTTGCTGATGTTCCATGGCAGTCTTTCTTCTATAGCAATCACAATTCTACCCAGTCCCACATTTGCGACTTAATACTAGCTGGTATGGATTTATTCATACCAAGTCAACAGTTCACTAAAAGATTGAACTCTCCAAAATGGTTTGATGGCAACTGTGCCAGAGCAACAGCCCAAAAGTCATTAGCATATAGCTCTTACTTAAAATCAAAAGCATCTGAATCACTCTCTCAATTTAAAATTGCTAGAAATCATGCAAAAGCTGTAATAAATATCGCTAAATCAAACTTTCTTCAAAAGCAAGCATCGAAACTACTTAACAACCCTAATGACAATAGAATATTCTGGTCAACTCTTAATTCTTTCAATAATAACTTTAACAAGTCATCTTCCATTCCTCCACTAAAATCTTCAGATGGCAACATTACTAATGGCCCGCATGGGAAAGTGGATATTTTTGCCAGTACATTTGCCAGAAACTCTACCATAGACGATACCAGCCAGAATGTCCCAGTACTGGAACTTGATTCTCCCGAACTTGCCCCACTTAAAATACAGACAAGATACGTAAAATCCATCCTAGACAATTTACCTACCATCAAAGCTCCAGGCCCAGATGGAATTCCGCCACTTGTTTTGAAAAAGTGTTCCCCTGAACTTGCCTCTGTTCTAGCTAAATTATTCAGACTATGCATACGTACTTCTTTATTCCCAAATTCATGGAATGACGCAAATATCCACCTAATTCCGAAGAGAGGAAGTTCCTCTGGCCCCTCTGCTTACAGACCAATAGCTGTCACATCTTCTCTTGGTAAGGTATTTGAAACTTTAATTAATAAGCACATTGTTAAACATCTTGAATCCAGCAACTTAATTAGTGATAGAGAATATGGTTTTCGCCATGAGAGATCCACCATTGACATACTCAATCTCCTAACTCATACCATCCATCAGTCAATTGATCTACATGGAGAAACTCATGCAGTAGCTCTTGATGTTTCTAAAGCTTTTGACAGAGTATGGCACCATTCCCTGCTGTTCAAACTCAAGTGCTATGGACTAACGTCTTTTGTTCCTTTGATTTCTTCATATCTTAGTGACTGGAAAATATGAGTAAAAGTAGATGATGTACATTTCAATTTCCATTCAATTAACGCCGGCGTGCGGCAGGGATCAGTTCTGGCACCAACCCTGTTCTTGGTTCATATTAATGATCTCTTATCTATCACCCACAATCCCATCTACTCATACGCAGATGACTCAACACTTCATAGTTCATTCACACTTAGACACCCATTTGCAAAGTCCAATATCTCTACCTCTCAACTCAATACAGCCATCTCCATAAATCAAGCTCTATCTACGATCAGTGAATGGGAACAAAACAACCTTGTCTCTTTTAATGCTAGTAAAACTAAATACATACAATTTAGTAATAGACAGATATTGCCAGATTCGTACATTACCTTCAGTGCTACTAATATTCCCATCTCCAAAAGTATTGAAATTCTTGGCGTCTCACTTAATAATGCCCTCAGCTGGACCTCTCATGTCAGATCACTTGCTAAAACCGCCTCAAAGAAACTTGGATTATTATACAGAGTCCGTAACTTCTTCGCTGATGAGCAGTTAGCTATAATTTATAAGAATCATGTGCGCTCACGGCTTGAATATTGCTCACCCTTGTGGCATGGATGTGGAGAGGTTGCATTAAAACAACTAGACAAAATTCAGAATAAAGCTGTTGGAATTATTAACAACCCTGCCATTACAAATCATCTACCTCCCCTGCAAGTAACAAGGAATGTTGCCTCCCTTGCATTATTTTTTAGATATTTTTTTGGCAAATGCTCAGACGAAGTTGCGTCCATGGTGCCACCTCTCCATGCCTTCTCTCATGCTACACGGGCATCTGGTAGCGCTCATGACTGGATTGTCACTCAGCCATATTGCAGAACTTCTGCCTATCAGAATTCTTTCATTCCCCGAACTGCATCTCTCTGGAACTCGCTTCCCCAGAGTTGTCTCCCTCCAATTTTCAACCCACAGCTGTTCAAGTCTAACTATTACAGATATTTTATGAACAGAGGACACCAGTAATCTGGTGTATGGAATATTTTTTTTTATTGCTTTGTTTTTCCTTCCTCCGTTCTGTTATAAAAAAAAAATGCTTATTTACACACGCAAGGTAACCCAGTGTAACCTAACTTAATCTAACTCTCTGTCTGTCTGTCTGTCTGTCTGTCTCTCTCTCTCTCTCTCTCTCTCTCTCTCTCTCTCTCTCTCTCAGCCAGTGCTAATTTGTCTAGTTTGGTCCGATCACCTCCAACACGCATGAATATTAAATTTTTGTCTAGCGTCCTCTCTGATTGCATTCTTCCTCTCTCTCTCTCTCTCTCTCTCTCTCTCTCTCTCTCTCTTTCTCTCTCTCTCTTTCTCTCTCTCTCTCTCACACACACACAGGGGGGAGGCGGTGGCTGAATCGGTAGAGAGGCGGCTTGCAGTCCTAATGGACCCAGGATCGAATCCCGGCTGGGGCAGGGAACAGTTTAAGGATTTGAATTTCCTAAAAAGCAGACTTTCCTGATCTACCAGATGACCCGCCGACATGTAGTAAAAATACCCCCGCTAATACCAGTTCACTAGTCCTGTATGAGACAGCCCTAGCATGTATTCAATATGGACGGTGGATGTTAGCGCCGAAGTGGTGACATGTGGAGGTGTAGGAGGACTACTGGGCCTTAGGATAGGCCACTGCCCCCAAGAAATAGGCCCTGAGCTTTTGCCCAGAGTCGGACACGTAAAAAAAAAAAAAAAAAAAGATGGATCATTTTTCTATAGGGTGCTAATCTAAGTAGTTCTGGAGCTGTCGTAACATCTCACCTATAGCGATTTAGTCTTCATATTATTCCTCATATCCAATTATAAGTTTATAATGATAAAATCCTCTATATGAAGGCTTTATAAAAACAGAGAATGAAATATTTACGTGTTATATGCCTAAAATGGTCAAGGAATATTTGCCACGATGTTCCCCATGCCAGCAAAAGTCAGTTCTTTCTGTGCCGAACTGGTTCATTGGCTAGCATTTCCAGCTGGCAGAACTGATAGATAGATTGGTCCATAGATAGAAAAATATAGATATAGATAGGTAGGTGGATAAATAAATGGATAAATAACTGGGGTTCCAGTCTCTGGCCGGTCGGACTGTTAGACTAAATGTAAACAAGTCAAGAAAAAACAAGACTAAACAGAAACCAAAAGTTAAGAGGGTTGAAGGAGAAGGGGAAGAGGAGGAGGAAGAGGAAGAGAGAAAGTAAGATGAAGAGGAACAGCAGGAAAATGGAGAGGAAGAAGATTAAATTTTAGTAGACATCGGAGTTCAGGAAGTGGAATTCAAGAGGAGTGAAAAGGACTGGTGAAATGTGTGAGCGTTGCGGTGGACAGGAGTAATAATTATATATCACAGAGACATAACACTGCCCTGCTGCCTTCTCCCTTCCGCAGCACAATGGTCTCAGCACTATATTTGAGACCATACTGGACCTGCTCTGTTGCTACTACTACTACTGCTGCTGCTGCTGCGGCGGCGGCGGCGGCGGCTACTTACTGCTACTACTGCTACAATTACTGCTACTGCTAATATTTCTTTTTTCTTTGTCTCCTCCTCCTCCTCCTCCTCTTCTTCTTCCGCCTCCCCCTCTACCTCCTCTTTCATATTTTTTGTATCTCTACCTATAGGTGGAGATGTTTGAATCCGTCATTATTTTCAGTATTCCATCACTTTTCATCTCCGATTTTCATTATACTGAGGATGTACAGCACCAAGACCCTATTACACTGACCCGGTATCGGTAATTTGTCGTACTTTTCAAGGTTACTGATGCAAAAGTGTCGAAAAATGAAATTTTAACCTCGATTTGCTCCCAAATTCCTATACATGCATGAACACTGAAGGAAATCCGGTGGTAAAATTATTTTCCAACCGTTTGTATGGAAAAAATATTTTTTAACGGTAATTTATGCATGGCATACTATATTTTGGACATCCCACTTTTCAATTGCTCTTCCCTACAGGAAAAAACAAAAAATAAATGCGGCACTTCTTGGCCCTTGAAGTTATATCTGGTCTGGACCAGACCTGCATACTGTTTGGTGGCAGTTTGTCCGACGGTTTTGGGTTAGTAAAAAAAAAAAGTAAGTTCTTCCTTTATGAAACTTGGCCTACATACCAATTTCACTCAGAAAAACTCATTTTAGGTAATAACATGCTGTAGTGAGCTACCCCAAACGTGTACCCATTAAAGCACATAAATATGTTAAATTTGACATCTGACCTAATTTGGGGGTAAGTAAGTACACAGTTCATTCGTAGTGCTTTCAGCAGTGCAGCAATAAATGTGTCTGACAGTTACAGTCCTTTAGGCATTGTTATTTTTTGTTATTTAAAATTATTACTTCGGTCCCTTTTCTTTATTTCATCATTTCTCTTCAAATCTGGTACAGTTTTCCTTGGACAAATACCCAAGTCACCTTCCACGTTGGGTTATTTAGATCTTTTAAGCGGTTGTATGGGGTCAAAGATCAAACCACATAAACACACATATCTACTGAAATCAAGAGACACAAATCCGTAAAGCCTCCATCTTCTGCAAGGACGCGTGTGTGTTATGTAGTTGTGTGGAGACCATCAAGCATTACCCTGGACCTACTGATAATCTTTAATTTAGTTTTGTTTTCCTGTTCTCTGTTTACGTCTTTCCTCTTATTTCCTTTTGATATATACAGTATTTCTCATCCTTCCATTTGCCTTTTTTACCAGTCTGCTTGTCTTACATTTCTCTCTGGGGCCTATCTCTACCTACCTACCTACGTACCAGCCTACCTACCTATCTACGTACCAACCTACCTACCTACCTACGTACCAACCTACCAACCTACTTACCCACCTACCCATCTATCTCTTTGACTCCCTCTTCTACTTACCTACTTACGTACCTATCCCCTTTCTTCCTCTCCCTAAATGCCTGACCCAACCACATTTAATTATCATCCAGTCATTCCTTTGCCCAAACCAACCAAACTATTCAACAGGGTGGCAGAGGCCAGAGGTTAGGGTGAGCGTTGGGGTGAATGGAGAGAGGAAGGCGATAAGTAAGGTTTTAATATCAACATATTTTCCATCAGTAACATACAAGAAGAAACTGAGATATTATGTCAAGAATAAATCTCCCTGGATAAGGTGTTACGAAATTTAGAA
The DNA here is from genome assembly GCF_032717465.1 of Coenobita brevimanus. Classification (NCBI taxonomy): domain Eukaryota; kingdom Metazoa; phylum Arthropoda; class Malacostraca; order Decapoda; family Coenobitidae; genus Coenobita; species Coenobita brevimanus. The sequence continues at coordinate 25,104,770 of NC_137031.1, forward strand.
TGCCATTTAGAATGCGACTCTTTAAGCATTCTGATGTGTATTATATATCGTTTTCATATACATACAGCTTGCATGCTAAAGCACGATACTGAGGTGTAATGTGCAGAAAAGGTGGCTGAGGACGAGGTGACTCTGAGATGAGAAGGATGAGACGCTGAGGAACAGGTGTTAGGATATTCCCAGAGTCATCAATAAGACTTAGTATGCCCCATCCTCTGGAAGTCAGAGAACTGGGGATTCTAACCAAGAGACGGAAATTTTTGCACAGTGTCTGAAAACGTGGATATAACGCCTTCAATCAAATGACCTGCTTCATATTTACCAGCCGCGATAGCGAAGCTGGTATTGTGTTCAGTTTGTCTGTGTGTGTGTGTCTGTGTGTGTCTTTGTGTCTGTTAGCACTATAACTTAGCAACCGCCCAAGATATCATCACAAAGTTTTACAGGTGTCTAATAGGAATAAAATCGATCACGAGTTCGAAATTGGTGAAATTAGGTGAAGGTCCGTGTGTCTGTTACCACGATAACTTAGCAACCACTCAAGATATCATCAAAAACTTTTATAGGTGTTTAGTATGGATGAAAATCTCCTACGAGTTCAAGATTGGAGAATGTCAGTCAAGGTCAAGGTCATACTCCGAGCAGAGCTAGATATGTACCAGCTCGCGGCTGGTGTGATTCCTCCCTTGCGGTCTCTTGTTCAGTTTTGTTACCACCAGACTCTTCTAAGTGGATTCTGAAAGGCTTTTTGAAGTGGAGTTACATAGACCCTTTATTAACCCCTTCACTGCTTGAGGCTGTAGTAAGCTGAATGAAATCGTCTGGAGATGGCAAGAATGTATCAGAAAAATTCGTCCTGGCGTGACAGAGTGAATTCAGTTTGTTTCGCGTATCATTTTTTGTTATGGGATTAGCAGGGGCATTGTGAGTCTTTTTTCTTTTTGGCTGTGTAGACTGCAGGAGAGAGAGAGAGAGAGAGAGAGAGAGAGAGAGAGAGAGAGAGAGAGAGAGAGAGAGAGAGAGAGAGAGAGAGAGAGAGAGGGGGGGGGAATGTGAACGAAACTAGGGATAATATGCTGTGAAAATCTGTCTTTGTAACCGTACTAGAGCAAGTCCTTTCTCTCTCTCTCTCTCTCTCTCTCTCCATTATAAAGATTATAATTATCAGTAAGTATGCAATTCCGTTTCTTTAGTGATGTGTCGTTCTAGTTTTGGTATAATTCCAGTACTGTCCTATATATGTATACCACACCACACCAAGCCATCATCACCACACCACCCCAACACCACACCACAGCATTATCACATCATAACACACCATATCATTTGTGCTTCACCATACCACATTATTACACAACCTATACCAAGCCATCTCTTCCCCACCATATCACACCATACCACTAAACCATGCAAACCACCATTCGGGAAAATACCACACAATACTGCACCACACCAGCTCTTCCTCACCATGCCATGCCATCTATACCACCACTACAAACACCAGACCACGCCACACCAAAGCAGCACACCACACATCATATACTCCTCTTCCTCACCATACCACACTTGTTCCACCACACCACAAGGCCACACCAACCCACCACACCACAACAGGCCATCTCGAGAGAGGGTATTTAAGTACATGATCCAACACTGTTTAAATACACCAACACTATAAAATTCCCCAGACACACTTCACCACACCATCCCAAACTGCCACACTACACTACTTCACTACACTACACTACCACACCACACGACACTACTACATCATGCCAGACTACCACACTACACTGCCATACCACGCCACACTACCACACCAAGCTACCCCACAACACTACACTAACACACCATACCAAACTTCCACACTACACTGTTGCACTACACTACACCGCCACACTACACTACACTGTCACTACGCTGTCACTACACTACCACATTACTGTACACCACCACACTACAAGACCATTCTACACAAACTACACCACCACTCTACATCACCACAATACACTACCACACTACACTACTACTCTACACCAGCACACTACACTACCACACTACACCACCACACACCACCACACTACACCACCAGTCTACGCAATCATCTTACACCACCACACTACACCAACACACTACACCAACACACTACACCAACACACAGCACCAACACTCAGCACTCCATTACCTCAATACGCTGTCACAGTGCACTACCACGTTACACTACAACACTCCACCACCACACTACACTTCACTACTACACTACACCACACTGCCACACTACACCACAACAGTACACTGCACCACACCACACCACCTCATTATACTTGGCTATCACACTGCACCATTACACTACAGTACACTACGTTATCACACTACGCTCCCCACTTGACCACCACACCACACTACCACACTACATGACACTTCACTTCCGTACTACTCCACCACATTATGCCACAACACTACACTACCACATCACACTACCACACTTCACCACCATACTACACCACCAGACTGTACTATCACATTAGTCCACCACACTAGACTACCACACAACACCACACTCCAACACCATACTACTCCAGCGCATTACGCCACCACACTACTCCACCACATTACGCCACCACACTACTCCACCACACTACATCAGCAACCACACTGTTATCACACTACATCACCACACCACAATTGCTCATCATGTAAGTCACACCACCAAAGTGAATGTCACAGCACCCCACACCACAGCATACCATACCACACCACATAGTCAAAAACACAGTCATGATAAGATGTCTGTAATCTGTATTCAGACGATGAAGTCTCTCTCTCTCTCTCTCTCTCTCTCTCTCCGGCCAGTCCAGTAACATGCTTATTTATTAAAAAGTCTGGTCTTAAGTCCATGCTCTTTATTTCCGTGTGTGTAAGTGTGTGTGCTCTAAAACACACACACACACACACACACACACACACACACACACACACACAGCTAACCCTACATACAATTAGGTCATACTTTTGTAAACTCACTGAATGATGAAAAGGCTTCCATATTTTAATCTCCTTCTTTCGTGAGGAGTTAAGTCAGCTCTGATGGAACTTTACGACCTGATCAGGCAAAGTCCATATGTTTATGTAATTGTTATATAGCAAGTAACGCAGAGAAGGAGAAAATGTAACACCCAAATCGTACGAGGAAAAGAATGTGTAATGCAAAGAAAGAAAAAATAACCGAAGAAAAAGTGTTATCAACTCCGCTATGTTTTCATATTATCGGCTTGGTTTGCATAAGGCTGCGTTCACACCAAGCGATTCGATTCGATTCAATTCATGGAGAATCATATCGATTCATGATTCGTCTTGATGCGACATGTTAATTCCTATAGGAACTGTTCACACCAAGCGAATCAATTCAATTCAAATCATGGCGATTCAAGGCGATTCAGAATCACTGATGCGCGAGGGTCCATTTTTTCATCAGTCACGGCGATTCAGTGGAGGAGTGAGCACCATGCTACCGGACGTCCTGATAAATTTATTGAGAGAGCGACGTGCTATTTATGATGCTAAAAAGTGGAACAATGATTTTGGTGCATTCACAACGATAAACATATGTCAATTTTTTTACTCTATTCAGTCATAAATGAAGGATGTCTATTTTTTTTACTGTATTCACAGCCATAAATAAAGGATGTCTATTTTCTTAATATATTCACAACCAGAAACAAAGAATTTATACTTATTTTTACTCTATGCACAACCAGAAATAAAAGATATGTTTTCTTAATGTATTCTGTATTCATAACCAGAAATAAAAGATGTCTTTTATACTGCATGAAACACTACTTCTCCCAACTTTCAGACTTTTTAACAGTTCACTTCTTACCTAAGGTAAATGGCAATCCTTTCTTCAACTCCAACTGCACGTCGGTAATTAGTATTCTGTTTTCTTATGTTGGGTGCAGTCAACTCCACTAGCATTTTAAACTGTTCAGTGGTCATCCTAAAATAATCATAAAACTTGTCTGAATTGTTTATCAAATCTGGGAACAAGTGTCCGAAACTCCCAAAATCAGGTCTTTTTGCATTAATTTCATGCACCCATATTCTTCTTGGACGCCTACGCCTACGCCGCCTCAGCCACAGCAACACCTCTATTTCAGCAAGAGCGTCTACGTCCATCCTCGTTCAAGTCAGCCTTTGCACTACTCCCTGTTGATTCTGACAGTTTGATTCTGTCGGTATGAACGGCGCTGATTCAAAATGAATCGAATCAAATGATTCTCCATGAATTGAATCGAATCGAATCGCTTGGTGTGAACGCAGCCTAAGTGACCCACATAGGATTAAAAATAAGTATGGAGCGAAAGAAATCGCTGAGGAAAAAGTGTTAGGAAGTTCCCCATATATTCCAACATGGTTTGCATCAGTAGTGGACAACAAGATAAGGAGATGCAATATGGAAAAATAAATATCCGAGGAAGAGTGCAATGTTTACTGTGCTCCTAAAATATGAACCAAGGCATTGGTTAGGTAGGAGAAAATGTAAGGTGAATTACGTCCTAAGGAAAGAATTATGACTGGGTTCTATGGTCAGTCGTAATGTGTACAAATGATGCAAAAATAGATATGTGCCGTGAGAGAGAGAGAGAGAGAGAGAGAGAGAGAGAGAGAGAGAGAACTCTATACAAAAATCCGAATCCCCTATGCTCATTAATCATCCGTACCTTGTACAATGAAACAGCGTGAAGCGAAATAGCTGGGGGAATATATTTAGGGCAGGGGTGAGGGTTGAGATTAATTTTCAAGAAAATCTATCAAATAAGCATTATCCCCCACCTCTCTCTCTCTCTCTCTCTCTCTCTCTGCCTGAAAAACAAAAGGTTATTACCGTGTTTATTCAAGGCTCTGACGTCGAATTGTGAGATAAGTTCCGGTTCTTAAGAGAACTGAAAACAGAACTACTGTACCTATTGCCACACCCACAGAGTAGGCCAAATATAATGTTAGTCCCTAACTGTGTCACTCGCTCACTCGCTCACTCACCCACTGAGCTATTGTATTTCGATTCAGGCTTTATGTGATGCGTGTCAAGAAACAATTTTGCACAGTGGTAAACCTCCCTTCAGGCCAGGATTTAGGCAGGTGGAACCCCCGATGGACACCCCCTACGGGCGGAGTGGTTGGCTCTGAGGGGGGGACAAAGACATTTTTCTTTTTTCAGTGATTATTAAATTTGCACATTGGTTAATCTCTACTGGGATTTCGGCTTAGGTAGGGTGAGCCCCCAAACATTCCTTAAGGCGGGGGGTGGGGGGGAGCGTAGGTGCTGGGGACCCTGGCTAACCAGGATGCCCAGGTCCTCCCCCCACCCTTTCATGCATGGTCGTGGTTCTTAACCTAGGAACACTAAATTTTGCAGACCGGTAGACGTTCATCCTTATCATGCATTAGGTACGGCTGAACCTCCTATGGCAAATCCCCCCAGAGAGGGGCGACTGCCGCCAGGTGGAAGACCAACGTCGCCATAATTTTTATGTCGCCACAAAAACGTTTTCACAGCAGGAGACATTCAGCAGGACCAGAGTTTATAGAGAATGCGGTACTTGGCATTCGCCCTTTTGCCTTCTTGTAAATAACGATTTCTTTTCCCTTGCATTGTAGCAGGGGTGGGTGTGGCTATCAAAAGTGTCCTTTGGCTTGTTTTCATCAGTGCACACAAAACTCTGTTCTCTAAGGCCACTATACTCCTTTCGCAGCAAGAAGTCCGTTCAGGGTGTGGCAGAAGTTGGAATTTCCCCGAGTGCGACGTTGCCAATTTGACCACCAATTATCGGATTATCACTCAGTCTCTCTACCTACCCCCATCCCACCTGTTTCTCTCTCTCTCTCTCTCTCTCTCTCTCTATATATATATATATATATATATATATATATATATATATATATATATATATATATATAATAAATATATACAATATATATATATATATATATATATATATATATATATATATATATATATATATATATATATATATATATATATATATATATATATATATATATATATATATATATATATATATATATTGTATATATTTATTATTTATTTTCAACTTTTTTTCCACACCACCTATGGGGTGGTGAGAGTTGTGGGACCTTCCATCCTGGGTGGTGGTTAGACAGGGAGTGACCCTGGGTCCCTCGCCAACCTCGGCGTGGCAACATGGGAAAAAAGCACTGCCACGTGTCATAGAATTCATTCAAATCGTTGTTATAATTCTAAAAAGTGATACTCAGTGTACTATATAGCTTCCTTTACTATATACAGAATATAAAAAACAATTTCAAATACCACATAGATGGGAAATAAGAGAGAGAGAGAGGCATGTACTACGGTTGATTTGGCAGCATCGCTAGAGGTGGTTCACCAGGTGGGCCACACACTGAACGCAATTCTTGCGGTGAAAGGACTATAGTTCTAAGTGCAACTTATGGATGAATAAAAAAAAAAAAAGGTGCTTAAAGAATACATTAAAGGGAAGTGAAATGAAATTATCTGAGGGAAAATGGAGTGAGAGGAAGTGAAGGGAAAATACCTAAAACCTCAGAGCCAGGTACGCTCACAGGTGTGTACAGTACAGTCAAAGACAAAAGTAGTATCGCAGTTTTGTGCGAAGATTAAGTGTAACACATGGAAAATTATGAGAGCTCTTCCACAGCTACATATTCCTGGTTGTCTAGCCTGCCATTCCTCAGGCATCATACCTGCTGCTGATGGGTTGACGGCATAAATGAACCCAAGTATTTCCAAAGCGTTAGCATCTGTTTGTGAGAACTGCAGCCTCCGAGGGACGATATGTGAACCATATTCAGTCAGGCGATGAATGCCTGGCGAATTCTGGAGGACGGGCAATGGAGAGCGGTCATCATTCAGGTGACCCTGTTGTTACTGCACCAATTCAGGATCAGGAAACAATGGCCACAGTGGTAAGCAGCACCTGCAAGCAGTGCTTATTCCATAAGAGAGGAATTCCATCTAGAATGAAGCACAGGAATAATTGTGCAAAGACTTCGGTCATCTGGGTTATGTGTTTGGACCCCAGCCTGTGGGATTTATTTCGCAACCCATACCGAAACATTCGATTGTCATTATACAGTAACTTTATCCTCATATGTGACAACGTTATTTTATGACAGATAATGACAATCGCAACTTACAGTTGCAAATTCATGTTAAGCAGAGGTTAAATTAACAAAGAAGTAGAACCCAATCCGGTCATATCTTTATCTAATTGAACAGCAGCGTTGCTGACATGGTATTTAAAAAGAGAACAAATGAGAGACTGTTCATATAAATATCAAGAGAGAGAGAGAGAGAGAGAGAGAGAGAGAGAGAGAGAGAGAGAGAGATGCTGGGGATAATGCTTATTTTGCTTCTTTGATAGATTTTCTTGAATATTAATCTTAATCCTCACCCCTGCCCTATATATTCCCCCAGCCATCTCGCTTCACCCTGTTTCATTGCATAGGGTAGGGATGATTAATGAGCATAAGGGATTAGGATTTTATGTATAGAGTTCTCTCTCTCTCTCTCTCTCTCTCTCTCTCTCTCTCTCTCTCTCTCTCTCTCTCGTCTTCACAGCACATTACTATTTTTGCATCATTTGTACACATTACGACTGGCCATAGAACCCAATCATAATTCTTTTCTGAGGACTTAATTCACCTTACATTTTCTCCCACCAAAACAGTGCCTTGGTTCATATTGCAGGTGGCACAGTAAATGTTGCACTCTTCCTCGAATATTTATTTTTCCATATTGAATCTCTTTATCTTCTTGTCCACTACTGATACAAACCACGTAGGATTATATGGAGAACTTCGTAACACTTTTTCCTCAGTGATTTTATTTGTTCCTTGCTTTTTTTTTTTTTTTTTAAATCCTATGTGGGTCACTTATGCAAACCATGCCGATAGTATGAATATATAGCGGAGTTCATAACACTATTCCTTCAGTGACTTGTACTGTACACTACACATTCTTCTGCTCCTCATACCATTTGCGTGTTATATTTTTTCCTTCAATACGTTACAGATGCTATGTCGGTACCTTAGCAGTTTGTAATGTTTCATCAGAGCTGAGTAAACTCCTCGCGAGAGAGGGAAAAGAAAAGACGGAAGTCTTTTCATCATTCAGTTTACAAAAGTATGACCTAATTGGATGTAGGGCTAGCTGTGTGTGTGTGTGTGTGTGTGTGTGTGTGTGTGTGTGTGTGTGTGTGTGTGTGTGTGTGTGTGTGTGTGTGTGTGAACACCCACACTTGTAGTAACTGTACTTATATTGTACAGTTGCATTGTTTGTTACATTGTAAGTTGCATCATAATTGTGTGCACGTGCATATAATAATACAACAGTAACACACTAGCAGCAGTTAATTGTATTGTGAATCATGTAAGTAGCTAATCCAGTCATGCTGCGGTTGATGATAATGATGATGTGCCTTACCACTGGCTCGTGGAGAACAGTAACTTGCTCTTTGTTTGACTTATAGAAGGAGTTTATGCTGTTTTGTGGCATTTGTAGCATGAGTTGTACTTATTTTTGTTTGTTTGTAATGCGACCTGAAATGATTTTTGTTTGTACTGATTTTCTCTAGTTTGTTTTAATCTTTGTCGTTCGTTTTCGGTGATGTTAGAGGTTTCATAATTGCTGGTTAATCCTTGGGACCTTTAGTTCATATTCCACACTTATTATTGAAAATGATATTATATAAACCCATATTTTGTTATTTTATATAAACATATATATACACTATATACAACATTAACTATATACATTCACT
>NC_137031.1:25118612-25128612 GCF_032717465.1 Coenobita brevimanus
TCTTGAAATGTTAAGAGATGTATTTGCTTGATGCTTTGTATTGTGTTCTGTATTCGAACCCTTGTAAACTGTGGCCAGTTAAACATTTATTTGTCTACCTATCTATCTGTGTGTGTGTGTGTGTGTGTGTGTGTGTGTGTGTGTGTGTGTGTGTGTGTGTGTGTGTGTGTGTGTGTGTGTGTGTGTGTGTACACGAGCGCGTGTGTGAGGGAGTGAAAGAGAGGGGGATAGCGGGAGAAAGGGAAGGGGAAAGAAACGATGTTTATAGAAGAAAGAAAAACGAGAAGGGAAATAAGAAAATCTCTCTCTCTCTCTCTCTCTCTCTCTCTCTCTCTCTCTCTCTCTCTCTCTCTCTCTCTCTCTCTCTCTCTCTCTCTCTCTCTCTCTCTCTCATTTCCCCTGTAATAGCCTTCCACATTAATTTTTTACTTTCTATTCGAGGGACATCATTATATGTCATTCAAATTTCATTCTTATATTAGTTACATAAGATTAAAAGAAGTTTTAGGGAAAAGAGAGAGAGAGAGAGAGAGGGAGAGAGAGAGAGAGAGAGAGAGAGAGAGAGAGAGAGAGAGAGAGAGAGAGAGAGAGAGAGAGAGAACGTTTTTTAATGTGTGTGTGTGTGTGTGTGTGTGTGTGTGTGTGTGTGTGTGTTTAGTTTGTTCTTGTGTGTCTACGATCCTTCCTCTGAGCGATGTGTGTACGCATGTGTTTATATGTATGTATGTATTACTGTGTGTATTTCTGTGTGTGTGTACTATGCATGTGTGTGAATTTGCTTCAAGAAGTAGGAATAAAGGAGTTCAGTATTGCTCTGAACTTGAATATATAGGAAAAGATTTCTATAAAATATATCAAGTTTTGTATAGAGTGGAGTGTGTAACTAGATATTTGGTTGGGTGCTAGTGATGTGATGTGATGTTTCTATGAATGTGTGGTGTGTGGAATATGGTGTATAGTTACTTACCTGGGTGGTAGCTGAGGTAACTGATGTGATGTCATAATATGATGTAATCAGATGTGATATGGCGTGACATAATTTTAAGTTGTATAATGAGATGTGATGTGTTGTGTCTATAAAGGTAGTACGTGGCGTGTGGAATATGGCGTATAATCAAGTTATCTGGTTGGCTGCTGGACTAACTGCTGTGATGTGACGTGATGTGATGTGATGTGACGTGATGTGATGTGATGTGATGTTCCTATAGGCTGACTCATGGCACCTGCTGGCCTGATTACAGAGAGTACGTGTTGACTGTCAGGACTGCAGGGCCGTTCAGTGTTAATGTATGTGATGATGGTGGCGGTGGTCATTTGGTAGTCTATTAATTTTCAGCAGATTTTGGTGTCTGGGTCAGTTTTTGTTATTGTTTGTGGTTTGGAGTTATCCGGCCTCCCACTCATTTCTCTCTCTCTCTCTCTCTCTCTCTCTCTCTCTCTCTCTCTCTCTCTCTCTCTCTCTCTCTCTCTCTCTCTCTCTCTCTCTCTCTCTCTCTCTCTCTCTCTCTCTCTCTCTCTCTCTCTCTCTCTCTCTCTCTCTCTCTCTCTCTCTCCTCAGGTAAGTCACTCACTACGCTTTCCACTTTGTGTTCACGGCAAATCATCATACTTTATTCAGACTTTTCTAATGGAATTCAAGACGTTTTAGGAAATAAAGACGAGAGAGAGAGAGAGAGAGAGAGAGAGAGAGAGAGAGAGAAACATGCAGACTATCTGACAGATAGAGATTTTTATAATAAATCAATGGAAAGTGAGATACTCAGAAAATGATGCAGAACAAGGAAGAGGAGGAGGAGGACGAGGACGAATACAAAGGCATCCAAAGGAAAGTAAACAGCAACAGACCTTATGGTCCTTTCGAGGCTGCTTGTTTCAGAGTAGACTATGACTACAAGCTCTAACTCTAAATGCTGATGGATAAGGATAGTAAAGCAAGAAGGCTCCCCCACCTCCAAACCCTCCAGGAAAAAAATGAGAAAAACCACCATGCAACATGGAAAAACTGACATGGAAACTTCACAGGAAAGTCTGGAAAGGAAAAGTTACATTTTATAATACTTTATAAGCTAACAGTTTGAATAACCTGAAAGAAAAGTAATCAAATACTGTAAACTAATAACTAAAGCATGATATTATGAATGGGTACATTGAGTTAATGAAGCGTCTGTAGACATAACGCGGAAACTGCGCAGTGCAAAATCTGGATGTTCAGATGTGGTGCAGCAGCCTTGCCTGCCGCTTTTAAATTAGGCAGCAGTCAATCAGGCCCCAGCTCCGTTCACTCCAGAGACAAGGAACTCTCCCATGTGATCGCTGGTTCAGTAAAAAAAATCTCGATGGTTGTCGCTTGGCTAGCAGGGACCCTCAGTGATCCACAGCCCCTCGCAGGTCGAAAGTAAAAGTAGTGACCATTAACTCAGGGCTATTTGTGCAGATCCTAATCTGTGCTTATATTATATTATTTGCATTGAATAAATTGAAAAATATACAATGATGTGACACGACACAATGTACAAGTACATTAAGTTTACAGGGTGTCTTGTAGACAAAAAAGGAATGAACTTACACATAGGTGGTAAAAGCAAGTTATTTGGAAGAAAAAGAGTCAGCTGAGGATTCTCGTGCAAATACTTGTCTATTTTGTTTTTGAATGTCTTAACTGAAATACTGTTCATGGTCTCTGAGGGTAATCTGCTCCTGATATTTACGACTCTGGTGAAGAAAAAGTATTTTGCTTCATGGGACTAGAAACGCTTTCCTATAATTTTGCAGCCATTACTTCTGATTTGACTCGACTGGTCTATTTGAAAATATTTATTCATGTCTAAGTTATCAGATCTTCATGATTTTGAAAACTTCACAAAGATCATCTCTTAACCTGCGTTTCGTAAGAATAAATAATTTAAGCTCTTCGATGCGTTCCTCATATGGTCTGTCTCTCAGTAGTGGTATCATTTTTGTGATTCTTTGCAGTATTTTCTCTAATTTTTCTACAGTATGTCGTTTCTGTTGTACGGAGACCAGATTTCCACACAATACTCAAGATGGAGGCGCACTAGTGAGTTGTACAAGGCAAGTATGACTTTTTCCAATCCAGACTCGAAAGCTCTTCCAATAAACCCACCAGCTTGTTTGCAGTTTTAACCTCCTCGGTGCACTGATTACTCGGCTTTAGGTCATCTGATATTAACACACAGGGTAGAAAATAAAGGAGAGAGGGAGAGGGGAGAAGGAAGTGGAGGTGAAAAATTGGAGAGAAAGAAGGGAGAAGAAAGGATACTACCAATATGAAGGCAAATGGCTGAGGGAAACAGGAAATAAAAACAAAACACGAAACTGCATAAATAAGATAAAACACGAAACACGAATGACGTGTCTGTATTTGATAACTAGATATTATTCATTTTGTAATGCATATGGATGTTGTTACTTCCAATATGAAGTACTTTACATTTTTCTGTGTTGAATTTCATTTGCCATTTTTCTGCCCAGCTTGCTAAAGTATTAAGGTCATTTTGTAAATGCTGCCACTGTAACTTTGAAGTTACTTTACTGGTTATTTCAGCATCATCTGAATATTTAGATACTTTACAATTTAGACCCTCATCTATGTCGTTTATATAGATACTATAAAGTATTGGTCCAAGTACTGAGTCCTCGGGAACACCACTAATCACATTACGCCATTTGGATTCCTTTCCGTTTATCACAACTCGCTGTTTTCGGTCTGAAAGCCAGTCTTGCAACCATTTCTGTGTATTTCCTTTTTTTTTTTTTTCCCATGTGCTTCTATTTTGCTCATGAGACACTTGTGAGGGACAGTGTCAAATACTTTCTGAAAGTCGACGTAAATTATGTCTACTGCTCATGAGGCATCATATGATTTGTAAACATCATGGAAGAAGTCCAGTTAGTTAGTTAAGCATGAACGTCGATGTCTGAATCCATGTTGCGAGTCTTTGATTATACTGGTTTCCTCTAGATTATTAACAAGTTTATCTCTTATGATGTTTCCATTAATTTGCATACTACAGATGTTAAGCTGATTGGTCTGTAATTTCCTGGGTGCAATATGTTTCCTTTATATATATATATATATATATATATATATATATATATATATATATATATATATATATATATATATAATTGGTGTTAGTTTCCATTCGCATGGAACTTTCCCAGTACTTAACGATTTATTGAATAAGACAGAGAGTGGCTTCAGTAACAGGAGGAGGAAAAGGAGGAGGAGGAGGAGGAGGAGAAGAAGAAGAAGAAGAAGAAGAAGAAGAAGACGACGATGATGACGGTGATGAACAACAAAAACAAGAAGATGAAGAACAATAACAAGAAGAGGTGGAGGTAAAGGAAGAGGAAGAAGAAGATAGAGGAGAAGAAAGGATAAGGATTTGAAGAAGGAGGAAAAGGAGGAAGATAAGAAGAAAAAGAAAGGAACGGAAAAAGTTTGGGAGGAAGAGGAAGGAACTTTTAGGACTCCATATTATAATTACAAATCATAATAGATAAATAGATAGACAGAGAGACAGATAGAAGCAGCAAGTCAGATGATGAGAAGGTATTGTGTCTGCGAGAATCGAGCAATGCTAAACATGCTTACACATTCTTAACTCAAGGAATGCTTTATAGGCACATGACAGCGCCTCGTGACCATACACACACATACACACATACTCACACACAGGCTTCTAGAACTTTCCAACAACAGTGTAACACACGTGACACGACCCCTGCTACACCAGAATTTAGGAAGCAGAGAGGCAGAAGGAGACAGACCATAGAACAGGCAGGTAGTAGGGAGAACGAGCCTAGCAACATGGGCGAGAGGAGAGAGAGAGAGAGAGAGAGAGCGAGACAGGGAGGTAGCTAGCGGGACTCTACTTAATTTCACTCGTGTGTGAGAGACTGTTAATATTTCCAAGATAAATAAAAATAGTCCCATACTATTCTTTACCTCTCCTGTCATTGCATGACAAATGGGAACCAAGATTATCTACTTACAAAGCTACTCACGTATAACAACCGCTCGTCCACAAGTCTAATATATATATAACTAATCTATATAACTTCTCTACAAGTTACTACAAAGTCTTTTGTGACATTTGGTGGCAGCGAACATATACGAACCTCGTCTACGAATCAACAGTGAATTACTACAAAATATGAAGATTGAAAACAAGAATACCTCTCACAACCAACAACTCACAACCAACTCCTGACAGTATTCTCTCCAATCAGCCCCCTCCGTCTCCCCGATCATCATGCTGAGGAAGAGGTAAAGAGATCACACGACGCCCTGCCAGTAGTTTAACAAAATACCGATACAAACAATCTTGCAATTTCTACGACGAACCAACGAACTACAACCATCTAAAATCAACTACATAACAACTTATAATCTTCTACACGCACCTACAAGTACCGGCAGTCTTCATCCCACAACGAGTAAATCACAAGAAAAAAGGACCGCGAATGCATCGAGAAAGAAAAACAAAACAAACAAACGAAGAGTGAGATACGACTCACAACTCACAACCACTAGACCTCACCCTTCTCTCTCTGCTACATCCACCCAACCTCCACAGCTGATGCAGGAGTGAAGAGGTCAAGACAACGAAGCAAATACCAAGCCCACATTCACAACCCATCTTACTCACTCATCTTCACTCAAGTTACTCATCGCTACTCATTTACTTACCACAGCTACCAGTGTGGGAAGTCGACGTTACCATACGTGTGCTGAGACGACGCCAAGCCGTGTGTCTGACACCCCACAACACGTCAATCAACCCGTGAAGAACAACGCTATCACCACGTGCAACACCAGTCACACCATTTCCACCACGGTAAAAATTAGTGAGTTACTTCATTTATACAATACACAGTGAGAGACAAAAATCTTCTGCACAAACATATAAAACGTGCTGTATAGTTACAACTTAAATACATATACCTACTTTAATTATCTTCATAATTCAATCATTAAATACTTTCACCAACAATAAATATTCTACACTGTATATATTCATTCATTTATTATAGCATTTATTTACTACCAACGAGTGTTACCATTTATACCTACATAAAATACGTGTTTCATACATACAGCTATACATTATTACATCTTCAAAGTGATAAAGAAAATATACCATCACAGTTACTCAGTGAGCGATTAAAAGAACTGTATTAAACATTTATTAATTAAAGCTACCTAGTGGAAACAGATAAATTAAGTTACAAGGTAAACTAGAGAGAGAAAAAAAAATGGCCAACACAAATGACGTTAGCAAGAGTGAACATCTTCAACACAATCGTGAAGACAATGATTTCCACACAGTGCTGACACACATATTACTCACGATAGGTACAGGTGAACAACAAGTCAGTGTGTATAGTTAATGCTGTATATAGTGTATATATTTTTTATATAAAATAACAAAATATGGGACTATATAATATCATTTTCAGTAATACCTGTGCAATATAAACTAAACCTTAAAAAAGGATCCCAAGGAAATTAGCCAGCAATTATGCAACCATGAACAACACAGAAAAAGCGTAGACAAACGAAGAAAAACAAACTATAGAAAATCAATACATACAAAAAAAAAAGAAAAAAAGAAAAAGAAATAGAGTAAGATCACCTAACAAACAAATGAAAATAAGTGTAAGTGTTACTACAAATGCCAAAATACCACATAAACTACAAACAAAAAAGCAAATTGTTGTCTCCACAAGCTAGCGGCATGGCACATCATATCATCGACCTCAGCATGACCGGATTCAATGTCAGGACTGCAATTATTACAATGATGTAACTACAAACGATATGTAACACTTATGTAACGACAAACGATTGCATTATGTTACATTTGCTACAATTATGTAACTACAAACAATATGTACCATTTATGTAATAGTTTCATTAACAAGATGTAACTTTTATGTAACAGTTGCATTAACAAGATGTAACTTTTATGTAACTTTAACTACAATTATGTAACTACAAACGATGTGTAACAATTATGTAACGGCAAACGATTGCATTATGTTACACTTGCTACAGTTATGTAACTACAAACAATATGTAACAATTATGTAACAGTTGCATTAACAAGATGTAACTTTTATGTAACTTTAACTACAATTATGTAACTACAAACGATATGTAACAATCATGTAACGACAAACGATTGCATTATGTTACACTTGCTACAATTATGTAACTACAAACAATATGTAACAATTATGTGTAACTTTAACTACAATTATGTAACTACAAACAATATGTAACAATTATGTAACAGTTGCATTAACAAGATGTAACTTTTATGTAACTTTAACTACAATTATGTAACTACAAACAATATGTAACAATTATGTAACAGTTGCATTAACAAGATGTAACTTTTATGTAACTTTAACTACAATTATGTAACTACAAACAATATGTAACAATTATGTAACAGTTGCATTAACAAGATGTAACTTTTATGTAACTTTAACTACAATTATAAGGCCAACACAATCATGTAACAGTTGCATTAACAAAATGTAACTACAATTATAAGGCCAACACAATTATGCATTACCACAATATTATGTAACAATTCATAAAATGTTACAATTATGTATTACCACAATATTACTACAATATTATGTAAGGTCATACAGTTATACCACAATTCTGTATTACCAGAATCATCTTACAAGTTAGGTGAAATATTAGACATTACTAAAGAGATAACTCAATATGTAATGTATAACCTAGCAGTATTACCACTGCACAATTATATGCATATGTCTGTTATACATACACATCTTACAAAATGTCATACAACAACCATTGCATTTATTCAAATATGTATACAACTTGGTTAAAATGTAATATTACTAGATCATTGCAATTTACTATGAATATTATAAGTATACAATTTTATAATCAATAATATGTACTAATAGATTAGCATATGTCAATGATGATTGCTGTCGGAGGACCTCCAGCGGCGTGGCAGAGCATATGTTAGGACTCCATATTATAATTACAAATCATAATAGATAAATAGATAAATAGATAGACAGAGAGACAGATAGAAGCAGCAAGTCAGATGATGAGAAGGTATTGTGTCTGCGAGAATCGAGCAATGCTAAACATGCTTACACACTCTTAACTCAAGGAATGCTTTATAGGCACACGACAGTGCCTCGTGACCATACACACACATACACACATACTCACACACAGGCTTCTAGAACTTTCCAACAACAGTGTAACACACGTGACACGACCCCTGCTACACCAGAATTTAGGAAGCAGAGAGGCAGAAGGAGACAGGCCATAGAACAGGCAGGTAGTAGGGAGAACGAGCCTAGCAACATGGGCGAGAGAGAGAGAGAGAGAGAGAGAGAGAGAGAGAGACAGGGAGGTAGCTAGCTGGACTCTACTTAATTTCACTCGTGTGTGAGAGACTTTGTTAATATTTCCAAGATAAATAAAAATAGTCCCATACTATTCTTTACCTCTCCTGTCATTGCATGACAAATGGGAACCAAGATTATCTACTTACAAAGCTACTCACGTATAACAACCGCTCGTCCACAAGTCTAATATATATATAACTAATCTACAAAACTTCTCTACAAGTTACTACAAAGTCTTTTGTGACAGAACAAGGCAGTAAGAGTAGGTAAGTGAGGATGACTAAGAGGAGGAAAGCAGACGTGGAAGAAAGAGGAGTAAGTGAGGGGTAAGAGACGGAAGGCAAGGAAGAGCAGAAGTAGAAGAGAAGAGAGTAAATGGAGAGACGGTAGAAATGGGAGAAGAAAATAGATGATAGATGGAGGATAAGAAGAAAAAACGAAAGAAAAAGAAAAAAAATCATTGAGAAAAAGAAGAGGAGGATCAGGAAGAAAAATAAAAACAAAACAGAGGATTAAAGTAAGTCGAAGATGACGAGGAGGAAGAAAAGAAGATTAAAAGAGGAGGAAGAGAAGGTGGAAGAGGTGACAGAAGAGAGACGCTGACTAAGAAGGCAAGGAAGGAAAGGAGGAGGAGGAAGAAGACAAAGATAAAGAGACAGGGAGGAGAGGAGGAGGTGGATTTGCAGCATTATTAGGTCTGAAAATTTCAACCATTTGTATGTTGAGAGAGAGAGAGAGAGAGAGAGAGAGAGAGAGAGAGAGAGAGAGAGAATGCGATGAAGGACATAGAGACAATACCCTACTTAACAGAATAAAATATGTGAAAGAAGTGCAGATGCAGGTACTGTAGATAAATAAATATATATATAAATTCCATCTGTCAATTAGTTCATTACTGCCTCGTTAAGGGAGTAGGGGCCCGGGACTAGGGTACTCGCTGCAGACAAAGGCGGAAGTGACCAGTTACTCATCCCCGAATGGCATTGTGATCAATAAGCCCAAACCAGGCCTTAGAGATAATCCCTTTACGAGACATAACCGTTTGAAGAGTCTTAACACACAAGACATCCACTCACCTGCTTAGTTTTATGGTCACCACAGAGCGTAGTGAAGACTTCCTGGGCTAAAAGGAATCATTTGGTTTGTCATTCAGTGTACAGTCGTCTAAACGAAGCACTGGGTCAAGCGATGGGATGCTGGCCGCCCTAACCCATGACTAAGATAATTACACACATAAGTACAATAGATACACGTAAAATATTGTCAGATATATGAAAAGACCCACGTAGACAGACAGACTGACAGACACAGTAACTACTAATCCAGTAAATCTCTCTCTCTCTCTCTCTCTCTCTCTCTCTCTCTCTCTCTCCTGAATTATAAAATATTTGAAAAATCGCAACTGCGCAACACTGGAAGGGGAATTACAGTATATATTAAGAACCAAGTAAATGTGCTAAAGATCAGTAATGTGGATGTTGAAACATACGATTCTTTGTATTTCGAAATATTTAGAGTAGTGAACCCATTCTTTTGTGTGTAATATACACACGGCCAAAGT
>NC_137031.1:25133612-25166112 GCF_032717465.1 Coenobita brevimanus
GAAGGAAGAACAGGCTTGGAATATATATATGGAGGGATGGAGTGGAGAGGTATATGAGAGAGGGGTGTGTGAGCTGGGAGCACGGCAGTGAAATGGCGGGGGACAGGGCAACATGGAGGCGATCTGCTTGTGGCCACGCCTTACGGGATTAAGGCGTCTGGCAATAGATACATAGATAGATAGATTTGTGTGGTAAAGAGGAGCTTCATAGTGTGTGTGTGTGTGTGTGTGTGTGTGTGTGTGTGTGTGTGTGTGTGTGTGTGTGTGTGTGTGTGTGTGTGTGTGTGTTTATTAGCAAAACAAAAAACTTCACCCCTTTATTTCCACTTTCAATTTCAACTTTACCAACGATTCTGGTGATCACAGAAATCATTAACATCCTCTATTAACTCAATCATCAACTCTAGTGTTTTATTGTTTAATGTAGGATCACCAGCAGACTGTCTCAAGATCGGGAGAAGTCTAGAAGAATTTATCAAGTAAGTTATAGTGGCCTGGGAGAGCTAAAAGTTAGGACAAATGTGGGTTAATATTTTCGTGTCTCTCTGTGGTTTCCTTTCTTGGTTACTTCCACTTCAATTATGGGAGAGGAATATAGAGTTTGAGTGATGATGGGGGGGGATGTTGATGATGATGTGGAGGGGGAGGGGGAGCAAGAGGGGGAGGAGATGGAGGAGGAGGGGGAGAAGGAGGAGGAGGAAGAAGAAGAGGAAGATTATGAAGAAAATTAGATGATGATGATAATGATGATGAGGAGGAGGAAGAGGAGATGAAGGAGAAGAAGAAGAAGAAGAAGAAAAAGGGATTAATCCCCGAGCTAGACCTCATCAGATCATATAGCCCTGCTAGGGTTACAGGAGAGCGCTACCACTCCCAGCATGGCAGCCACCGGGCGGGGCGCGAACTCGCAAACTCTCGATTACGAGCCCGACACCCTACCACCGAGCTACTGCGTTCCCCAGAAGAAGAAGAAGAAGAGGAGGATTACACACAGGAAAGCAAACAGCAACAGACCTTATGGTCCTTTCGAGGCTGCTTGTTAGAGAAAACTATGACTACAAGATCTAACTCTACATGTTGAAGGATAAGGATAGTAAAGCAAGAAGGCTCCCCCCACCACCAAACCCTCCAGGAAAAAGTGAGAAAAACCACCATGCAGCATGGAAAAACTGACATGGAAATTTTATAGGAAACACTGGAAAGGAAAAGTCACATTCTATAATACTTTATCTATAAGCTACCCGATAGAGTAACCTGAAAGAGAAAGTAAACAAATAAAATAATAGTTACGGAATGACATTATAAACCGGTTACATTGAGTTAATGGGAAGTCTGTGGACATAACGTGGAAGCTACACACTGCACAGTGTGGATGTTTAGGGGTGGTGCAGCAGCCTTGCCTGGCGCTTTTAAGGTAGGCAGCAGTCAATCAGGCCCTAGCTCCGTTTGCTCCACTGAGAAAAGGAACTCTCCCATGTGGGACAAGTACACAAGTTTCATCCTGAAGCAGTGACCCCTGGTACATTAAAAAAATCCCGATGGTGGTCACTTGACTAACAGGGACCCTCAGTGATCCACAGCCCATCACAGGTCGAAAGTAAGAGTAGTGACCGTTAACTCAGGGTTATCTGTGCAGATCCTAATCTGTGCTTATATTGCTTTCTTTGCACTGGGGAGATTGAAAAGTATATAGGACGGGTGTCTTAGATAAAAGGGGACTGCACAGTGCACAGTGTGGATGTGCAATGCACAGAGTGGATGTTTAGGGGTGGTGCGGCAACCTTTCCTGGCGCTTTTTAGGTAGGCGGCAGTCAATCAGGCAATAGCTCCGTTCACTCCACTGAGACAAGGAACTCTCCCATGTGGGACAAGTACACAAGTTTCATCCTGAAGCAGTGACCCCTGGTACATTAAAAAAATCCCGATGGTGGTCACTTGACTAACAGGGACCCTCAGTGATCCACATCCCATCACAGGTCGAAAGTAAAAGTAGTGACCGTTAACTCAGGGTTATCTGTGCAGATCCTAATCTGTGCTTACTGTATATTACCTCATTTGCTTTGTGTAAATCGAAAAACGTATAATGACGTGACGTGACGCTATGTTGAGTTTACGGGGTGTCCTGTAGACACGAGGGGACTGCACAGTGTGGATGTTTAGGGGTGGTGCGGCAGCCTCGCCTGGCGCTTTTAAGGTAGGCAGCAGTCAATCAGGCCCTAGCTCCGTTCACTCCACTGAGACAGGGAACTCTCCCATGTGGGACAAGTACACAAGTTTCATCCTGAAGCAGTGACCCCTGGTACATTAAAAAAATCCCGATGGTGGTCACTTGACTAACATGGACCCTCAGTGATCCACAGCCCATCACAGGTCGAAAGTAAGAGTGGTGACCGTTAACTCAGGGTTATCTGTGCAGATCCTAATCTGTGCTTATATTGCTTTGTTTGCACCGAATAAATTGAAAATGTATAATATCGTGACGCAACACTATGTACGGGTACATTGTTTACGGGGTGTCTTGTAGACTAATGGGGCATGAACTTACATGTACCGTAGCTATAAAAGCAAGTTATTCGGACAGAAAAAGAGTCAGCTGAGGATTTTCGTGCAAATACTTGTCTAATTTGTTTTTGAATGTCTCAATTGAGATACTGTTCACGGTATCTGAGGGTAATCTGTTCCAGATATTTACAACTCTGTTAAAGAAGAAGTATTTTGCTTCGTGGGATTGGAATCGCTTTCCCATGATTTTGCAGCCATTACTTCTGGTTTGACTCGACCGGTCTATATCAAAATATTTATTCATGTCCAAGTTGTCATATCCCTTCATGATTTTGAAAACTTCAGTAAGGTCCCCTCTTAACCTGCGCTTCGTTAGGCTAAATAATATAAGTTCTTCAAGGCGTTCCTCATATGGTTTGTTTCTAAGTCGTGGTATCATTTTTGTGATTCTTCGCTGAATTTTCTCTAATTTTTCAATGTCCTTTCTGTAGTACGGAGACCAGAATTGCACACAATACTCAAGATGGGGGCGCACTAGCGAGTTGTACAAGGCAAGTATGACTTTTTCCGATTTAAACTCGAAAGTTCTTCCAATAAAACCCACTAGCTTGTTTGCAATTTTAACCGCATCGGTACACTGCTTGCTTGGTTTTAGGTCATTTGATATTTTCACACCAAGATCCTTTTCACTGTCTGTACTTGATAACTGAATATTGTTCATTTTGTAATTTGCATGGACATTGTTACTTCCAATATGAAGTACGAGGGGTGATTAGAAAGAAATGACAGTGAGTCCATAAACTTTTATTAGCATGAAGAACTATCAAACTATGACTCACATTCCTTCAAAGTACTCCCCTCCAACCTCTATGCAGCGTTCCATTCTCTTTCTCCACTTCATGAAGCAAGCGTGGTACTCTAAAGACGGTATACTTCGGAGTTCTGAATTGACGGTCCGTGCCAAGTCTTGGATGGGATGAAATTGCTTCCCAGCGATGGCAGATTTAATTTTTGGAAACAACCAAAAGTCACAGGGAGCCAGGTCAGGGGAGTAGGGTGGGTGGGGGAGCAGAGTTATACCTTGTTGTTCCAGGTACTGCATAGTGAGGCGAGCTTTGTGGGGTGCAGCATTGTCGTGGTGCAGCAAAAGGCGAGACCGACGGCGGGTTGGTGCGGTGTTGGCCTTGTGTTCCAAGACTTGTGGAAGGACCTGGTCTGTGTAGTATTGGGCTGTGATAGTGGACTTTTCAGGCATCACATCCACGCATATTGGTCCTTGAGAATTGAAAAAGATGGTGAAAAGGCGCTTCCGGCAGCGAAATCCTTCCTTCAAAATCTGAGGTCGAGGGTCTTCATCGCCCAACCACACCATGTTTGACTGCTTGTCACGGATTGTGAAGAATGAAATCCAACACTCATCTCCAGTAGCAACATCTGAGAACCGTTTTGGACCATTTGGTTCAAATTCAGCAAGCCAGACACGACAAATCCTCACCCGTTCAGCCTTTTGCTCATCAGTCAACAAATGGGGTATCCATCGACAACACTTCTTCCTCAGGTGTAATTGTTCATGCACGATGTCATATGCACTCCCATAACTGATATCAAGCGCCAAGGCTAAGAACCTAAGAGTTACAGTTGGATCCTCGTCAATGATGGACCGTGCACGGACAGTTGTTGCTTCGGTCACGGATGTCCGGGGGCGTCCAGAGCGTTGTTCATCTTTCAATTCAGTTTTTCCTGCTGTGAAAGCACGAATCCAGCGGGAAACAGTTTCCAGGGAAGGAGTAATGTCTGGATAAACTTGTAATAATTCCCCTCGAATATCTGTTGCTTTCTTTCCCAGTTTCCACCTCGTAAAAATGTAGAACCTGCAGCCTTCTTTCGAGTAATCCATGTTTCTGGCCAGAGAGCAAAAACAAGAGTGAAGCATTCACTCACAACAATAAAACAAGAAAAGCCAGGCATACGGCGACAAGTTCAAACTCGTAAGGACAGGCGACTCTGCACTCTCCTTGCTCCCCTACCTCCCATCATTCAAGGTTTTCATGTTGTAGCACGAACTGTCATTACTTTCTGATCACCCTTCGTACTTTACATTTTTCTGTGTTGAATTTCATTTGCCATTTTTCTGCCCAGCTTGCTAAAGTATTAAGGTCATTTTGTAACTGCTGCCACTGTAATTTTGAAGTGACTATACTGGTTATTTTAGTATCATCTGCAAATTTGGATATTTTACAATTTAGACCCTCATCAATGTCATTTATATAAATAATAAAAAGTATCGGTCCAAGTACTGAGCCTTGGGGAACGCCGCTGATCACATTACGCCATTTGGATTCCTTTCCGTTTATCACAACTCGCTGTTTTCGGTCTGACAGCCAGTCTTGTAACCATTTTTGCGTCTTTCCTTTTATTCCATGTGCTTCTATTTTTCTCATGAGACGCTTGTGAGGGACAATGTCAAATGCTTTCTGAAAGTCGAGGAGGAGGAGGAGGATTATGAAGATGAAAATTAGTTGACGATGATTATGGCGATGATGGTGATGATGATGATGATGAGGAGGAGGAGGAGGAAGAGGAGGTGAAGAAGGAGGAGAAAGAGGAGGTGAAGGAGGAGGAAGAAGAAGAAGAAGAGGAGGAGAAGGAAGAGGAGGAAGAAGAGGAGAACGAGGGGGAAGAAGAGGAGGAAGAATATGAAGAAAATTGAATGATGATGATGATGATGATGATGATATTAATGATTCTTTTACAAATAGTCATCGAAGGCGAAGAAGAAACAGAATAAGTGCACACATTTTTATTGCATTTTCCCATAAATTATAATATACAAACAATTATTGCAAAAGGAATAAGATCCATGAATGACTTATGGCACAAAATATAAATCTGCATATGGGGCTAAAAATATTCTAAAATGTACTACGTCAGCTGCGTGGGCAATATTATACAAGGAGTGGTGGTAGTAGTAGTAGTTGTAGTTGTAGTAGTAGTAGTAACAGTAGTAATAGTAGTAGTAGTAGTAGTAAATGTGAACCCAGTGAACTGCAGGCTGAAATTTCCTCTCTCCTGCAGTCTACCATCCTACTCTCTGGTGGATGGGGAGGGAGCTGAGGGGCTTTTGTATAACCAGGCAACTCCACCGCTCAGTTACATCAGTGCCACCCCATTAAGGCGTCCCTCCCCAGCCCCTATCGTACAAGAAATAGATCCTAGCGTTAGATTAGCCTTTCAGTACGACAACATCTTTGTATATTACTCTTTGCTACTTCCAGACACTTATTTTCACTGAGAGAGACTGGAGGAGGTCAGAGAGATGCTTCAGAGAGACGTTTCGAGCGGGTGTGGTTCAAAGAGACTCTTCAGAGAGACGTTTCGAGCTGGTGGGGTTCAAATAGATCATTCAATGAAGTATATTGAACTTTTGAAGTTCAGATTTCGAACTTCGGATAGATATTTGAACTAAAGAAGGCCAGAGAGGTGTTTGAGAAAGACTTTTTTGGAATTTTGAGGTTCAGATATCGAATTTGGTGAGGGTACTCGAACTGGGTGGGGTCGGATGTAAGCTTATCAAATTCCTTCGACAAGAGAGAGATTTCTTGGAATGGGTAATTCGTCTTGAGGTAGCAAAGTGAATTACAGCAAGACGTGATCGTAGAATAAGGCCATCACTCTTCACCAGTCCATATATTTCTCCATACACTTTGAAGATAACTAGTGCCTAGGGTCACTGGAAGAGATGGGAAAGTACTGAGAGGGAAGAGAGCATGGAGGATACACTACAACAGGTAATCTTTCACTCATACTATCAGTCTTCCTCAGCGTCTAGGCAGGAACTATCTCACTTATATTTAGAAGTAAGTGTCCTAATACTTACAAACATTAAAATATTAAGCAGGAAATATTTTGCTCATTTCAGGCAAGAGTTTAAACAGACAACACTGATTTAGAAATTAATTTGAAAATATATACAATTATCCCTTTGACTAAATGCATATGCTGTAGAATTAAAAAAATGAGAATTGGGAATAGGCTGACATCTGGCGGGAAAATTTTGAATAGATTATTAGACAAAAGCAATAATCTCCTGACTGGTGAGTATTAAAAATTATATATCCCTTTTCCTTCACAAATTTTGGCCCCCCAGTTTTTAAGCATCAAAATAGACCATCTCAAGACAAAATTTTAAGTGCGTTGGGTAGTGTGATGAGTAAGGATGGAGGTTTGGAGGGTGAAGTGCTTGAAAGGGTACAGCAGGGAAGAAAGGTTGCTGGTTCTTTGAAAGCAGTGATACGAAACAGGGAAGTGAGCATGGAAGTGAAAAAGTTACTACATGACAGTATTGTGATACCAACTCTAACGTACGGAAGTGAGGCTTGGACATTGTTGGAAGGACACAAGTCAAGAGTGAGAGCACTGGAAATGTGTTATTTAAGAGGAGCCTGTGGAGTCATGTGGAGAGACAGGCTGACGAATGAGGATATAAAGGAGCGTTGTGGTGTGGATGTGGATGTGATAGGAAGCGTTATGAGGAACACACTGAGGTGGTTTGGCCATGTGGAGAGGATGGAGGGTGAAAGACTGACGAAGAGAGTGTATGTGAGTGAGGTGGAGGGGGGGAAGAGGGAGGGGGAGGCCGAGGATGAGATGGAGGGAAGGGGTGGAGAGGTATATGAGAGAGGGGTGTGTGAGTTGGGAGCAGGGCAGTGAAATGGAGGGGGACAGGGCGACTTGGAGGCGATTTGTTTGTGGCCACCCCAAACGGGATTGAGGCGTCTGGCAATAGATAGATAGATAGTATATATAAATTTAAAAAAACATATTCAAACCAAATTTAAATATATTACCTGAATTAGGCCTGAAATAATTATATTTGGTGTGAATAACGTAAGTATATCCAGAAGACACTAAGTAATCATTGACCCCTTGACCTCGTGACCCTTGACCTGTTACGTGCACCTCGCTAGCTCAACCCAGCTGCTAATTAGGCTTCACCTGACGCTTTTTCTCAGCTGGTAGGCAGTACTGAGTCAGATCTGAGGAACAGGGTAGTCTTAACTCTTTCACTGTTAGACTTCAGATGGGGAAAGCCGTGTATATATCCAAGTGGTTTGAGCTAGGGAGACGTGTAGGACTTTCTTCTTGCTCTCCAGATGATTTTATGCAGCTGAGGAGAGAGAGATGTAGCTGGGGGTATTAGATAAAGCCTTCCTCAACCTCCCGAATACACCAAATCCATCCAAAGCTGAATAAAATCGTCTGAAGGCAGCTGAAATGAACTGAAAAAATAATCATCCTGAAGTGTAAGTGAAGACGGTTTTACGCTCCTGAAGGCATTTCAAGTAAACTCAAAAATCGTCTTCCCACTGAGAGAGTCATAGAGACGATTTCCCCCTTTTCAGCTGAGAAAAAGCATCTGAAGTCGGCCCAGATAGCAGTGAAAGGCTAAGGGTTTTATTCTTGCTGTCCAGACGGTTTTCTCAGGTGTGGAGGGGTTCAATCAAAGGCAGTATTCTCGGTTAAGGAAACTCCCTAACACCTTTTCCCAATCGACTTTTGTGTATTATACCTTATTGTTCCATCCCGTGGTCCATAAACCCTTCCAATATCGCCATACTCTGCATGGATAACGTGCTAAACCCAGCCATATCCAAAAAATAAATCGCTAACGAAGAGGTGTTAGGGAGCTTCCTTATGAGTCCAAGTTCGTATTCTCGGCAGTTAACTCCATAGCACCTCTTCCTCACCGATATATTTTTTCAGAATGACTTAAGTAACAGGAAGGCAAGGTGTAATCAGCAAAATAAGTCGCTTAGGAACAAGTGTTAGGGAATACCTTACCGACGAGAAGGCAGCCCAAGCCTCCCTTAACCCCTTCAGCCCGAGAAATCCCTCTAAGCTGAGAATAACCGTCTGAAAATCGCAAAAATGTGAAGAAATCCAACACAAATGAAATTGATTAGTATCTTACCTGTCTAGTCTACTTGGCTCCTACCTGTAAATAATTATATATATATTTTATTTACATTATTTACATAGAAATTTATATATACATCTATAGGGCAATAATTTATATAGATTGTACTATTAAAAGCTGGGAGTTTGGTACAGCCCGTTAGTTATGCCGTTACCGTTACCGTTGATTGCACCGTTACCGTTTGTGTAACCGTTGGTGTAGCCGTTTCCGTTGCCATTACTGTTGATTTGTCCGTTTCTGTTGACACCGTAGCCATTGATGGCTCCGTTACCGTTGCGACTCCCGTAATTGTAACCGTTACCGTTGACACCGTTACTGTTGATACCGTCACCATTCACACCATTTAAATAGCCATTACCGTTGATACCGTTACCATTGATACCGTTACCGTTGATACCGTTACCATTTATACCATTACGATAACCATTACCGTTGATGCCGTTACCGTTGATCCCGTTACCGTTAATACCGTTGATACCGTTACCATTCACACCATTACCATAACCATTACCATTGATGCCGATACCGTTGACACCGTTACCTTTGATGCCGATACCGTTGACACCGTTACCGTTGATGCCGTTACCGTTGACACCGTTACCGTTGATACCGTTACCGTTAATACCGTTACCATTGACACCGTTACCGTTGACACCGTTACCGTTGATACCGTTACCGTTGACACCGTTACCGTTGATACCGTTACCGTTAATACCGTTACCATTGATACCGTTACCGTTGACACCGTTGCCGTTGACATCGTTGACATCGTTACCGTTGATGCCATTACCGTTGATACCGTTACCGTTGACACCGTTGCCGTTGACGAGTCCAATATTGGCGTTGAGACCATAGAAACTGGGAGCGGTGGCACAGTCGAAGTTGTACCACCAGTCACACACAAAGTACTGTTGGTTGAAAACAGTACCGTTGGGACAAAGGAAGGAATCCATACGTCCATCAGCTTGGCAGATGTGGAACACCTGTGGAGATAGTAGTAGTAGTAGTAGTAGTAGTAGTTGTGGTGGTGGTGGTGGTGGTGGTAGTAATAGTGTGGAAAACCTATGGAAATAGTGTAGTAGTAGTAGTAGTAGTAGTAGTAGTAGTGGTGGTGGTGGTGGTGATGGTGGTGGTGGTGGAGGTGGTGGTAGTAGTAATAGTAGTGTGAAAGACCTGTGGAAACAGTGTAGTAGTAGTAGTAGTAGTAGTAGTAGTAGTAGTAGTAGTAGTAGTAGTAGTAGTAGCAGCAGTAGTAGTAGTAGTAGTAGTAGTAGCAGTAGCAGTAATAGTAGTGGTGGTGGTGGTGGTGGTAACAGTGTGGAAGACCTGTGGAGATAGTAGTAGTAGTAGTAGCAGTAGTATTAGTGGTAGTAGTAGTAGTAACAGTAGTAGTAGTGTTGGTTGTGGTGGTGATGGTAAAAGTGTGGAAGACCTGTGGAAATAGTAGTAGTAGTAGTAGTAATAATAGTAGCAGTGGTGGTGGTGTTGGTGGTGGTAGTTGTCATAGTGAGGAAGGCCTGTGGAAATAGTGTAGTAGTAGTAGTAGTAACGGTGGTTATGGTGGTGGTAGTAGTGGTGGAAATAATGGTAGTAGTAGTAGCAGTAGTAGTAGTAGTATCAGTAGTAGTAGTAGTAATAGTAGTAGTAGTAGTAGTAGTAGTAGTAGCAGTAGTAGTAGTAGTAATGGTAGTAGCAGTAGTAGTAGTAGAAGTAGTAGTAGTAATAGTAGTAGTAGTAGTAGTAGTAGTAGTAGTAGTAGTAGTAGCAGCAGCAGCAGCAGCAGTAGTAGTAACAGTAGTAGAAATATAAATATAGTACCGGTAGTAGTAGTAGAAATATAAATACAGTATTAGTAGTAGTAGTGGGAGGAGGAGGAGGAGGAGGAGGAGATAAAGAAACAGAAGAACAGGAACAAGAAATAGTAGTAACAGTAGTATCAAAGGCAGCAGTAGAAGTAACAGCAGCAGTAGTAGTAGCATAGATGAAGATGAAGAAGGAAGAGGAGGAGGAGGAAGAGAAGAAGAAAGAGGAGAAGAAGTAGCAATAGTAGCAGAATAGTAGTGGTAGTGGAAGAAGAAAAAGAAGCATTAGTAGTAGCAGAAATTGGTAAGGAAGAAGCCCCAGTCATCACCTACGGCATACCGGAAGATGGCATTAAGAGGTAATTAGGTAGGTCAGGGAGAACGACCGTACTGTTTAGAAATCAAGGCTGAAGATGCAAGAGAAAGTTGGTATATAGGTGTCATGACTGCAAAGTCTCTGCATGATTTTAAGGTTAGTGTAATTCGGGGATGAGACGCTGATTTCACCAAGGGGAGGCTGATTTATGACGAAAGTTGAGAGAGAAGGGGATGTTTTTCAGTAAGCTAGCTCATTTCCGTCACTTTTCAATGCCCAAGGACTTACGGCTATATTGGAATGCTTTTAATTTGTGATGTGTTTGTAGATTTCAGCAGAGAGAGCATTGTTTGTGACCAAAGTAAGGGAGAATGAAATGTCTTTAAGTAAGCTAGCTCACTTCTTTAACATTCCAATGCACAAGGACTTCAAAATGTATTGGACAGTATTGTTGATATAATGTGTGGGGTCATTTTGAACTCAGATGGAACTGGACATGAGGCAGTTTTTGGTGTCTTCATCTCCTCAAAATCTGTCTCATGAGAGGCAAAATGCTAATAACTCATAGAAGCAGATCTCCATTTGAAAGCAAGCTCCTCTAACCACAACGTATAGGAGTGAAACCTGCTGATTTTTACCCCCATGATGAGGAGCAAACGTCCTACATCCCAGATTGTTATTAAAATTGGTTGATATTTTTACTTTCCTTCTCGTGATAGCTTATTATAGCCTAACCTACCCTGGGTGTAATATTAGCTAGTCTATTGATGGACCTGTGTATTGGGGTAGCTAATCCGGGTGTAGTGAAGGAACTGGCTAAATATACACACCCTAGACAGTAAACATAATAGTGTACCCTCATGCTACACCCAGATTGCAGGGCATTGTTGGTGTGGGAAAATTGGAAATGGTGTCGGGAAAGGTGTATTGGCGCTCCTATACCCAGTGTAGTGAAAAGGCTAGCTAAGTACCATGAAGAACTCCCATAAGTATATAGTACCATGAAGAAGTGCATAACGGTATCGTGAAGGGGGTCTAGCCTAAGATACTACCATGAAAAAGCCTTAGTACCGTGAAGGAATGCACAGATGGATCGTGAAGGGGTTAACCTCAATAACTACCATGGAGACCTCCCATGATATAGTACCATGAAGGAGTGTATAAAGGAATCAACAGTAGACACAATGGTAATAAGTTGCATTCATCCTTACCTAACAGACATGGTTGCAGTGTCTGGGAAGGTGAATGTAGTGAAGTAAAGGACTGAGTAACTATTATAATGGATGTGAGGGGTCGTATTGTGACAGATTTCGTTGCCCATCTTCCTCAGTTATTTATTTTGCCTCTTGTAGCTATGAGCCTTCATGGGCATCAATAGTAGATCTTAAAACCTTATTAGTAATGTATGAGGGAATATTATGATGCAGTAGGTTAAATAAATTGCTCAAAAAGAAGTCTTAATGAAGCTTGACATCAAGCCTTAGGTAGGGGAGTAGAGTACTGTGTGTTGGAGCAGGTGAACCCGGTGGACTGCAGGACTGTACTATGATACATGAAGACTTACACAGTAGGTACAGTGCCAGGACTCAATACCTCACAGTATTTTCACCTGACATCCGGCCTCGTAAGGTATACTTACTGATACCGGTACCGGCGTGCTGCAGTGAAAAGACTTAACTGTCATGAAGACCTAAGAGTGTTGATACAGTGCCAGGACTTACACAGTAGATACGGTGCCACAGAACAGTATCTCACAGTATTCTCACCTAACATCCAGCTTCCAGGGTGGCGTCAACATAACTCCCGGGTACCTGTGTGTTGGAGCAGGTAAACCCGGTAGACTGCAGGACTGTACTTATGATACCTGAGGACTTACACAGTAGATAAGGTGCCACAAAACAGTAAATCAACGTAACTTCTCACCTGACATCCAGCTTCCGGGGTGGCGTCGGCATAATATCCGGGCACCTGTGTGTTAGCGCAGGTGAAGCCGGTCAGCGGGACGGAGGCGAGGATGGGATAGTCCACGCCTGCAACGCCGCCCCCCCCCGATGGCAGAGCTCAACGCGGTGATGGGGTCCACGAAGCCGTTGATCCCATTACCGTTGATGCCGTTGATTCCGTTGATACAGTTACCATTGATACCACTGATTCTGTTGATGCTGTTACCGTTGAGACCGTTTGTGAAGCCATTACCGATGCTTGTTCTACCGTTTCCGTTGATGGCACCGTTTCCGTTAGCTTACCCATTACCGTTGACTGGACCGTTACCGTTGATGGCACCGTTTCCGTTAGTGTACCCATTGCCGTTGATTGCACTGTTACCGTTGATTGCACCGTTACCGTTAGTGCACCCATTGCCGTTGATTCCACTGTTACCGTTGATTGCACCATTACCGTTGATTGCTCCATTGCCATTACCGTTGACAGCTCCGTTGCCGTAAGAGTAACCATTACCATACACAGCTCCATTACCGTTGATTGCACCGTTACCATTGATTGCTCCATTGCCATTACCGTTGAAAACTCCGATACCGTTGGTGTAGCCATTACCGTTACCGTTGATGAGTCCGTTACCGTTGACTGCTCCGTTACCGTTGACTGCTCCGTTACCGTTGACTGCACCATTACCGTTGATTACTCCGTTTCCGTTACCAATACCGTAAAAATAACCGTTACCGTTACCATTGATTCCTCCGTTACCATTGATTGCTCCGGTGCCATTACCGTTGATAATTCCGTTACTGTTGGTGTAGCCATTACCGTTACCGTTGATGAGTCCGTTACCGTTGATTGCTCCATTACCGTTGACTGCTCGGTTACCGTTGACTGCTCGGTTACTGTTGACTGCTCCGTTACCGTTGATTACTCCGTTTCCTTTACCAATACAATACCGTAAAAATTACCGTTACCGTTGCCACTGATTGCTCCCTTACCGTTACCGTTGACTGCTCCATTACCGTTACCCTTAATTGCCCCGTTACCCTTGATTGCTCCGTTACCGTTGATTGCTCCATTACCGTTGACTGCACCATTACCGTTGACTGCACCATTACCGTTGGTTAGTCCGTTTCTGTTACCAATACCGTAAGAATAACCGTTACCGCTGTCAGTGATTACTCCATTACCGTTACCGTTGATCGCTCCGTTACCGTTGATCGCTCCGTTACCGTTGATTCCTCCATTGCCATTACCGGTGATAATTCCGTTACCGTTGGTGTAGCCGTTACCGTTACCGTTGATGAGTCCGTTACCGTAGATTGCTCCGTTACCGTTGACTGCACCATTACCGTTGATTACTCCGTTTCCCTTACCAGTACTGTAAAAATAACCGTTACCGTTACTGCACTATTACCGTTGATTACTCCGTTTCCGTTACCAGTACTGTAAAAATAACCGTTACCGTTACCATTGATTGCCCCGTTACCGTTGATTGCTCCATTACCGTTGATTCCTCCTTTTCCGTTACCAATGCCGTAAGAATAGCCGTTAACGTTAATTACTCCATTACCGTTACCGTTGATTCCTCCGTTACCGCTGATTGCTCCGTTACCGTTGATTACACCATTACCGTTGCCGTTAGTATAGCCGTTACCGTTGATTACACCGTTTCCGTCGCCGTTAGTATAGCCGTTACCGTTAATTACTCCGTTACCGTTGCCGTTAGTATAGCCGTTACTGTTGATTGCTCCGTTGCCGTTGCCGTTAGTATAGCCGTTACCGTTGATTACTCCGTTACCGTTGCCGTTAGTATGGCCGTTACCGTTGATTACACCGTTACCGTTGATTGCTCCGTTATCATTACCGTTGATTGCTCCGTTACCAATGGTTGCTCCATTACCGTTAAGGCCACTACCGTTTGCGCCATAACCATTAACAGCCCCGTTGCCATTTCCGTTGATCTCGTTGATTCCGTTGCCGTTTCCGTTGATTCCGTTACCGTTGCTTGGTGGTAGGTAGGTATTCTGAGCCAGACACGCTCCCAACAGGGCTGAGAGAGAGAGAGAGAGAGAGAGAGAGAGAGAGAATTTGAAAAAGTTAATAACATTGCTAACAATAAGCAAAATATAATAATAATAATAATAATAATAATAATAATAATAATAATAATAATAATAACAATAATAACAATAAGAATAATAATAGTAGTAGTAGTAGTAGTAGTAGTAGTAGTAGTAGTAGTAGTAGTAGTAGTAGTAGTAGTAGTAGTAGTAGTAGTAGTAGTAGTAGTAGAGGTCAGGTACTGAAAGGCGTCTGGCCATAGAGAAACAGATCAATAGAGATTATACCTAAGGCGTCTGGCGATAGGTAGATAGATAGATAATTAGGGCGTCTGGCGATAGATAGAGAGGATATTGAGAACGTCTGGCTATAGATTAATAGAGATGGTATAGGGCGTCTGGCAAAAGAGATGCTGCGTAGGGCGTCTGGTAATAGATAGATACCAATGAAACTATATGGTGTCTGGCAATAGATAAATAGATAGATAGATAGATAAATAGGTTGATAGACAGAGTTAAACTGAACTTCACAACTCCTCACTATAAATATCCCCCTCCAAAAAAGAAAAAAGAAAATGAAAAGAAAAAAGATGTCGAGAGCAAGAAAGATGGTCCAGCTAAATGTATTTCTAAAACTTTTAAATTCTCGTCTAAAAGTCCTTCAGGCTACTGTGAGTACAAGCAGGATGTGCTAAATGTACTACCGCTTCCCCTAGGACCAGGAACAAGTGCGCACGAGTGTACAGCCCCTGCCAGTGGCCAGGAACAAGTGTGCACGAGTGTACATCCCCTCCCAGTGGCCAGGAACAAGTGCACACGAGTGTACATCCCCTCCCAGTGGCCAGGAACAAGTGCACACGAGTGTACATCCCCTCCCAGTGGCCAGGAACAAGTGCACACGAGTGTACATCCCCTCCCAGTGGCCAGGAACAAGTGCACACGAGTGTACATCCCCTCCCAGTGGCCAGGAACAAGTGCACACGAGTGTACATCCCCTCCCAGTGGCCAGGAACAAGTGCACACGAGTGTACATCCCCTCCCAGTGGCCAGGAACAAGTGCACACGAGTGTACATCCCCTCCCAGTGGCCAGGAACAAGTGCACACGAGTGTACATCCCCTCCCAGTGGCCAGGAACGAGGGCACACGAGTGTACATCCCCTCCCAGTGGCCAGGGACAAGTGGGAACGAGTGTACATCCCCCTCCTGTAACCCCGAACAATTGTGCTCGCTTGTACATCCTCAGAAACAGTTGAGCGTGAGTGTAGTTCTTCCCCCTCCCCTCCACCACCACTACAGTTACCACCTCGCATTTAAGTGGCTGGATTGACTCGGAAGACTGGCTTAACTAGGAACAGTGAAATGGCTGTCTGTCGTTGTGGTCGGGGGGTGATAGAGACGCCTAGGAAGTCTTGTGTCCTGTCCACTCACACACAAAGTCAAGCTGAAAAAACGTAGAGGGTTAGAGCTAGCTTATTTTAGAGTTAGAGCTGGGTTGGGTTTGGCTTATACAGTATAACAGCTAATAAGAACATATATATCATTATAGTAACAGGTATATTTTTGGATGCTGCCTAAGGTAATATATAACTGAAGCAATATTTAATTATAAACTTAATGAGTCCAAGGGCAAAGAAAAGTAGGGCATATATTGTCGCTATACTTGAAAATATACTATGCAGTCTTACATGTAAAATATATTATGCTCATCTCCCTATCTATCTGCCTGTCTACCTATCTATCTATCTAAGCATTAAACCATTTTCTTACCAGCAAATATCAGCTGCCTCGTTATCTTAGTCATGTCTTCTTCGAGGACGACTTGAGGGTAAACTAAAGCTCAAGATGGAGAACCAGCCACCAGTGTAGGCAATTAATGGGATGGGGAGCTTTGGGGAGAGGAGCAGGTAGTTGTGATAGGAGAGGAGGGGAGCTGAAGACTATGCCTGGAAAGGAGGGCGAGTGCCTTATATACTGACTGTGAGGACCTCGGCAGTAACGCAGTATCTCTCAGTGGAGGAAAAGGAGGGAAGATGGGGTGGAGATAGGGAGAGAGGAAGGGCAAAGGATTAAGGAGGAATGAGGGCAGGTACTGATAACACGGTAGATAAATGATAAACATGACTGAATAGATAGAAGGAGAGAAAGATAGAGGGCAATAGACAAAAAATGGATGTGCAAATATTGATAACACAATGGATGGAGTGAAGAGGAATGGGAAAGACAGAGAGCAAAGGGGAATGAAAAATGGAAAGAAAAGATTGGATAATGGCTGAGGTTAAGAAATAGGAGAATTTGGATGATGGCAGGGGAGAGAGAGAGAGAGAGAGAGAGAGAGAGAGAGAGAGAGAGAGAGAGTATAATAGAGGAGGGCAGAAAATAAAGCAAAATTGAAAACATGAAAACCAAGATAAAATAGTATTGTTTTGATAAGGAGAGTATTTTTCAGTTACTTTGAGAGACAGAATACTTTGCAGTCACATTGATTGGCTTAGAATACTTTGTACATCTAGAAATAATAATATATACGGTACATATTACATCTTAGTTTACTTAGTGTTATTAATAGCACATTGATATGGAAATAGTTTGCCTCAATATTATGCAAGAAATTGCAACACTGTGAGGGGTAGATAATTTTTTCGATTTTTTTTTCCAGTTCAGTAAAGTCAATAGGTTTTAGTCGGAACACAATACACACTAGAAGACTTCCTTTACTTCCATACTGCACACCTCTTGGCCCTCAGAATTCCTTTAGTTCCCTGAACTGCCTCAACTCGCTTCCTCAGATCAGTTTCCCCCCAAACTTCGACCTACAGTACCTCAAATCCATCTATTACAGATTTTTTAGTGAATGAAGGACACCTGTAAAAGGTATATGGATTTTTAAAGTTTGTTTCTCCTACCTCTATTTATCTCCTGTAAAAAAATAAATATATCAAAAGGGCCTTTTTTCTTAAGAGTGTGGCTATGATATCTGATTTTGAGCTTAGGATAGGGATAGAAAAACAAGATAGCCTCCCTCATAGATGATGATGATGATGATGGTGGTGGTGGTGGTTGTGGGGATGATGATGATGATGATGATGATGACTGCTGGTAGTGGTAGTGATGATGATGATGATGGTGATGATGATAGTGCTGGTAGTGGTATTAATGATGATGATGATGGTGATGATGGTGATAATGATGATAATGATGATGAAGGCCTGAAAGTGCAAGGAGTGGAAGATTAACACAACCAATGAAATGCTTAAACAGAGGACGCCAAGGATGAACAGAAAATGGAACCGAGATTTGCATATTAACGAAAGTAATTTGCAAGATAGACAAATAGGAAAGTGATAGATGGAGCAATAGACAGAGAAACAAGGCCTAACTATACTCGTTAAACCCTGACTTGACCTAAACTTGCCATCTCTCCATCTTGAATAGTTTTGTTTACATTGGGAACAAAGTATAAGTGACAGAAGAAGTATATGTGACAAAACTAGCGATGGTGTTTTGTTTCTCTGGTTGGCCTCAGTTGTGGAGTTTTTAGCAATAGATTAAAGCTAGAATACGATACTACTCACGAAGAAGTGCTGTGGAATGGATGTAGAATCGTAGTAACATATCTTACTACAGCAACTGGCAACAAAACAAAAACAAAAACAACAAGAGAGACGAAAATCCTGGCATAAATTGAAAGTCGAAAATAAACTATACTATACTGCACTCATTTTAACTCGGCCCCCAATTTTTCCTCCCTTGGCAGCTTATTTTCTCTCGTTCAGCGTTAGAATAAGGCAGTACTGCGGCTCTACATCCTTCCCAGTGCACTTCTTCGTGACTATACTCCTCTTCTACAACGACGCCTATAATTTCCATCCCTCCATCTTGAATGGTGAGTCGTAGCAATAGATTAACACGAGAATATGATTGTATACTCATTTCACAATAACTTGGCCCAGATTTATCGCCTTGTTGCACCATACTGTATTTGCGCCAGTGCTCTACATCTATTCTACAGCACTTCTTCGTGACTAGCATTATATTCTAGTCTTGATCACTGTCTATAGCTCAGTTCGAGATGGCGAGAAGGCAGTTTTATATCTCCTATAGTTCTTTCACTTTTATTTGGCTCAAATTTTCGTCCGTTTTGCAACCTTTTTCCTTTAGCTCATTTTCAGAAGCTACTAATTCGGCTCCACATCCTTTCCACAGTACTTCTTCGTGACTAGTACCATATCCTATTTATAATCTCTTGATATAACTCAGTATTCAAGATGGAGAGATGGCCATTTTTCGTCTATACTCCGTTCACTTTTACTTGGCCTAATGCTTGCCGTAAAACAACTAACTCAGAGACAAATAAGTAAATAAAGTGTACACCCATTCATCCATCCATCCATCCATCCATACATATATACCTACATACACACATCCATCTATCCATCCATCCAACCATCCATCCATACATACACACATCCATCTATCCATCCATCCAACCATCCATCCATACATACACACATCCATCTATCCGTACATACACACATACGCACATCCATCTATCCATCCATCGATTCATCCATCCATTCATCCACACACACACACACACACACACACACACACACACACACACACACACACACACACACACATCCATCCATCCATCAATCTAAACATCCATCCATCCATTCATCCATCCTTCCATACATACACACATCCACCCTCCCATCCATCCATCCATCCATCCATACATACATACACACACACATCGATCGATCCATCCATCCATCCAATCATCCATATAAGCACCCATTCATACACATACCCATCCATCAATCCATCCATCCAACCATCCATATAAGCACCCATTCATACACGTACCCATCCATCAATCCAACCATTCATCCAAGCATCCAATCATACACACATCCATCCATCCATCCAACCATCCATCCATCCAACCATCCATTCATACACACATCCATCCATCGATCCATCCATCCAAGCATCCATTCATCCTTCCATCCGACCATCCAACCATCCATTCATACACACATCCATCCATATCCATCCATCCATCCAAGCATCCATCCAAGCATCCATTCACACACACATCCATCCATCCAACCATCCATCCAAACATCCATTCATACACACACACACACACATCCATCCATCCATCCATCCATTCATACACACACACACACATCCATCCATCCATCCATCCATCCATTCATACACACACACACACATCCATCCATCCATCCATCCATCCATTCATACACACACACACACACATCCATCCATCCATCCATCCATCCATTCATACACACACACACACATCCATCCATCCATCCAAGCATTCATTCATACACACATCCATCCATCCATTCATCCAACCATCCATCCAAGCATCCATTCATACACACATCCAACCATCCATCCAAGCATCCATCCAAGCATCCATTCATACACACATCCATCCATCCAAGCATCCATCCAAGCATGCATGCATACACACATCCAACCATCCATCCAAGCATCCATCCAAGCATCCATTCATACACACGTCCATCCATCCAACCATCCATCCAAGCATACATCCAAGCATCCATTCATACACACATCCATCCATGCAACCATCCATCCAAGCATCTATTCATACACACATCCATCCATCCATCCATCCAAGCATCCATTCATACACACATCCATCCATGCAACCATCCATCCAAGCATCTATTCATACACACATCCATCCATCCAGCCATCCAAGCATCCATTCATACACACATCCATCCATCCATCCAGTCAACCATCCATACAGTGACACATTTTCCATTTCACTCCTGCTCACACCAAAACAGAAAAAATTGACCATAGAGCAAAGGAGGCAGGAAAAAAAAATGAAGAAAAGAAGAAGGAAATTAGTCCGGGGGAAATATAGATCAGAGAGGAAGAGGAATATTACTGAGGCCTTGTTGTGAAATTGCTGCTGGATAACAGTACTGGGAGAGAGAGAGAGAGAGAGAGAGAGAGAGAGAGAGAGAGAGAGAGGAGGGGGAGAAAGACAGACAGACTGATATATATATATATATATATATATATATATATATATATATATATATATATATATATATATATATATATATATATATATATATACAGTATATATAGACTTATATTCAGTAGATATGGAGACAGACAGACAGACAGACAAACAGACAGACAGACGGAGACAATAAGAGGGCAAGTGATAGAGTACGAAAGGAAGAGAGAGAGAGAGAGAGAGAGAGAGAGAGAGAGAGAGAGAGAGAGAGAGAGAGAGAGAGGAAAGGTTAGAGGGAGCGAGGCTTTGTGAAAACGTTCCTACTTAACAAAGGAATGAGATTAAGGGGCCAAATCCTTCTTCCACTTTGTTAACCCCTGCACCATAGCGATTTATTCTCATTAACCTTAGATTTTACTTAGTCACTTACACTTTACACCTCTATCTTAAGTGGCAATACCTACAATTCACTATGTACTTAAGTGATAGTTGCAACACTTCGTCACTCACGTACACTTTATACTAACACCTCTGTCTTAAGTAGTAGTACACATAGGCCAATTAAATGAAGCACCTAAGTGACAAACAACACTCCACTTAATCACTCACTTAAATGGCAAAATTAATCTTGCTCCGCGACCAATTAAAAAAAAAAAAAAGATAAAAGAAAAAAATCTTCATATTTAGATGAGTGGAGTCATTCCCCCAATTTGAAAAACATAAACAAAAACTAATTGACCTAATTTCCTTTTCGGAACTATTCTCACGGTAGTGCGAGTGTGAGAATAGTTCCGACCTTAACATAATTCAGACAGTGATTATCCGAATCTATCCAAACTTGGTGGAAGAATTGATGGTTATGTTTTGAGGCAGCTTATTGTTTTTCAGTATAATATGTCAAAGATCAATATCACAAGGCAAGGTCAAAGTTCATCCCTCCTTGTATCCTAGATAATTTACCTATTGGTCTATAATATTGTAGGTTTAATCGTGGTCTACCCCTCAACCTTCCCACCAAGTTTGGTTGACATCGTATACAAAATGTTCAAATTCTCTCATCCAGTTTAAATTTTTTCCTCTCCTTGTGACCTTGATAATTAACTTGTTGGTCTAAAATACTGTAGGGTTAATCATGGTATAGCCCTCAACTTTCTCACCAAGTCTGGTTAAAATCGAAAAAAAAAAAAGTTCAATTTACCTCATCTGGATTAATTTTTTCTTCTCCTGATGACTTTGATTATTAACCTGTAGTTCTACAATATTGTAGTTTTAATCATGGTCTACCCGTCATCCTTCCCACCAAGTTTGGATAAATTCGAATAAAAATTTTTCAAGTTATTCTGATTGTTTTCTGACATTAGTTTTGGCGGTGAGATATCTAAGTTTTTATTCAATCTAATCCCAACTGGGTGGAAGGTTGAGAGGTAGTCCATATTGAAACATGCTATTTCTTCGTCCTTATATATACCGCGGCTTCCTTCCCCCCTCTCTCCCCTTTCTTCTTTCTCCTCCCTCTTCCTTCCCCCTTCCCCACCTCCAACCTGCCCTCCCAACTCATTGCTACGCAGGTAATTGGCAGGTATGAGACAGTATTATACTTCCTGTCATAGACTCTTGTGGGGAGAAAGGGGTTTTGTGTGTGTGTGTGTGTGTGTGTGTGTGTGTGTGTGTGTGTGTGTGTTAGGTGTTATTGTTCCTGTTATGTGTTCTTTGTTTTACTGTGCAGGCCTAGTGTTGTGAGATGTAATCTCTCTCTCTCTCTCTCTCTCTCTCTCTCTCTCACACACACACACACACACACACACACACACACACACACACACACACACACACACACACACACACACACACACACACACACTCCACTCTGTCTCTCTCATCATTATTTTATTTGCATTCTCATTCACCTTTATGCACTGTTACGGGCACTGGTTCCTGTTACCTCTTCATTCCAAGGACGTGAGAGAGAGAGAGAGAGAGAGAGAGAGAGAGCGGTGAAGGAGAACTGTACTGTTGATGAGGATGTGTTAGAGGCTAGTTAGAAGCAATTAGAGGGGGAGAGAGAGAGAGAGAGAGAGAGAGAGAGAGAGAGAGAGAGTCTACGAATATATTTTTTATTTTGATTTTGCTATTTTTTTGTGGTAGGTGGTGGCGACCATCATCCACTCACTTAATGTAGTGCTGCCTACTTCCTTAGCTTTTATCACTCTTTTTCTGTGCCTGCCCTCCTTTCTTCCTATTTCTCCTATCTTTCCTGTCACTTCTTATTCCTTTTCTTTCCTTTACAGGTGGCTTCACATTGAGTGACAAGCCAAATGGTTTCCTGTAAGCCAATAAACCATTTACAACGCTGGGTGATAACCATATAACCAAACCATACGTGCTCCCTACGTGTCAACAAGTGGGTTGGTGGAGGGTTGGTGTCCCTCCCTGTAAAACAACTAACTCAGTGTCAAATGGCCACCCTTTGCGGGATTATGGTGTCTGGCAATAGATAGATAGATAGATAGATTTTGCTATCGTCTTTTCTGTTTCCATAAGATTTTGAAAAACTATAGGGTAGGATTTTTTAGTTGGATTTATATATAGATCTCGTTAAATCCCACACTATTAATATTTCTATCCAGTATACGGAGATTAAGAAATTGGATTTATTACTGAAGTTATTGTAATTCGCTTTTAGTTACGAAAAAATCAATCTTGTCAGGTGGTTTGGAATGCTAGAGTTGTTCTGAGCTTGAGAGGGTTAAGGAGACCAGGGTTTGTATTCTCGTCGGTTAAGGAAGCTCTTAACACCTCTTCCCAAAGCGATTTATTTCGCTAATTTTGCTTATGACACGTTACCGTCCTCTTCTATGTTACTTCAGTCACTCTGCTATCACCATACTCTGCGTCAATAACGTACAAAAGACATTAACCAGCCTACAAATAAATCGCTAAGGAACAGGTGTTAGGGAGCTTTCTTAACCGCGATCATACTAGTCCAGGATTAACCTTTTCAAGCACACTCTCCCCCGAAGAAAAATATTACGAAACCATTTACAACGCTGGGTGGCAACCATATAGCCAACCCATACGTGTTCCCAACATGTCAACAAGTGGGTTGGCGGAGGGTTAGTGCCCCTCCCCGTAAAACAACTAAAATACAAACGGCCACCCCTTACGAGACTATTGCGTATGGCTTTAGTTAGATAGATAGATTGATAGATAAATAGATAGACAGATGGATAGATAGACATATAAATAGATAGATGGAATAAAATAGAAGAGAGACTGGAATAAAATGTCAACATCTCTGTCTACAATTATTTCTTTATTTGGCAAACAAACTACAAGATGACACGAGAAAAGGTCATACGTGCTTGAAACAAGGTCACGGGAAACATTACTATCCCTTACTCGACAGAAATGACCTCACTTTTGCTCTGTCACCAAATGATTTCCACTGAGCGGTTTACTCTTTATTTGGTATGCAGGGGGAGAGGAAGATGTGTATGGGATCAGAAGTGGATGGAGCGGGGCTGTTGAAATCACTAGACCTTTTCTCCTTAATGTGTAATATGTAGGATAATTCTTTCAAGGAAAAGTGTTAGGGAATCTTCAGCAGCGACATGTAATACGACCTAGTAAGAGTGAGGAGAATACACACGCACGCACGGACTCAGGCACACACGCACGCAAACTCATCTTCGTCACGCGTAACTGAGCCGACCTTGCCGCACTCCGTTTTCGCTCGAGTTGACCAGGGGGGACTGCGGGAAATACACCTCTTCATCATCCAGACGGTGTGGTGTGTGGCGTAATTGTTCATGTACTTGTTGTAATTGTCCATGTACTTTGTGATACGTTTGCACCATATATCAGCCAAGGCAGTACTTTTTTATTACACTGTTTCACTCTTCCTTGGCCTAAAGTGATTGTTTTTATTTTAGAGTTGACAATTGTGCTAAATTTTTCACTCATCGTCATTTTGTTCTTCTTTTTTCCTTGTTTACATCGACCCCCTTTTTGTTGTTGTTGTTGTTGTTGCTGTTATCATTATTATTATTATTATTATAATTATTATGATTATTATTATTATTATTATTATTATTATTATTATTATTATCTGCTGCCACTTTAGCATCACCCACAGCCCTTCGCGCCCTATTCCTCTTTTCCTTATACCTCTCATATGACACCTCATCCTTCCTCTGCAGCCACACTTCATATGCACGTCTCTTCTCACCCACAGCCATACTTACTTCATCGCACCACCATTCACTTCCTTTTCTTACCCCACCAACCACACGTCTCACACCACACACCTCTTCCGCATGCCCCACCACGGCACTCTTAAGCAACTGCC
This sequence comes from Coenobita brevimanus, assembly GCF_032717465.1. Taxonomy (NCBI): domain Eukaryota; kingdom Metazoa; phylum Arthropoda; class Malacostraca; order Decapoda; family Coenobitidae; genus Coenobita; species Coenobita brevimanus. The sequence continues at coordinate 25,158,597 of NC_137031.1, forward strand.
ATTCCTCCTCCACACTGCCATTTTCCTGATCCTTCATTCCGTTCCACTCATCTTTCTGTTTCTCCTGATACTCTATCATTTTCTCTCTTTTATCCAACTCACTTTCAAAACCTTCCTACCCTCCTAGCTCTCACCCATCTCTTACCTACTCTTAACTTCCCCTCCACCAGGTAGTGGTCAGACATACCTCCACCCTCCCCTCTCAGAACTCTCACATCCAACAATCTTCTTATTACATTCCTGGACACAACCACATAGTCCATCAATGCTCTATCAACAACCCTTCCACCCTCCTGTCTCACCCATGTATACTTATAAATATCTTTCTTCTCAAACAGCGTATTTCCAATCACCATCTCTCGCACAACGCACATCCCTATCATTCGTTCCCCATTTTCATTTCTTCCAGGCACACCATGCATACCAACTACACCTTCAACTGCTACATTTCTCACTCTAGCATTCAGATCTCCCATCATTCCCACATTCACATTCGCTCCAAAACTCTGCCGACACTCAACATCATTCCAGACAAACTCCCTCTCTTCTTCATCCCTTTCACTACCAGGCACAGATGCACTCATAAACACCCACAACTCACATTCAAATTTCGCTTTCACCCACATCAGTCTTGATGACACCTCCTTCCATTCAGTCACGCACTGCTGTACTTCCGGACTCACTAACAAGGCCACACTTTCTCTTGCCCTTCCTCTATCAACACCAGACAATCTTCCATTCACATTTCCAAACATCGACTCACCCTTCCCTTGCATCTTCGTTTCACTCAAAGCTAATACATCCAGCTTTCTTCTCACAAACATTCTCCCCATCTCCTCCCTTTTAGCCTCAATCGTACTACATCCACGCACATTTATAGACCCAATCTTCAGGGTACGGGGATAACTCTGTCCCCCATCCCTTTCTCTGACCTGTCTCTTTTTAGGAACTAAAAAAACAGAGGAGGGGGTCCCTAGACCCCTCACCCCGCCCCTTTCATTCGCTTTTTACGACACGCAGGGAATACGGTGGCAGTATTCTTCCTAACACAACCTGGCCGCAGACAAGTAGTACCACCCCATAGTGAGGCCAGATTGTGTCGGGGGGAACGAAGAAGTGCGGTGGAAAGGATGTAGAGCCAACATAAACCACTGTGTTACGTGAAATTAGCAAGAGGACTGAAATCTGGGCCAAGTTAAGGTGAAAGGAGTATAGTTAAGTTGTGAAGAAATTACTTGTGTGCATAAATTATAAATATGATATGTAGGAATTAAGTTTAACGTCCATGAGTATGGATGGTGTATACGTGAGGAGGCCGTAACTAGGTCAAAGAAGCTACCTGGCTGTTTACCTGTCGATCTCACTCACCTGTATCTAAATAACACGCAAGCTGATCCACCCATCCACCCACCCACACACCTACCCACTTATCCACCCACTCAATTACCCACCCACCCATCCATCCACTTATGCACCCATCCATCCACCCAGAGACCCACTCACCCACTTACCCACCCACTTACCCACCCACTCACTCACTTACCCACCCATCCACCCACCCGTCCACCCACCCACACTCCTACCCACTTACTCACCCACCCACCCACTTACTCACCCACCCACCCACTTACTCACCCACCTACCCACCCATCCACCCACCCACTTACTCACCCACCATCTGCCTATTCACCCACTTACTCACCCACCACCTGCCCACCAACCCACCTACCCACCCACTTACCCAACCGTCCACTTACCCATCCACTTACCACCCACACACTCACGCTAACATCTTTTCCTTGGCAATTGATTTTTGGATACGGCAAGATGATATAATTTTGTACTTTATTTATGCAGAGCAGGGTGATATTAGAATAAGTCACTTAGGAAATCGTGTTAAGGAGAACACCGGCCAAGGACACTAACGTTACTATTAACATTACCGTACTTTATTATATTACCTAATTATTTTACCTTATTATATTACCTTATTTTATTACGGTACTTTTTACTATATTACCTTACTAGATTACCGTATCTTTTTATATTTCCATGATTGATTTATTCTGGTATACACTTCTCATTTTAACTTGGCCTAAAAGTGCCATCTCTCCATCTTGAATACTGAGTTGTAAAAAATATTAACACTGGAATATGACGCTAGTCACGAAGAAGTGCGATGGATAGGATGTGTTGTGGATCTGTACCATCTCTCTCTCTCTCTCTCTCTCTCTCTCTCTCTCTCTCTCTCCTCCATCTCTTCCTCCTCCTCCTTCTCCTCCTTTTCCTTCTCCATCTTCCTCTTCCTATTCTTCTTCTTCTTTTTCTTATCTTCACTCTCCTCTTAGCCATTTCCTCCTCCTCCTCCTCTTCCTTCCCCTCCTCGAGAGAGAGAGAGAGGAAGAGAGGGAAAGAGGATGAGAGGGGGGGAAGGAGAGGGGAAGAGGTCAAAGGTCGTCCGCTCTGTGTTCTCCATCTGCTCCATATGACCTAAAATAGTAAGAATAAACAGTTTCCGATCTGTGCTAAGAATAGGCCAAGAAGAACGTCAGTCGATTGTCAAAGGTCAAAGCATCGAAGAAATTTGTATACGAAGTGTGTAGAGGGATTTATATGGAAGGGATTTATATAGGAAGTATGTAGAGGGATTTATATTGAAGGGATTTATATGGGAAGTGTGTAGAGGGAGTTATACAGAAGGGATTTATGTAGGAAGTGTGTAGAGGGATTTATATGGAAGGGATTTATATATGAAGTGTGCGAAATGATGAAGTGCGAAGGAGAACTGGAGTTGTTCAGGAGATGGCTGGTAGAGTTGAGCAGAGGGTGTTGCGATGGTTTGGGCATATGGAGAGAATGGATAATGAGCGATTGGTGAAAAAGATAACTAGATCTGATGTGAGAGGTGTAAGGCTGAGAGGAAGACCACGAATAGGATGGATGGATAGTGTGAAGAGAGCGCTGGATGCGAGAGGGATGTCTGTCGAGCAAGGAAGAGTGGCTGTGCGTGACAGAAATAAATGGAGAGAAATTGTGAATAAATAAGTGATGACGCAGCCCTGAGGGGATATTCTCCCGCATTTGGTCTGATCAGCTAGTCAGGTCAGGTGCGGGTAAGGGGATGGGTATGTTATGATGTGGCAGGGGTAAACCAGCTCTGCTGTCGGGCCCTGCTGCGGATGTCACTGATTGCATTGCGCAGTTGACCCTTGTGCGGTGTGGTGCGGTGAGGATCTGTCCGTTCTCCCCTTTGGGGCTAAGATGTGAATGAATGTGTTTAAATGGATGAGTAAATGGAGAGTGTGTCGTCCTGTCTCGGCTACCTCCCTTTCCTTGGGGGAAGCAGCCTAGGTATATAGATAGATAGTGTAGAAAGCTTTATTTCAAAGGAATGAAAGGATTTATATGGAGGGGATTTATGTACGAAGTCTGTAGAGGGATTTGTATGGTAAGGAGGTATATATGAAGTGTGTTGAGGGATTTCTATGGAAGGAATTTATATAGGAAGCATGTAGGGGGGTTTATATGAAAGAGATTTATATATGAAGTGTGTAGAAGGATTTATTATGGAAGAATATTGTTAAAAGGAAAGTATGTAGAGGGATTTATATGGAAGAGGTTTATGTATGAACTGTGTAGAGGGATTTATTATAGAAGGAAATTATATAGGAAGTGTGTAGAGGGCTTTATATGGAAGGGATTAATATAGGAAGTATGTAGAAGAATTTATATGGTAGGGATTTATATATGAAGAGTGTAAAAAGGTTTATGTGGAAGAGATTTATACAGTATATTTAGTGTGTAGGGGATTTATTTCGAAGGAAATTATATATGAAGTTTTTAGAGGAATTTATTATGGAAGGAAATTATTTACTAACTGTGTAGAGGGATTTATATGGAAGGGATTTATATAGGAAGCGTGTAGAGGGATTTATATGGAAGAGATTTATGTATGAAGTGTGTAGAAGGATTTATATGGAAGGGTTTTATAGAGGAAATGTATAGAAGGATTTATTTCAAATGAATGGAAGGATTTACACGGAAGGGATTTATATAGGAAATATGTAGAAGGATTTATATGCAAAGAATTTATATTAGACAATGGAGGGATATAGAACAAATTATGATATGAAGAATGTTGATTTGATATGCATGAAGCTCCCCAACACATTCTTCTAAGCGATTTATTTTATTACGTCTTACTGTCTACCTCTGTGTTACATAAGTCTTCCCAATATCGCCATACTCTGCATAAATATAGTACAGAAGAATGTCAAACAGTCATTCCTAAAATAAATCACTAAAGAAAAGGTGTTACGGATAAGTCTGTAGGATGCAAAATAATATATACTAGAAAAAAATATGAATGAATGATGGAAAGATGATATAAAAAAAAATAGGATGCAAAAATAGGAAATTGTTTTTAAAAATCTACGAGCGTTTGAGTAGGGATGCAAATTGAGTTGGATGCGCAGGTGGGCTCGGTCGGTATTTAGGCTAACAGGAGGGTACGGCACAGACAGGCGAGGTTGTGTGTCGGGGGTGGGGGTTCTGTGAGAGAGAGAGAGAGAGAGAGATTTGTCTCTCTGTGTGATGTATTTCACTGTATGATGTGATTGTGTGTGTGTGTGTGTGTGTGTGTGTGTGTGTGAGAGAGAGAGAGAGAGAGAGAGAGAGAGAGAGAGAGAGAGAGAGAGAGAGATTATCAGTGTGACTTTTGCACATATACGTAAACCACACATAAACTGCAGTTCCTATTGAGTTGTTAAGCCTTAATGTAAACTGCAAGACTTACGCCTATATTGCATGAGACTTGGGATTGCAGAGAGAGAGAGAGAGAGAGAGAGAGAGAGGTGCATAAGAACTGGAGTAACCTGTTACCGCAACCTCAATGGAAAGGAAGTTAGCTTTCGCCGTGTTGTTCTGTGCATCAGGAGGACGGGGGAAGTGGGCAAAAAGGTGTTCGCAGGGGGACAGTGCGCAAGACTAAAGGGGTGGAGGGATACGCAGGAAGGAAGGGGGGGAGGAATTGCGCAACAAAAGAGAGTACGTAGGAAATAAGAGAATTGCGCATATAAGAACGACCAGTGCGCAAGATAGTTATAGGTGCGCAAGGGATAAAGTATATTAATGTGCGCAGAAAGAAGTAAAAGAGGAAAGGATAGGCAATGAGCAGAATGATGTGTGTGTGTGTGTGTGTGTGTGTGTGTGAGAGAGAGAGAGAGAGAGAGAGAGAGAGAGAGAGAGAGAGAGAGAGAGCGAGAGAGAGAGAGAGAGAGAGAGAGAGAGAGAGAGAGAGAGAGAGAGAGAGAGAGAGAGAGAGAGAGAGAGAGAGAGAGATCGTCTGTCCACCTTCGCTTATTTTGACCAGGTAACCAGCGTGTAAGGTCAAAGGCCAAGGCCAGCATCTCTCTCTCTCTCTCTCTCTCTCTCTCTCTCACACACACACACACACACACACACACACACAATTCACTCGCAATTATCTCTTGCCCTCACTTTTACTCTTACATTAATTTCACTTTTCAACCTCATCAGCTCGATGTGTGTGTGTGTGTGTGTGTGTGTGTGTGTGTGTGTGTGTGTGTGTGTGTGTGTGTGTGTGTGTGTGTGTGAGCGCGTGCTTCTCGTTGGTTAATCTCCCTAGCACATCATCCTTAGCGATTTCGTGTTAGATACACCTGCTTAATATCCTTTTACACAATATGTAGATAAATTAAGGCTATCTTAGAATTTACATAACAGAAGAGGACAGTAAGTTGTAATAAGCAAAATAAATCGCTAAGAGAAAGGTGTTAGGGAGCTTCCTCAACCGACGAGAATACGAACCCAGGTCACACGAAGACGTCTGGATCGGTTTATTATATGTGGCTCAAGAAAGGAAATGAGATGGCAAAGCTCCAGTGCACGAAGTAGGTAAAGGAAACAGTAGCGTGGATCTGTTTCTTGTGCTACTTATTTTTATTTTTATTTATTTTTTTTTTCATGCAAGGAAGTAGGAACCAACGACCAAAAGTGCACAAGACTGTTCCGTCAAAGAAAAAAAACTCTATCTATAGCCAGACGGCATAATCCCGTACGGCATGGCCCTTTGTCTCGACTTAGTTGTTTTACGGGGAGGGGCACTAATCCTCCACCAACCCACTTACTGACACGTGGGGAACACGTATGGCTTGGTATGGTTATTACTTAGCGCTGTAAATGGTTTCCTGGCTTACAGGATACCATTAGGCTTGTCACTCAATGTAAAACCACATGAAAAGGAAAGAAGTGTAATAAAAAATGACAGGAGAGATGAGAGAAATAGGAAGGGAGCAGGGCAGACACGGAAAATGAATGATAAACTTGAAGGAAGAAGTAGGCGACACTACATCAAGTGAGTGTATGATGGTGAGAAGAGGAAGAGAGGAAGGCAGACACAAAAAGAATGATAAAGGGGAAGTGTATGATGGCCTACAGCACCTCCCGTAGAAATTAAAAACAAAGATAAAATAACAGAGAACCAATTTAGAAGCGATTTGGGAGTGTACATAGCTACGAACTTTCCATTAGTCACTTACTTTAATGAGCTTTACACCTTTTTTATTTACCTGAGGGATAGTTAAGGTGGAGTATAAGGTCTGACTGTCATAGCTGTGTTAACCATTATGCTCCCATTCTTCTCGCCCTTTCTAACATACTCTCTCCCTTACACCCTTTTCCTTTACATCCAAGCCCCCTCCAACCCATCACCCTTCTCTTTTCCCTCACTCTTTCCTTCATACTCTTTCCTTTACAACCTATTCCTCATATACCCAAACTCTCTCCATCCTCATTTCATCATCCTTCCCTTCCCTGCACCCATTCCTACAAACTCTTCCCCGTACACCCCTTTCCTTCGCCTTAAGCTCTCCACACCACCCTTCTCGTCTCCTCTTGCCCTCACCCTTTCCCACACACTCTCTCCCTTACACTGTTTTCCTTCGACTCAAGCTCTCCCCACTACCCTTCTCAAGTACCCAGTTTTAGGGACATCTCCTGAGTTGAATAAAATCGAGTGGTTGAAGGAAGAATTGAATAGTACAAGACAATGAGGTTCCTTGATAGAGACCTCGAAGAAGATTGACTGAAGAGTTGGTGGTTGCGCGGTGTGAGGAAAAAGAGTATAATTAGGTGGGGCTACAAATTGGCCCTGTAATTGGTTGTTTTGCGAGCGAGAGAGCGAGCGAGCGAGCGAGCGAGAGAGAGAGAGAGAGAGAGAGAGAGAGAGAGTTCACGCGTGTGTGTATGTGTGTATGTGAAGGACTGTGTCTGTGTGAACATATGTATCTGACTTTGCATGTGTGTGTGTGTGTGTGTGTGTGTGTGTGTGTGTGTGTGTGTGTGAAGGATTATGTGTGACTGGGTGAACATGTGTGTGATTGCATGTGTATGAATGTGCCTGCGTGCGTGTATGTATCCAAGTATGTGTATGTGTATAATATATATATGTGCATGTGGGCCTGTGTGTGTGCGTGCGCGTTTGCGTGCATGTGCA
>NC_137031.1:25171112-25306112 GCF_032717465.1 Coenobita brevimanus
CTCAGTATGTTTATACACACACACACACACACACACACACACACACGACAGAGAGAGAGAGAGAGAGAGAGAGAGAGAGAGTGGCGAGAGGGAGAGGACGTACGTCTAGTCGCTCCGCTACTACTGGCCACTGCTGGTCACTACTGGCCACACCTAATGGTATCTATATATGAGTCAAGCTCTGTACTAGGCTAAATTAAGTGATGTTCTAATACAGTAGATAAAATATAAGCAAAAAAAGTGTTGTCCAAATAAAACAGTACATCCAAGTCAGTGTATTTAAGGAATCCGCTGATACAACGTAAACATCAGCTGGGTGTTGTCATTATCACCAGGCAGGTAGCAGGGGATGCGAACTTGTAAGCAAAAGTTATCTTTCTAAGTGGGAATTATTTTTCTGCAGGAAGAGTACGATCTTTAGTAAAGTGGCTATGGAAAGCGATACGAGAAGGGATAAAGGTAGAAAACAGGATGATGATTTCTGCCAAGAACTGGGTGAAATAGGAACTTATACTAAATTAGAAGCGAAAGTGCATAAACTGGAGAAAAATTTTCAAATGGAAATACATGAAATTAAAAAGAAACTACTCGTGCAGAAGGAACGAAATGAAAAACTAGTAAAGGAAGTAAACAAAAGAGACACAACAATAGATGAGCTGCCATATGAGGTAGTTTCACTGAGGAAGAAGACTAGTGACATGGCGTTACAGTTGTCAAACATGAGGGTATTGTGGAGGATTTCAGAAATGATAAAAGATAATTAGGGAAGCAAGCAGTCTGATAGACCAAAGTAGTGATACTAAAGAGAAGATAACCCAGGTGAACGAAATGATGAGAAATGGCAAAGATAAAGTACAAACTACGTTCTCTGAAGTGGTGAAAGTAAGGAAAGACTTAAAAACACAAGTCGAAGAAAAAAGCATTAGAAAGGAAGTGAAAGATAATTTAAACAACCCAGAACTGGTTAAAGAATCAGTAGACATCGACAAATTTCTAGTAATCGCTGGTATAGATGATGAAGAAATAAGAAACAGAATCTAGAGAGAAAAATAGGGGATGGTAATTATAATGAACATATTGAAGGAAGTAACAAAGGTTATCTTCGATAAAGATACTAAGGAACACAAAAGGCCAGGGAAATATATAAGAAATAAGCCAAGGCCCTTGAAAGTAACCTTCCAAAGTGTGAACATTGTTGACGAATTATTTAAAAAATGTCAATTAACTGTTGGAAAATGAGGAATTAAAAAAAAAAGTATGGATAAAAAGATGTTTAATTCAGGAGTACTGGGGGTTGCTAGAGGAAAAGGGGGAAGAAGCAAGAAAAAAAGAAAAAAAAGGAAAGATCAGAGGAAGAGAGGAGCATTTTTAAACAAAATAATGGGATTACAGGTATGAAAATGGTACATAAACAACAAGGACTAATAAAAAGGAGGGTAGTAGACTCAAATATGTAAACAACATGATTAAGTTGATGTACTCAAATGCAAATGGAATGGTATCCAAATTATTAGAGATTAAGGACTATACCAAAGAAATGGAACCTCGTATTATTTGCCCAACTGAAACAAAATTAATTCCAGGGATATCAAACGACACCCTAAGCTTTAAGGCTGTTCAGTGTAGACGATTTTCTCTAGACCATTTGCCAAATTCAGGTATGTTTCTTATAAATGTACAGAATGAGCACCAGGTATTAATGCAAATTTAGTACCACTATAAGAAAAAAAAACTACCCCTTCAACGTTTCTCTAATATAAATCTACAGATAGTCTCCATTCATCTCCATTATAATCTCTGCTAAGTTTCTGTATTGGGCCACGTACTTGAGTGCAATAAATCATGTATCAATGGAATAAACGACTAATTTCAATAAATATCATTGTGATAAAAAAAGAAACATTCCACTGAAAGTAATTTACAAGTGCACTATTCAGCTGAGTCACATCGAGATGTGTTTGCTGCACTAATGTACTTGTATGACTGATCACTGTGCTGTCTTCCAGCTATATTTTGGCTTATTATCAAATAAAATAACTGCCTTGTTTTAAACACGGATTTTTATATTAGAAAATAAATTCAAATATAATATCATTGTAATAAAATATCCATATGTAAATATTTATGTAGTGCTAAATTACACACACACACACACACACACACACACACACACACAAAACTATAATAGAAAACTAAAAAAAGTGTTTGGTGAAACCATGTTACGTGATGGAGAAAAATGAATTTCATTTATGAATTCAGCGCTCCCCAAAATATAAAAATCATATGAAATAACCAAAACATTTTTCTCTGTGTATACCTGTGTTTTATTTTCATACCAACGTCAGACTTTTTCGTTGAGCTGTGCGTGGGTCATGGGAGCCTGGGAATGTTAATTGGCCCTCAGCGTCTCAGTAATCCAGAGCAAGAGGATGTGTGGCATGGAATGAAGGATTCCAAGTGCAAGAGAGAGAGAGAGAGAGAGAGTAAAGATTTATGTGAGATTTTTTTATGCTGTTCACCATGAATTAGATATATAAATAGATAGACAGATAATATATCAACAGACAAATAGGTAGATAGATAGAAAGATATACAGATGGATATATAGGCAGACACTGGCAGAAAGACGAACAAGCTGTTATTACCAGCCGCGATAGCGATGCTCGTATTGTATTCAGTTTGCCTGTGTCTGTTAGTACGATAACTTCTCAACCGCTCAATATTTCACCACAAACTTTTGCTAGTTTTTAGTACGGGTGAGACTCTCCTACGAGTTCGAAATTGGTGTATGTAGGTCAAGGTCAATTTCATATTCCGAACTGCTCTAGATAGTATCGGCTACCAGCTGGTGTGATCCCCGCTTGGGAGGGCCTCTAATTGTTAATGTTGTTATGCTATTCTAGTGTGTTTGATTGAGCGGACCGATCAACCGCAGGAAAGCATCATTCCGTGCATGGCCGTCCCGTGCAGTGAATCGATGTTCCCATAAGGCTAACAGCAACGCAAGGGGATTAGTTTGGAGATTTGGTTCTACTGTGGACGCTTCAGATGTCTCTCTACCCAGTTAACAGGGGCACCATTGTTATATGGTTACCACCCAGCGTTGTGAATGGTTTCCTCAGTTACAGGAGACCATGTGGCTTTTCGTTCAGCGTTGAGCCACTTGGAAAGATGAGTAAGATACAATATAGTGACAAGGAGGATGGGAGAACTAGAAAGAGAGGAGAAAAGACAGACAAAGATTGACAGACATAAAGGAAGAAATAGGCCGCACTACATCAAGTGAATTGATGACTGGCGCCCCTTTCTACGTACCAAAAGACTGATATCTAGATAGATAAATAGACAGACAGAAAACTGGATATTTATATGGTTATAATGATAAAAAAAAAAAAAATGATGATGTTGTAGAGGAGGAGGAAGAGGAGGAGGAGGAGGAGGAGGAGAAAGCTAATTTCGATAATGCAAAGGAGCGCACTAAAACTCAATCTATTTACTCGAGACATCTCAGTTTTCCAATTCCAAGAAAATAGAAGTTTAAGATAGGAGAGGAATAAAAACATTAAAAACAGGCGAGGACATCAAAATGGGATGCAGTCCTGATCCTTAGTAGCTGCAGCTTAAGCCAAATAAACAATTTTATATTTGTCTTAAATATACGTATTATATGAATATTAATGCTCAGAGGAAGCAGCCTGAATTCTTGACAAGCATTTCTCATTTCAACTTTCTCTCTCTCTCTCTCTCTCTCTCTCTCTCTCTCTCTCTCTCTCTCTCTGCCTGCACTAACACTCATTTCCAACTTTGATAAGGAAAGAGCAAGTACATAAGTCCTTTCTCAAAGGCACACTCATACATCTTAATAATGATCGTCGCTCGTGTGATTAACAAACGTAACTTCAAATTAGCTTCATAGTTCCATATCATGTAACTCACTCTTCTTTTGACCTTGAATTTCGGATCATCTATAATACATTTGTTCTAACCGGGCAATGATCCCTACTCTCTTTCTGTTCATCTGATAACCAAACGTAGTTATATTGGAAGGTTAATCTGACTAATAACCAAGGAGACTCTTACTTACATCATAACTAATAGTAATATAATTTCATGCAGGTACGACCAGCTATCAAAGTGTCAGCAGAAAGTCCATGTAACTCCCAAGCAAAGAAGTTTTAGCTGTGTAATCATATAACTTTTAGCCTCAAGTTTTTCTGTACCCAACACAACCCCAAAGAATCTAAAACACAGAGGTAAAACACTAAAAATAAAAACTGTCTGCAATAACTCAGGTTACTCCCTTTTTATCTTATTTCTTCAGTGGCCGTAGCTCCAAAATGATATAAATAATTCTGGATTTTCCATTGACGGCTTTCCTTCACTACTGGGTATGATACGCGACAAATACTTGCTTAAAACATTCACAGACCATGAGTAAACAATAGGTCAGCTTGTAGAGTTTTCACCCGATTTAGACCAAACTAAGTGGAAGGGTTGAGGGTCAGGAAATTGTAATGTGATTCAGTTTTGAGAACACTTACCTAAAGGTATTGGCCAAAGCAGACGGTCAAATTATCTCTCATTTAGCTCTAGACGATTAAGTTAAAGCGTCAAGTATGGCGATAGAGTTTAATATCGGCCAAAGGTAATATGACAATGTTAAGAAATTTGAATCAAAGACAATGATCACAGGGCAAGGGTAACTCATTAAGCTTAGTGGAGATCTTGAAGGTCATGCAAGGATGAAGTATTTTAGGTGTGACAACAATCAGGTAAAGGTTAATTTCACAGGGCATCGCCAACGCTGGGTCGTCCACCGACTGTAAGACGTGGGTGCTGGGATCTTTGAACACTTCTTCGTGCTGTTATTTGGAGATATTTTTATTCAGCTCAGGAGAGACTTCTCGGACAGGAAAGGGTTAGTCACAGCCTTCATTAACCCATTCACTACTACAACGCCCTTTTAAGTGAAACAACGAACATATTGTCAAACAAGTTTATATACATACATACATACATATATATATATATATATATATATATATATATATATATATATATATATATATATATATATATATATATATATATATATATATAATTGTAAGGGGGTCACAGTGCTAAGAAAATCATAAGAACATGACCGAGGGAGTAAAATAGATGTAATCCCATCCTTGCGTTTTTTGCTTTTATAGTTCTTCGGTAATTGACATTATGATGTAACAATTTTATAACTGCAAATGCATGCAAAGAGAACAGTGCCGTGATTATGGTGTTATTATTACTACAACAAGCATTGCATAGTATTGTGTTATAAAAATGATGCAAGGATAGAGTTACATGTGCATTTACCGAATTAACGCTGTTCCTATTACTTTTAGCACTTTTCTTTCTCTATATTGTCCATGCATCTTACAAAAAGTTTTTTTTTTTTTTTTTTTCATATTTGTTCATATTGTGGGAGACCCCCAGTTCCCTAAGGTGAAGACAGACCACCCGTACTAAGCTAGAAGTGCACAAACTATTTTATTAATGCCATCCTCATGCAAACCCTGCCTAGAAAAACACAAAAAAAGGAAAATCTATCGTGAGTAAGCTAACGCCCTGGCAATGAATGAAGATCTTTGTAATTATATTAAGCTAATGCCAGACGACTTCATTCAACCGAACGAAATCTATCTACTGCAGTAAAACCTTTATTATTGTTACAACCATAGACAGGGAAACGCTCTCTCTCTCTCTCTCTCTATCTCTCTCTCTCTCTCTCTCTAATATTGGGTACGAACAGAGCAGATAAGAGCATCCTTTATATTTGGTCTTTGACGAGAGTTTTGGGATAAAGGGCTCGAGGAGGCGACATGAGGTGCAGAGAGAGAGAGAGAGAGAGAGAGAGAGAGAGAGAGCACGCATAATCAGACGTACAGGTTAGAGGAAAAACGGGTACTTGGTGTGTCTGGTATTGCTAGATTATTATTATTATTATTTTATTCATCTATACATTTATTTATTATTCTTATTTTTGCATACGTTCACAGTATGTATGAGGAAGCTAAGGCTGCAGTGCGTGTGGATAGTGAAATGAGTGATTTTTCTTTTAATGTCGGATTGAAACAGAGATGTGTCATGTCTCCATGGTTGTGGGGTGATAAAAGAGATACAAGGTAGGGCATTGGATGTTGGAGCGACCCTAATGAGAGAGGGCAGTGTTCGGAAACTTCCTGTGCTCTTGTTTGCAGATGATACTATGTTGTTAAGTGAACAAGAAGGGGAGCTGCAAGGCTTGGTGTATGACTTTGGGGAATGTGTAAGAAATGGAATCTAAAGGTGAATGTAGGGAAGAGTAAAGTCATGGTCTTCGAGAGAAATGAAGCCACTGAATGTACAGTGAGGCTGGATGATGAGGAAATGGAAAATGTGAGTGCGTTTAAGTACTTGCGTTGGTGAGTCAGGATGGAAGTTTAGAGGGTGATTGGAAGGCTACAACAAGGAAGAAAGGTTGCTGGTTCTTTGAAAACAGTGAAAAGAAACTGGGAAGTGAGCATGGTAATAAAAAGTCGCTGCATGACAGTATTGTGATTCCAGCCCTAACAAATGGTAGCGAAGCTTGGACCTTGTTAGAAGGTCAAATCAAGAGTGAGAGCAGTGCAATGAGTTATTTGAGAGCAGCATGTAGAGTTACGTGGAGAGACAGACTGACAAATGAGGAAGTGAAGGAGCGTTGTGGTGTGGATGTGTATGTGATAGGAAGCGTTAGGAGAAATACATTGAGGTGGTTTGGCCATGTGGAGAGGATGAAGAGCGAGAGATTGAGGATGAGAGTGTATAAGAGTGAGGTGGAAGGGGCGACAGGGAGGGGGAGGCGGAGGACGAGTTGGAGGGATGGAGTGGAGAGGTGTATGAGAGCGGGGTGTGTGAGCTGGGAGCAGGATTGTGAAATGGCGATGGACAGGGCTACATGGATGCGATATGTTTGTGGCCACCTCTTACGGGCTTGAGGCGTCTGGTAATACATAGACGGATAGACAGACCTTTCTTTACACTGTTATTTGCAATAGTAATAATTCAGCCTTCAAATAACTTACTTAAAAAGAATTATTTGATTTAATAATTCTTTTAATCACTTCCGTCATTCAGCTGCCCTCAATAACCATGCTAATTCTCTCTCAAATGGAATACGCCCCACACATTTCAATCTCTATCTGACTGCCTGACTGTCTCAGTATATATTAGCCCCTTTGGGGCTAAGATGTGAATGAATGTGTTGGAATGGATGAGTAAATGGGGAGTGTGTCGTCCTGTCTCGGCTACCTCCCTTTCCTTTGGGGAAGCAGCCTAGGTATATATATATATATATATATATATATATATATATATATATATATATATATATATATATATATATGGTATTATTGTATAATTACTCCCGTACGGCACCGGGCACATTTTCTTCCATTATCTTACTTTGAATATGATACTTAGCAACGCAGAGTGTGTCCTACCCGTCGCAAATTTCATTTTACTATAGTCTGACAAATCTAAACGTAGGGTTTTGGTGGAGTCAGCCCCTCCCTGCACTGTTGCCATGTTTCCTAACCCTACGATGTATAACGCCTGTGGTTTGTGTAGTAGGAATGATACATAAACATAACTCATACTAATATAACTGTAATGAAAGTGCTGACATGTATCAAGGAAGAATAAAACTATTCTGCATACTATATTATACGATAATAGAGAAACGTGGCATAAAAATTTGGCAGTGTTGCTCTAAAAATATTCTAATTATTATTTACTTCCCCAACACTTCTAACATTGCTAATTAATTTAGCAAGTATAATTGCAAGAAAATTTGAAGGGATAAAAGTGGGAAGAGGCGATCCTTTCATAATTAAAATAATATATCAAACAGCTCTGGGGTGGCAGCACTCACGCGACACGTGTGAGAGAGAGAGAGAGAGAGAGAGAGAGAGAGAGAGAGAGAGAGAGAGAGAGAGAGAGAGAGAGAGAAATAATAATAATAATAAAACTTTATTTCCACTAAACAGTGGGTATGCTTATACATTATACAGTAGTACAGCATACAGTATGAAAGTTCTATACACAATATAATACAAGTTGATACATATGGTGGAGAATAGTGACAGAGAGGTAAATGGTTTAAAAGGTGTCCGGACACTTAGGTTAAAAATAGATCAATTAAGGGATTTAGGAACGAAGGCAATGGGAAGGATTAAGACAGATGGGATTGTAAGATTAGGGAGTTTGAGCAATAGGGTAGAATGTTTCCCAATGCACCTGGGAGGAGGAGGAGGAGGAGGAGGAGAGAGAGAGAGAGAGAGAGTCAAGCAGTTACGGTACGGTAGGTTACATTTCCGTATGCTCTCAATAAAATAGCATAGCAATTATCAACGGCTAATTATTATACAGGTGTTGATGGTGGGGGTCTATATTTATAGGAGGTGTTGGTGGTGGAGGTATAGCGGGTGTTGTTGATGGGGGTGTTGTTGGGGGTAGGGGTATAGGGGGTGTTGGTGGCAGGGGTATAGGGGGTATTAGAAAAACGGAGATCACAAGAGGGAAACAGTGTCAAGGTCATCGCTGATGGAGAGGTCAGCTCGGAAACGTGGCAACAGTGCAGGGAGGGGCTGACTCCACCAAAACCCTACGTTTAGATTTGTCAGACTATAGTTTAATTAACCACTAACTAATGTACCTGACAGAGGCGGGCGGACATGTTGACGGAGTGGAGGCTAGGATATTGTGTGTGTTCGTGCGTGCGTTTGCAAGGGTAGGGTGTGTGTTAGTACATGCGTTACCGCAGCGTGGGTGGAACTGCGCATGTAAGTCGGCTTCAACCAATCACATTCAATAGACAATAGCCAATCAAGTGCATCCTTTTCATTTCCCCTCGAATTTCAAATTTTGAAACTTCGTCAGTCCACTGAACTAAGTCATTGCGCTATGGCGGTCTGTAATTGGTGCGAGTTAAATTACATGAAAGCTTTCACTACGTTTTATGAAAACGAAGATAGTGCCATATCGTTCTTGAAAGGCCATGGAGTAATTTGATCAATAGTTCCAAAGTGCCCAGAACATAATACAGACTTAGTTTTTAGAGAAAAAGACAAGATCTGGCGGTGCAGGCATACTTTTTATTTGAATAAGACCAAGAAAAGACGCAAGAAACGGACGACTCTCGTCCTGGACCATCGTATCTCTAGGTAAGCATTCCCCTAGGATAGGTTGGGTTAGGTTAGGTTAATGTCAGGGGGGTCTGGGGGGCGGAGCCCCCAGTTAGGAAACACGGCCAGGCTGGGGGGTCTGGGGGGCAGAGCCCCCCAGTTAGGACACACGAGATCGATAAGAAGCTTAATATTATATTTTTCTGTGGTTGTTGATGCGATTTGAGTTGTTTTTTACTTCACTTTTTTGGGAAAATGCTTGATTTCACATCCTTGTCCAATCACAGTTCATGATTGGAAAAGAGGGGAAATGAGGCATTTCCGACGAAAATGAAGGTCAGAAACATTCGATATCACATCAAAAACTGCCAGAAAAATATATTGCACTACCTAGGGGGTGTATTGTCCACTTGTAAAAATTTACCGGTTTAAGTATGGTTAGGTTAGGTTTATTTCAGCAAGGTTAGGCTTTAGCATGGAATTTTTATTTTCCTAGTATTTTCAGTGTAATTCATTTGAATTTGACCTTCATTTCTGTCGGAAATCACTCGTTTTTGCGTAATCCAACCTGCCAGAACCTCCTGTTCAACATGAAACATTGGGGGTGGGGGGGGTGTAACTCAAAAACGAGTGATTTCCGACAGAAATGAAGGTCAAATTAAAATGAATTACACTGAAAATACTAAGAAAATGAAAATTCCATGCAAAAATGGCGTGCGGGAGTAAAAGTAAAAATTTACCTATGGTATTATTGTATATATATATAATATATATATATATATATATATATATATATATATATATATATACATACATATATATATACATATATATACATATATATACCTATATATAAATATATATACATAAATATATATATTTATATATATATATATATATATATATATTCATATATATACATATATATATATATATATATAGATATATATATATATATACATATAGATATATATATATATATATATATATATATATATTATATGGTTGCCGATACGAGGGCCGTGAGAGGACGATGTGGAGGACTGTCAGATCATATGATTGTGGTATGCAAGATCAAGCTGAGAGGAGTGAGGTGGACCAGGAGAAGGAGGAGCAGTCAGGGAGAAAGACTGAAAGTTGAGAACCTGAGGATCAAAGAAATGGCAGATGATTACAGGACCAAAGTTGAGGAGAAGTTAGAATCAGTGAACTGTAATGAAATGGATGTGGATTGCCTGTGGAATGAACATAGGGGTTGCTTGGTTAGGAATGTTAAAGCGGTGTGTGCTATGGCAAGAGTAACAACAAAGAAGATAGGTACGGCATGGTGGGATGATGAGATTAAGAGAGCAGTGGAAGAAAAGAGGAAGAAGTGGCTAGAGTTGTTACAGGAGAGGGGTTCAGTTGAAATAGGAACTAATTTTATTAAGAGCAAGAAACACGTAATGAAACTAGTGATGAGGAAAAAGAAGGAGGTAAATGATGATCTAATAAGAAAAATGAATGCAAACTACTCTGAAAATAGGAGCTAATTCTGGAAAGAGGAGCGGAAATGTAGACGTGAAAGCGGAAAGAAATGTGATGGCACGAAAGATGTAGGTGGTAGATTATTAACCCATGGGAGTGAAATAAGAACTAGATGGAAACAATATATTGAAAGCCTGATGAATGGGAATAGAGAGAGCACAGCAGCTGTAACCATGACTGGTTTCGGGGGTGTGAAGAGAAGGAATGCAGTGCCAGGAGACATGATACTCGCACAGGTGAAGAGTGTTATGAAGCGGCTGAAAAATGGGAAGGCAGCTGGGGCTGATTAGGTGTATGCAGAGATAATAAGTGTAGTGGAGAGAGTGGAATGAAGTGCATGTTGGAGATATTTAAAGGGCATGGATGAGTGAAGCTGTTCCAGCAGAGTGGAAAAAGGCTGTGATTTTACCCCTGTACAAAAATAAATGTGAGCGAAGTGAGTGCAAGAATTATTGTGGCATAAGTTTTTTGAGTGTGGTAGGGAAGGTATACGGAAGAATTATTATAGAGAAAGTAAGAGAGATATCAGAAGTCCTAGTGAGTGATGAACAGGGTGGCTTTAGAAGTGGTAGAGGATGTGTGACTCAAATATTTGCAGTGAGACAGAAGGCAGAGAAGGCTTGTGAGAAGGACCATAAGGTGTATATGACATTCATGGATCTGGAAAAAGCATACAACAAAATAGACATGGGAGGATTGTGGAAAGTTTTGCGCATTTATGGTGTAGATGGTAAGCTGAAAGGTGCCGTCAAGTTTTCATGATGGTAGTGAAGCATGTGTAAGGGTTAATGGGCATCTAAGTGAATGGTTCACGATCGGTGTGGGCGTGGTACTACGCTGTGTGATGACCCTATTGTTGTTCAATATATATATGGATGGGGTCATGAGAGAAGTAAAAACACGAGTCATGGAGAGGGGGATGACGTTGGTTATGAATGGTGATGGATGGAATATCTCAAATTTGTTGTATGCTGATGATGCTGTACTATTGCAAATACCAGACAAGAACTTGGTAAGCTAGTGGAGAGTTTTGCTGATGAGCGTCGTCCCTTGAGAGAAAATGTAGAAAAGAGTAAAGTGTTGGTTATTGAGAGAGAAGGTGACTCCCAGTGCGATCTTACAGTGAATGGAGAGAGACTGGAATTGGTGAGAGAGTTCAAATACCTGGGTACGGTGATAGAAAAGAGAGGAAAATGTGCAAAAAAAGTGGAAAGTAGAGTGACACAAGGAAGAAAAGCAGCTGGTGCAATGAAGGCCTTGATAAGAAACAAAGGCTTTAGTGTTGTAGCGTCAGAGGGTTACATGAGGGAGTGTTAGTGCCAACTTTAACATATGGATGTGAGACTATGGTGTGGCACAAAAATGAAAAGTCTCGAGTAAGAGCAGTGGAGATGGGACTGCTGAGGATTGTATGTGGAGTACAGAGGGTGGATAGGATACGAAATAATGTGATTCGTGAAAGATGTGGAGTGAGGAAGTTGGTGGACACCAGAATAGAAGAGAGTGTACTGAGATGGTATGGTCATGTGGAGAGAATGGATAACAACAGAATGGTGAAAAAGGTATATACTGTATATCTGAGAGAATTTGAAGGATGGAGGAGGCGAGGTCGGACAAGAATGTGGAGGGATATAGAGGGTGAATGTGTAAGGAAGAGAGGTTTGGAAGTCGGTGAGGCTAGGGAACTGACAAGTTATCGAGCTGGCTGGATGAATGTTGTGAGAAGAAGTGGATGATCAGGGATTTGGCACCCCTTTTTAACGTGGCAGCGTCCGGATTGACTCTATCGGATACGTTTACGTGAAGCTACAAAACGTGGTGAATGTTTTTGGTGTATCTGATAGAGCCAGGATTTCAGGGGTTTGAATGATGTGTGAATGGAAACGTAGCCCATTGGATTGGGCAAATTTGGGCTGTCTGGACATTGCTACTCCTCACCCTGCCCTAGGATGGGAAAGGAGGTCCAGGTGATGATGATGATATATATATATATATATATATATATATATATATATATATATATATATACCTAGGCTGCTTCCCCCAAGGAAAGGGAGGTAGCCGAGACAGGACGACACACTCCCAATTTACTCATCCATTCAACCACATTCATTCGCATCTTAGCCCCAGAGGGGAGAACGGACAGATCCTCACTGCACCACACCGCCACAAGGGTCAACTGCGCAATGCAATCAGTAACATCCGCAGCAGGGCCCAACAGCAGAACTGGTTTACCCCTGCCACATCATAACAGACCCATCCCATTACCCGCACCTGACCTGACTAGCTGGTCAGACCAAATGCGGGAGAATATCCCCTCAGGGCTGCGTCATCACTTAATCATTCACAATTTCTCTCCATTTATTTCTGTCACACACAGCCACTCTTCCTTGCTCAACAGACATCCCTCTCGCATCCAGCGCTCTCTTCACACTGTCCATCCATCCTATTCGTGGTCTTCCTCTCAGCCTTACACCTCTCACATCAGATCTAGTTATCTTTTTCACCAATCGCTCATTATCCATTCTCTCCATATGCCCAAACCATCGCAACACCCTCTGCTCAACTCTACCAGCCATCTCCCGAACAACTCCAGTTCTCCTTCGCACTTCATCATTTCGCACCTAATCCATACGCGTCACTCCACACATACTCCTCAGACACCTCATCTCCTTTACCTTCAAACTTTTCCTCTCTGCTACACCCATATTCCATGTTTCAGCCCCATATAACGCAGTCGGTACCACAACACCCTCATACAGCCTTCTCTTTACATCCATTCTAAGCGAACGACATTTAAACATTTTTTTCATTCCTCTCAGCACCTTTCCTACTTCATTTATTCTAAACTTCACTTCTGCATCTATTCTTCCATCCACAGCAACATGTGACCCTAGATATTTAAAACAATCTACCTCCTCAAGCGACTCACCATTCAAAACTATATTCATCCCCCAACCATCTATCAACCTCGTACACTTCATCACTTTACTCTTATTCTCATTTACTTTCAATTTCCTCCTTTCACACACCCTTCCAAACTCCTCTACCAACTGTCTCAATCTCTCCTCTGAATCAGTCACCAGTGCAGTATCATCTGCAAACAGCAGCTGCTTCAGATTCCACTCTCCACCATCAACATTCACCAGTCTCAGACCTCCACCTAAAACTCTTGCATTCACCTCCCTTACAACACCATCCATGTAAATATTAAACAACCAAGGCGACATTACACATCCCTGTCGCAGCCCCACTCTCACGGGAAACCAATCACTCATAGCATTTCCCACTCTTACACACGCTCTACTATTTACATAAAAACTTTTCACCCCTTTTAGTAACCTACCATCAAGTCTATACAATCTTAAAACAGTCCACAAAGCCTCCCTATCAATTCTATCATACGCTTTCTCTAAATCCATGAACGTCCAAAACACATCCTTGCCTTTCGTTAAATACTTTTCACACACTTGTCTCACAGCAAACACCTGATCAACGCATCCCCTTCCTCTCCTAAAGCCACACTGCTCATCACCAATCACTCTCTCTGTACCCTCTCTAACTCTCATAATTAACACTCTACCATACACCTTACCTACAACACTCAACCCCTAAATCTAGTACATTCATACTTATCACCCTTGCCTTTATACAACGGGACCACACAAGCACTTGCCCAGTCAACTGGCACCATACCTTTCTCAAAGCATACATTCAGCAATCTTACTAACCAGTCAACAATAGTCACTCCACCACCCTTCAGGCATTCCACAGCACACCCATCCATACCTGCAGCTTTCCCTGTTTTCATCTCCTTTACTGCCTTCTCCACTTCCTCCTTCGTGATCAAAGAATCATTCAACTCTCCCAACACATTTATTCCTTGCACCCTTTCATCCGCCACAACCTCAGCCACCCTTTCCTCCTCTACATTTAACAATCTTTCAAGATACTCTGCCCATCTCTTCCTTACTGCATCCATCTCAATTAACATCCTTCCATCCTCTGCTTTTACTCGTTCTTCCTTCCCAGACTCTCCCTTTCGCACCCTTTTCACCTCCTTCCAAAACATTTTCTTATTCTGTTGAAAATTCTCTGTCAGCCGCCTACCCCACCTCTCATCTGCTGCCACTTTAGCATCACGCACAGCCCTTCTCACTCTATTCTTCTTTTCCTTATACCTTTCATATGACATCTCATCCTTCCTCTGCAGCCACACTTCATATGCACGTCTCTTCTCAGCCACAGCCATACTTACTTCCTCGCACCACCATTCACATCTTTTTCTTACACCACCACCCACTCGTCTCACACCACACACCTCTTCTCCATGCCCCACCACAGCACTCTTAAACAACTGCCATTCCTCCTCCACGCTGCCATTTTCCCGATCTTTCAGTGCGTTCCACTCATCTTTCAATTTCTCCTGATACTCTATCTTTTTCTCTCTTTTATCCAATTCACTCACTTTCAAAACCTCCCTGCCACACCTAACCCTCCTAGCTCTCACCCATCTCTTACCTACTCTTAACTTTCCCTCCACCAGGTAGCGGTCAGACATACCTCCACCCTCCCCTCTTAGAACTCTCACATCCAACAATCTTCCTATTACATTCCTAGGTACGACCACGTAGTCCATCAAAGCTCTATCAACAACCCTTCCACCCTCCTGTCTCACCCATGTATACTTATAAATATTTTTCTTCTCAAACTGCATATTCCTTTCACCATCTCTCGCTCAACACACATCGCTATCATTCGTTCCCCATTTTCATTTCTTCCAGGCACACCATACATACCAACTACGCCTTCAACTGCTACATTTCCCACTCTAGCATTCAGATCTCCCATCATGCAGACACTCATCATCATTCCAGAAAGACTCCCTCTCTTGTTCATCCCTTTCACTACCAGGCCCATATGCACTCACAGACACCCACAACTCACGTTCAAATTTCGCTTTCACCCACATCAGTCTCGATGACACCTCCTTCCATTCAATCACACATTTCTGTACTTCCGGACTCACTAACAAGGCCACACCTTCTCTTGCCCTTCCTCTATCAACACCTGACAATCTTCCATTCACACTTCCAAACATAGATTCCCCCTTCACTTTCATCTTCGTTTCACTCAGAGCTAACACATCCAACTTTCTTCTCACAAACATTCTCCCAATCTCCTCCCTTTTAGCCTCAATCGTACTACATCCACGCACATTCATAGACCCAATCTTCAGGGTACGGGGATAACTCCATCCCCCATCCCTTTCTCTGGCCTGTCTCTTTATAGGAACTAAAAAACAGAGGAGGGGGTCCCTAGTCCCCTAACCCCCCCCTTTTAGTCGCCTTTTACGACAAGCAGGGAATACGGTGGCAGTATTCTTCCTAACACAACCTGGCCGCAGAGTAGTAGTACCACCCCATAGTGCGGCTAGATTGTGTCCCCCCCCGCCACAGGGGTATATATATATATATATATATGAGTATATAGGGAGCAGACTGTCTCACCAGTTGAGTGGGGTAGTACTCCTATGATTGATGGAAAGCTGATGGCAGGGAGAGCTGGAGCTCCCGTTTTATCAGCCCATGGACTCGCCTCTGACCATCCGCCTCTGATAAACTTTTTCAGTGCTTCAGTAACACAGAGAATAGGCCAGCATGCCCTCCAAGACAAATTCCATTAACTGTCAGCATCAAACTACATGCACATTACATACTACACTTCCTCTTAAAAAAAAAAAAAAAAAAAAAAGCATCTTAACACAAAGACTTGTAGCCCCTTGAGGGGGAAGGGGACCATCAAAGTCCCCACCATCTGACCTTCTCCTGGTGACGACTCAACGAGATGCGTGGAACCACTGTTTGACTCACTTCATTTCTGCAGCATTCACGGCCTTTCCTGTAACTTTCTCCTTTGAATACCACCTCTCTTCTACTTAACCTCACCTTCACCTCTCCATAGAGACTCGGCTGTCTGAGGCGATTACTGCAAATCCCTCTGTGTATAATCCTACTTTCTCTACACACATCTCACAGCCAAAAGTGGCTCTTATGTATAGCCTACTGTATATACAAAAAAAACATATCTTACGCTCGTGTTTCTGGACATGAATTCTCTGAATTCTCTACTATCTGGCTTCAGCTTTCCTGCCATTCTTAGACTAAATATATTTGTGTTGTCAGCTTATCCCCGAATTCTGCAGGCAATGAATAATTCGTCAACTATAGTACTTCTAAGATGGAACACATCCTAACATTTTCTCCCTTCTCTGAAATCTCCATTGTAGGTGACTTCAATGGTCAGTACCACCGTTGGCTCTCTTCTCATTTCAGTGATCCACCTGGTAAACAAGCCTACACATTTTCCACCATTGATGACCTAGATCAGCTTGTACAGCACCCTACTCGAATCCCTGACCACCTTGGAGAGAGTTCCAACATACTTTACCTCTTCCTTACAACCAATCCTTATGATTATGCTGTTGATTTTTTCTCTCCATTGGGCTCCTCCGATCACAACCTTATCTCCTTAACCTGTCCTGTCGCTCCAGTAAGGCCTGTGGACCTTCCCAAGAAGTGGTGACTGTGACACTTAGGAGTTTCTGACTTGGAGGCCCTCATGCAGTATTTCTTTGATTTGTCCTGAAATGATTATTGCTTTCATGGCCGAGAGCCATCTGAATTTGGTTCTCTGTTGTCGTGTTTTTGTTTCTTCTTGCAGGGAACAATTTGCATTCCTTTGGTTCCTTCTTCCCCGAATAATACAGGAGATATATATATATATATATATATATATATATATATATATAATACAGGTAACTAAAATAAATACATACATGTATGCATGAACGCATATGGATAGAGAGGTACAAGTGGACAGATAGATAGGCAAGTAGGTAAGTACATATATATATATATATATATATATATATATATATATATGCTTGCACGCGTGTAGATAGACAGATAGACAGAAAGGTAGGCAGGTAGGTCAGTAGATAGATAGATAAACAGACAGATAGATAGGCTGGAAGGTAGGTAGGTAAGTAGGTAGGTAGATAAATAGATAGATACATAGATAAATAGATAGACAGACAGATAGGTAGGCATGTAGGAAGGTATGGTAGGTAGATATATTGATAGACAGATACTGACTGACAAGTAATTTCAAGCTTTATATTGTGTACAGTTACAGTGATTCACTCCAGCAGAATATGGACACACACACACACACACACACAAACACAAATATATATACCGTATATATATATATATATATATATATATATATATATATATATATATATATATATATATATATATATATATATATATATATATATATATATATATATATATATATATATATATATATATATATATATATATATATATATATATATATATATATATATATATATATATATATATATATATATATATATATATATATATATATATATTGTTACGGAACAGAGAAAGATAATGTACACTCCAAGTGAGAATACTAAAAAATCACTACTGTCCCGTAAAGTTCCAGGTTCAAAACGAAAGAGTTAGGTAAAATTACAAGTTAAAGTTTAATGCTCAAACTAACAACAAAACATTCAGGACTCATAAGGATAATGTAATGGCAAAAAACATGTTAAATATATGGTTAACTGCAATAGCCTCTATTAACACGAAATTAGCATGAGTAAATTTATCTAAGTCAGCCCTGTTAAAATGAGATACCAGATAATACTCAGTGAATGCCAGATATATTATTACAGATACAAAATATTGTTAATGGACTTTGATGAATGGTCGTGGAGAGAAAGGACGTGTGCTGATCTCTGCTCCAGATTCTAGGGCTGCCCCACCGGCAGTAGTTTTTTTGCGCTTTTCCCAATAAAGTTAGGTTAGCTAGCATTCATATTCCTCCCTACCCTTATTAGAGATATAGTAGGTGTCTGTATCTGTTTCCTGAGATTGCCTTTGCTTACTCACCTCTGGAGTGTACCCCCCACTGATCGCTCTGGGGTGTGAGTTACACACGGGCGCGTCCTCCCGAGAGTGGTTTGAGAGGGTAATCTCAGATTAGGTGTGTGATCCCCGGGCAATTTCTCCCTTGGTCGTTTTTCTCTCTCTTCCCACTTCCCCCGTGAGGGGGAAGTGGTAACTATGGCGGACGCCACTGCTGCCTTCCCCTCCTTCAGGGGGGGAGGTAGTCCTGACCGACCACCGACTGTCTCACGGACTGACTACCCCCAGACTGAACGGCCCCAGACACGTACCCGTCTTGACATCGATTATACAGTAGAAACGCCGAGTTTGTACAGATTCATGCGGTTGGTCCCACTCCCCTGTCCAGCCTCAATCCCTTTATCATCAAGAAGGTGATTGATGGGTGTGCAGGTGAGGTGGAACAAGTGAAAAAACTTGCGAGTGGAGATCTTCTCGTTAAAACTAGAAACTCAAGTCAGGTAAAGGATTTGCTAAAACTGAGCAAGTTCCATTGTTATGATGTTCAGTCCACGATCCCTCACTCCATGAATTCCTGCAAAGGTGTGATCACCTGCAGAAATCTTGTGGTCATGGAGGAGGAAGAGATCGTACAGGAACTTGCACAGCAGGATGTTATAGAGGCACGTTTCATAACTAGATTCTCGGAAGGCAGGAAGACAAAGACCGCCACAGTTGTCCTAACGTTCGGCAAAGTTGCTTTACCTTCCAACATCAGAATTGGATATGAAATTCTTAACGTCAGACCATATATCCCGAACCCCTTGCGTTGCTTAAAATGCCAGATTTATGGGCATCATGAAAAGGCTTGTAGGGCTTCCCAGCCAGTGTGTGGTAGGTGCGCGAATGTGGGACATTCTGCTGAACACTGTACATCTGAGACGGAGTGCTGCTTTCACTGCAAGGATGCTCACTCCACTTCCTCGAGGGCTTGCCCCAAGTGGAAGGAGGAGAAAGAGGTCTGCACAGTGAAGGCAACCGAGGGCATTTCCTTTTACAATGCAAGGAAGAAGGTGAAGGAGTTGCATGCAACTCCCAAACCTAATGTCTCCTATGCATTGGCGGTTGTGTCCCGTCCCGTGATGTGCACCGTTGAAACACAGACTGACCTAACATTCGCTCCTCATGCCCCACGCCCTACCTCTCAGTCTAAGCCTCCTGTACGATCCAACTCTCTGACGGACATCCCTGTTGCCACTTCATACTCCCAGGCTGCTGCTGCTCCTTCGCAGTCAGTGCTGCCAAAATCGAAGCCCGACAAGTCTGACAAGATTAACTTAACCACCCTCACTAAACAGTCACGTCCTCATGTCCTTCCCGCTCCTGGTCCGGCGAGGGAGAGAAAGAATAGCTCTTCCTCGATGGAATCTGGGAGCCTCATTATTGATGAGACTATGGAGATCTCCACAAACAAGCACCGGGATAGGTCCCCCGGTAGCCACTCGCCTGGTCGCGGGGGGCATAAAAAGACTAAGCACACTGGCCACCCTCGAAAATCTTAAACCGCCGCATTCACTATACTACAGTGGAATTGTAGAGGTATTGGGAATAAGTTACATAATATAGCTATCTTGCTTTCACTACACAGGCCAGACGTTGTTTGTTTACAGGAGACGCGCCTGGAGGATCATCCTGATCCTCCACAGTTCAGACACTACCACTCGTATAGAAGATATGAAGGTCACGGAGTTGCCATTTACACACACAAATCACACCCACAAACGGAAGTGATTCTAAATTCTACTCTGGAAGTGGTCGCATGCAGAGTAAAATTTAATAACACGTATCTGTCTATTTGCTCTCTGTACTGTCCTCCACATGGCCCCATTGATAGTGATGCTTTAAATTCACTAGTGGAACATCTCCCTGGAAATAAGTTAGTGTTGGGCGATTTTAACGCCCATCACTATCAATGGGGTAGCTTGAGGATCGATGGTCGTGGGGAGCAAGTAGCCGACCTAATACTACAGTCCAACCTCTGTCTTCTGAACGATGGTAGAGCGACTCGTGTAGATGATCGTACTGGTAACTTTTCGGCCATTGACTTATCTTTGGCCTCCCCTGGTATACATCAAGATCTCTCATGGGACCCTTACGACGACTCCTTGGGAAGTGATCATTTACCCATCTGTCTTTCTTATACACGCGACATCATTTCGGACCCTCCACCTCCAAAATTTAACTATAAGAAAGCAGATTGGGGATCCTTCTCAAGGATCGCCAATTTAGATATATCTGGGGAGACCATAGATGTTAAGGTCGAAAATATAACTACTTCCATATTACACGCAGCTGAGGCTGCTATTCCCAAGACTTCTACAGTTCATGCGAAGCATAGAGCACATTGGTGGACGCCGGATTGCCGACAAGCATTAAGAAAACGCAATAGGAGATACAGGATTTTTGATAGTCAGCCCACTGAGAAAAATTTTATTGCATACAAACAGGCATGGGCTGAGGCAAGGAGAATAATAAGAAGGGCCAAACGTGACTCCTGGCGGTCCTTTGTGTCCACGGTGACTCGTACAACACCATTAAATAAAGTCTGGTCCACTATAAGATTATTAAATAATAAACGTCCATACTTCCCTGTCACCACCTTGCAGGTGAATAACATCACCTATGACGAGCCCGTGGACATTGCTAACATCCTCGCCAAGGAGTTTTTCTCATGTAAGTAGCTCAGCCAATTATGACCCGCGTTTCCAACATCATAAACGCACGGCTGAGCTACAGATATTAGACTTTGCCACAGAAGACGTAAACTCCCCGTACAACCAAGAGTTTACGCTAGATGAACTGCTCCTTGCCCTTAAATCCTGTAAAGACACCAGCCCTGGACCAGACACCATCACGTACGGTATGACCCAGCATCTTAATCAGGACAACCTGATTAAGATGTTAGCATTGTACAATGAGATTTGGGCGTCTCGAACGTTCCCAAACTCATGGCACTTTGCGCACGTCATACCAATACCCAAAGAGGCTGGTCGTCTTATGAATCCCACTTCATTTCGTCCTATTGTGTTGACTTCTTGTCTATGTAAGGTCATGGAACGTATGGTTAACAATAGGCTTCTTTTTGTTTTAGAGTCGAAAAATTTGTTAAATGATCAACAATGTGGCTTCTTTAAATACAGAAGTTCACTAGATCATTTAATGAATTTGGAGCATTGTATTGCAGAGGCATTTGCCAATAAAGAATTCATGATAGGGGTGTTCTTGGACATCCATAAAGCCTATGACATGACCTGGCGACACGGTGTACTAATGAAGCTCTATGCTTATGGTTTAAGAGGAAATTTGCCTGTTTTTATTTCAAATTTCTTAAGGGACAGAACTTTCTCTGTCAAATTGCCCCGTAACATAACATCGGATATATTTATCCAGGAAAACGGGGTGCCGCAGGGAAGTGTGCTTAGTCCTACCTTATTTAGTATTATGATCAATGATATTCTGTCATCAGCTCCCATCCCGAGGAATCTTAAATACTCACTCTATGCTGACGATTGTGCAATATGGCACTCTTCCCGTAATGCACAATTTTCGGCTGGGCGGATTCAAGCAGCCCTTGACTCCGTCCACCAATGGGCCTTGCAGTGGGGATTTAAGTTTTCCGTCCGTAAGTGTGCCGCTATAGTTTTCACTAATCGTAACGTACCTAATTTGTGCTTAACTTTGGATAATCAGGCGGTACCTTTTCAAAATTCTGTAAAATTTTTAGGAATACATTTTGATCGTAGAATGAATTTTAAACTTCACGTTAATACTTTGCTTGCTCGTTGTGATAAACCGTTAAATGTCCTCAAGTACCTAGCGGGTACTACCTGGGGTGCCGACAGAAAATCTTTATTAATGGTGTATAAGTCCCTTATTCGATCGAAGCTAGACTATGGGGCACAGGTGTGTGGCTCGGCATCCGATGCCACTCTGAAAGGATTGGATGTGTTGCAGAATAAATGTTTGCGAATGTGTCTTGGAGCTGTCCGGTGTACCCGTGTAGCTCGTATGGAAGTGGAGGCGAATGTGCCTCCCCTCCGTATTCGCCGTGACCACCTGGCATTTTCGTATGGACTACGAACATTAAGGAAAAGTAATATCGGCAATGTGGCCTGTACCCCCCTGCGTCAATACCACCACCTACTGCGGGGGGTGCGTCGGCCACTTGCCGCTCGCCTCCACTTACTGACTCAGGAGCTTGGTGTGGACCCCAGTGACTGTGACAAGTTGGTGCTAAAAAATATAGCGCCTTGGGAGCCACCCAGCTTTACAGTGGATGTATCATGGCTCCCAGCACCAAAGGCCAAGGCGCCGGAGGCGGAGGTCCACCACTTGTTTCGTAACATCATTGTTCGTCACTTGGGGTCCCATCAATTGTACACCGACGGCTCCAAGTCGAGTGAATGTGTGGGTGCAAGTGTGTGGTCGACTGAATGTGCCCTCAGGTATCGGTTGCCGACTCATACATCTGTGTTTACTTCAGAACTCTTTGCTATTGACAAAGCCATAGACTATGCTCTCAATTCTAGGCATGACTCATTTGTCATATTTTCAGATTCAAAATCAGCCCTTCAGGCAATTGCATCTTGTACTACGGACTCTCACGAGATCCAGGGCCGCATCGTTAATAAGTTGCATTCATGCAACAAGTCATTCACGCTGATCTGGGTGCCTGGTCATTGTCGTATCTACGGCAATGAGCAGGCTGACTTACTTGCAAAGTCGGCTGTAGAACTCGAGGAGACATGGGACGTTCCTCGTGATCTACGGTCGAGTCTCTCTCTCGGAAAGAAATCAATAAATCTTCTGTGGCAAGGTCAGTGGACCAGACTAAATATTCCAACTTGTAAGCCGTACCTGGGCGACTGGGACACTGCCAACCGTCCCAGTCGCCTAGAAGAAAAAGTGTTGGCACGGTTACGTCTCAATGCCACCATTTTAACCCACATAAAACCATATATGGAAAGACACTTCCCACCGCACTGTGACATCTGTAATGCGGTGTTATCTATCAGTCATATCATCCTGCGCTGTCGGCGATTTATTCGTGAACGTGCTTCACTTATAAATTACTGCGGCGCAGTAGACGTACCCTTCACCCTTTCCACCATCCTGGGTGATGGGGACATTGTTATGACTGATAAATTGATGGCTTTCTTGAGAGAGACCGGACTGATCAGAGTGATGTGACTTTTTTACTGTGTGGTTATGGTTTTTATGAAGAGTAAATATGTATATATTGTAATATTAATTAGGGTTGACAGTTGACATATTTTAAATAGTTCCTCCTCCCACCGATCTATTTCTAATATTGATGTCCCCTACATTAAGCCAAGTTCCTCACCTGACAGTCACCAGCTGATGAGTGCAAGTGTGCAATATAGGAAGGTATTGGGCACTTGCAGTTGATGGTGGTCTGCTGGGCGAGGTTCTTCACTTTCTGTACAAATTATGTAAATACATTATATTATCTTGCTTAAGTTATTCTAATTAGGGACGACAGCTGACGTATATGGAAATGTTCCTGACTCGTCTGGTTCCCTTTCATATATTGATGTCCCCTATATTAGGTTGTGCCTCGACTGACAGTTACCAGGTGATGAGTGCAGGTATGTAATGTAGAAAGGCATTACATATCTGCAGTCGATGGTGTTCTGTTAGTCGAGGTATTTTTACCATTAGTGTAGGTCTAGCTATTTGTCTCTGTAGGATTTAGTATAGGTTAGCGATTTGTCTGTTAGGTGATTAATTTTAGGGTCTTTAGATTAGTTTTACTTTATAATATAAGGTATAAAAAATATAAAACCAAGAAAAAATCAAAAAAATAAAAATTAAAAAAAAGATTAAATAAGATTAAAATTATTATATATATATATATATATCTATATATATATCTATATATCTATCTATATAGAGATATATATATATATATATATACGTTTGCATGAAAGTGTGTCTGTATGTATGCATAGAAGCGTGTGTGTGTGTGTGTGTGTGTGTGTGTGTGTGTGTGTGTGTGTGTGTGTGTATATATATGTTTGTATATATATGTATATATGTTTAAATGTATATACATATACTGTATATATAAATGGCCTTAATAACCAGGGGCTTCGGCCCCAATGGTTGATAGGCCGGAAAAAAAAAAAAAAATTATTAATGATGGCTGACAACAAGAACCTTTACACAAACTACACAAACCTTACTAGGCCCAAGAATTAATCTTATGCTACACAGTACAAGAAAAAATGCAACAACAGTTATACTCAAATTACACACAGCTGGTAGATGGTTGGAGACTTCTTGAGCACTCACAATAATAACTGTACAGGGGAGGACAGAGATGTGAGCAAAATGAGGAGTAGATCTAAGTGGCAATAATGCAGAGACTGAGCTCATTATATAGGGGCCAGCAGAGCTTGATACAACTTGTAAGAAGGACGCGCAAATGAAGCCATAGGGGACAAAGAGCTGACAATCCTGCTCTGAACAACAGAAAGGACGACTTACTCTACTATAACGGTAGAAGGGGGGGACTGAGGCAGAACACGCTCGTGATCAAACATGCAGCATACTGTGCGTTAAAATTACACAAAGGATGATGAAATCATAGACTATGTAACACCTCCCCACAAAGAAAAAGAAATTCACAAAGGAAATTTCTTATTACTCTAAAACAATCTGTCTAAAGTCTAGATAAGCAATCTGCAATAACATTTTCTTTCCCCTTGACATGTTGTATGTCTAATGAATACTCCTGAAGAAGTAGGCTCGATCTTGTCAATCTCTGATTTTTGTCTTTAAACTTACTAAGGAATTTCAGTGGGTTATGATCGGTATAAATGACTATGGGGTCAAAACCAGAACACAAATAAAATGAAAAATGCTGTAAACCCAAAATCAAGGCCAAAAGCTCTTTCTCAATAGTTGAGTAGTTCTTTTGAGGTGGAGTGAACTTCTTACTGTAATAAGATACAGGGTGTTCAATACCCTGATCATCCTCTTGCAGCAAAACAGCCCCAGCTCCTGTATCACTTGCATCAACAGCCATCTTAAAAGGCTTAGCAAAATTTGGAGTAGCGAGCACTGGCTGACTTAATAGGATAGCTTTAAGTTTGTTGAAAGAGGATTCACAGTTATCGGTCCAGACAAATTTAACTCCCTTTTTCAGTAGGTCTGTAAGTGGTGATACAAGAATTGAAAAGTTAAGAACAAATCTCCTGTAATAACCTACCATTCCCAAAAATCTTTGTAGCTCTTTCCTACTTTTAGGTCTGGGAAGATCACTTATAACCTGAACCTTAGCTCCTGGTGGTGCAACATGTCCATCACCAATTACGTACCCAAGGTACTGAACTTTAGCTTGACCAAACTCACACTTTGACAAATTAGCTACAAGATTAGCCTGAACCAAACGCTCAAGAAATTTACTGACATGGCATAGGTGATCTTTCCAGTTGTCATTGAAGATTAATACATCATCAATATAAACAACACACCCTGCCAAACCCTCTGTTACAACATTCATGAGCTTCTGAAATGTGGCTGGTGCATTCTTCATACCATATGGCATTACAGAACATGCAAAAGTCTTTCCTAGTGTTACAAAACATGAGATCTCCCTAGCACGTTCAGTCATAGGTACTTGCCAGTATCCCTTTAACAAATCAAACTTACTTATGTACCTAGCCTTTCCGATCTTGTCTATGCAATCTTCCACACGGGGGAGAGGGTAAGTGTCTGTTTTGGTTATCTGATTAACACGTCTGTAGTCGATGCAAAGCCGCTGTGACCCACCTGGCTTAGGGACTAGAGTGACAGGAGAACTCCACTCGCTCTGACAGGGCTCAATCATCTTGAGGTCCAACAGGTAGCCAAGCTCCTTCTGGATGAGAGGAAGTTTCACTGGGTTCACACGGTAAGGAGACAGTTTAATTGGCTTTGCGTCTCCAACATCGACATCATGCATCAACACAGTGGTTCTTCCTGGAGTGGCACGGAACACTTGCGGGTACTCCTGCAGTAATGCCGAAAACTCCTGCCTTTCCTCGGGAGCTAGACGAGAAAGCTTAGTCTGGAGATCATTCATGATATCAGGATTATTCCCTAAACTATCACTCAGGCTCATACTGCATGGGAGAGCTTCACTTGCAGACTCGGGTGGAACAGCTACAGTGCAGACTGGATTATTTTCGTCCCGCCTGTGATATAACTTTAGCATGTTGATGTGACAAAGTTGCTTGTTCTTTCTACGATCTGGTGTGGCGATGACATAGTTGACATCACTGAGTTTCTTCTCCACGAAATAAGGACCACTAAACTTGGCTTGAAGAGGTTGCCCATGCACTGGTAGCAGAATCAAAACCTGATCTCCTGGCTGAAAGTGGTGTAACCTGGACCTCTTATCATACCAAGTCTTCATCTTCTCCTGAGCAGGTCCTAAATTCTCTCTCGCCAGCTGTAAAGCAGTGGACAGCCGTTCTTTGAACTTCATCACATACTCCAGCAGGTTGACGTCATCTTCCTCCGACAGCCAGCATTCCTTGAGTAGCTTAAGGGGTCCTCTTACTTCATGGCCAAACAGTAGTTCAAAAGGTGAGAAGCCCAGTGATTCATTTGGAGATTCTCTTGTGGCAAATACAACAAATGGAAGACCTTTATCCCAGTCTTTCTGATGTTCCAAACAGTATTTCTTGAGCATCGATTTGAGTGTTTGATGATATCTCTCCAACGCTCCTTGGGTCTGGGGATGGTAAGCTGAAGACGTGATCTGGGTGATGCCCAACTCTTTCAGAGACTGCTTGAAAACATTTGATATGAAATTACTTCCCCGGTCTGACTGTACCTCCTTGGGCAGACCAAACTTCGTGAAGAACCCTAGCATTTCCTTAACCACGTTCTTTGCTGAGATATTTCTAAGTGGAATGGCTTCAGGATAACGAGTAGCCATATCAATCAGGGTCAACACATAAGAAAATCCTGAAGAAGTCTTAGGAAGAGGGCCCACAATATCCACCAACACACGGGTGAAAGGCGCCTCAAAAGGAGGAATGGGAACTAGAGGTGCAACCTTTTCGGTCTGATTACACTTCCCCACAACTTGACAGGTGTGACAAGACTTACAATACCAGGAAACATCCCTGAAGATACCTGGCCAGTAGAAGTGTTTCAAAATGCGTGCCACAGTCTTCCTCACTCCAAGGTGTCCTGCCAAACTGGAATCATGAGCCACTCTAATGATATCCTGCCTACAAACACGAGGGATGACAACTTGATGTACAACCTCCCATTCACAGTCGGCTGATGCTGTTGGGGGTCTCCACTTCCTCATAAGTACTCCTGACTTTATATAATAACAAGTAGAAGCACCAGCTGACTCTTCCTCACTGCAAGCAGAGTTAGCTAGACCTTTCAACTCAGGGTCAGCAACCTGCAACTCAACCAACTCTTGACGAGACAAATTACCAACACTACGGGGTACTGCCTCATCTGGTGAGTGGTCCAAATTAGCAAGAAAAGTGTCAGCTAGGATAACATCATCATCATCATTATCCTCTAAATCACCAGTAACTTTAGACTTTGCCCTAGTGACAGCACATGCAGGGAACATATCAGGGACATCACAATCCTGGGTCGCAGCCACTGACTCACTAGACAACTGAGGAGCTGGACACACTTGACTTCCACCAATATCATTTCCAAGTAAGAAAGTTACACCTGACATTGGGAGTGTCTCAACCAACCCAACCGTAACGGAAGCATTAACAAAACCAGACTCTAAATTCACTCTGCACAGAGGGACAGAGAAGTAATTATTCCCTACACCTTGTAAGATTACAGTTTCATCAGAGGAATTAACATTAGAGCCTAGAACACTGGTCAGCATAAGGGATTGGCAAGCACCTGTATCACTATATATTTTAACTGATTTCCTGTCATTACTGTCCAGAGGACTGACAAAACCATCAGACAGGAAATTAGCACATGAACTCTTGAGAGTGTCACCCACGTTACTGCTCAAAAGAGGAGCTCCATCATGAGAATTTAAGTTACCCCTCAAAGCAGGTTCAGTTAACTCAGTTAAAGAATTCTGGGAACTCTCAAGGGTGGACACTAGACCAATTGACTGAATATTTAAAGACTCCTTTTTGTTCACATCACGCTGTCTCCTGAAACATTTCTCCGTAGTATGACCAAGCTTACTACAATAAGTACATTTACTTTTCTGAAATCTAGAGGTGAAGCTGGTATTTACTTCCTGAGAAACATCATCTTTATTCTCTTTCCTGTTACCTGTACTCTGAGTAGAGGCAACGTACTTACTCTCAGCTTTCCCTTTTTCTCTAGAATATCTCTTGTGAGTGAGAACATATTCATCAGCTAAAACTGCAGCATCAGACAAATTATCTATTCTTTTCTCATCCAGATATAGGCTTACATCTTTATAAATACACCTCTTGAAGTCCTCCAGCAAAATCATCTGCTTAAATTTACCAAAATCAGAATCCACATTCTTAGAATTTAACCACTGCTCTAACAGATCTTCTTTGATTTTTGCATACTCAACATGGGATTGCTTATCTTGCTTGTAAGTTGTCCTAAATTTTACTCTATAGGCTTCAGGAACAAGCTCATAGGCCTTAAGAATCAAGCTCTTAACTACATCATAATTATCAGATTGATCCTGAGGCAAAGATGCATAAGTTACTTGAGCTTTACTGGTGAGAACAGTTTGAAGGAGTACTGGCCAATACTTTTTTGGCCAATTAAAACCTGTAGCTGCCTTCTCAAACAAATGAAAATACTTTGTTAAATCAGATTCATTAAAAGGAGGGACAAGTTTAACATTTTTAACCACATCAAAATCATCAGAGCTAGATGATCCAGTTCCACCTTGTTTCATGCGATACTCATGGTCTGCCTGAATCCTAGCAAGTTCAATTTGTGCCTGAGCCTGTATCTGTGCCTCTTGAATACGAGCATTTGCCTGAAATTCAGCCTTCTTAGCA
This sequence comes from Coenobita brevimanus, assembly GCF_032717465.1. Classification (NCBI taxonomy): domain Eukaryota; kingdom Metazoa; phylum Arthropoda; class Malacostraca; order Decapoda; family Coenobitidae; genus Coenobita; species Coenobita brevimanus. The sequence goes on from NC_137031.1 coordinate 25,200,837, forward strand.
CAGGCCTCCTGCAGGGCTAGCTGTAACTTAGCTAATTCAATCTGCGTTTGCTCATTTCGAGGAGTTACATTAAACAAGCTTTCATTAATCATGTCAACAATTTGATCTTTAGAATGATGAGAGCGAACAGCAATTCCCAATTGTTGAGCAACAAGCTTAAGTTCATTCTTTGTTCTGTTTTCTACATCACACACTGTTTGCACATTTGACAAAAAATCTTTGGCTTCATCAAGTGTAGTAATAGTAGACATCATGAATAATTCACAGTCACAAAATATCAAGCAATATCCTTATGATAATATCCTGAATATCCTGATAAGAGGTCGCCAAATTTGTGTTACGGAACAGAGAAAGATAATGTACACTCCAAGTGAGAATACTAAAAAATCACTACTGTCCCGTAAAATTCCAGGTTCAAAACAAAAGAGTTAGGTAAAATTACAAGTTAAAGTTTAATGCTCAAACTAACAACAAAACATTCAGGACTCATAAGGATAATGTAATGGCAAAAAACATGTTAAATATATGGTTAACTGCAATAGCCTCTATTAACACGAAATTAGCATGAGTAAATTTATCTAAGTCAGCCCTGTTAAAATGAGATACCAGATAATACTCAGTGAATGCCAGATATATTATTACAGATACAAAATATTATTAATGATGGCTGACAACAAGAACCTTTACACAAACTACACAAACCTTACTAGGCCCAAGAATTAACCTTATGCTACACAGTACAAGAAAAAATGCAACAACAGTTATACTCAAATTACACACAGCTGGTAGATGGTTGGAGACTTCCTAAGCACTCACAACAATAACTGTACAGGGGAGGACAGAGATGTGAGCAAAATGAGGAGTAGATCTAAGTGGCAATAATGCAGAGACTGAGCTCATTATATAGGGGCCAGCAGAGCTTGATACAACTTGTAAGAAGGACGCGCAAATGAAGCCATAGGGGACAAAGAGCTGACAATCCTGCTCTGAACAACAGAAAGGACGACTTACTCTACTATAACGGTAGAAGGGGGGGACTGAGGCAGAACACGCTCGTGATCAAACATGCAGCATACTGTGCGTTAAAATTACACAAAGGATGATGAAATCATAGGCTATGTAACAATATATATATATATATATATATATATATATATATATATATATATATATATATATTGTGTACAGTTACAGTCATTCACTCCAGCAGAATATGGACACACACACACACACACACACACACACACACACACACACACACACATAAATATATGTACCGTATATAGAAACAGGAGAGTTGAGGCTTGCAGAAGTGGAGAAAGCAGTAAAACAGTTAAAGAATAATAAGGCACCAGGGGAGGATGGTTTATTTCCAGAAATGTTTAAAGTGGAGGGGGATAGATTAATAATGATCTTGACCAAGCTATTCAATAAGATATGGGTGACGGGGTTACTACCATCAGTTTGGAAGAATGGTGTAATTGTTAAAGTTCCGAAGAAGGGAAACCTTAGTGAATGTGGTAATTGGAGGGGAATCTCTTTGTCACCGATAGCTTTGAAAGTTTTCAGTAGAGTGTTGTTAAATAGGTTGGAGCCGGTGGTTGAGGGCATTCTGAGGGATGAACAGGCTGGTTTTAGAAAGGGACGTGGTTGCAATGATCAGATCTTTATAGTTAGGCATTTGATGCAGCAAGTTAATGAAATGAGAGTACCGTTAAGTCTTTGTTTTGTTGATTTTGAAAAGGCTTTTGATAGTGTTTCGAGAGAGACTATGGGGAAGATCATGAGACATTATGGAATACCAGAGGAGTTTGTGAGGGTCATTATGAACATGCATGAGGACACATTTTGTAAAGTGATGGTTGATGGTTGTCTGAGTGATTCGTTTGAAGTCAAGTCCGGAGTAATTCAAGGTGGTGTTCTATCGCCTTTACTATTTATATTGGTCATTGATTACATTATGAAACGCGTTGGAACAGAAACCGGTGCAGGTATACTTTGGGGAGAGAACAGGAAACTTTTGGATTTAGATTATGCAGATGATATAGTTTTGATTTGTGATGGGCCAGAAGAGATGCAGAGAGTGTTGGACTGTTTGGTGAGTGAAGGTCGCAAGGTGGGTTTGGTTATTAATTGTGGAAAAACTGAAATAATCAATATGAATATGGAAAATGCGCAGGAATGTGTAATTGGAGGTATGGTTGTAAAGCAAGTTGATAGGTTTAAATATTTAGGTACTTATTTAGCCAAGGATGGTTCTTTGAACTTTGAATTCGAGGAAAGGTTAAAGAAGGCTAATCAGGCAATGGGAATGCTTAAAAATATTTGGAATAATAACAATTTCTCTGTGCATACAAAAATCAAACTTTATAAGGTAATGGTTAGGAGTATCTTAATTTATGGACACGAGTCTTGGTACAGCACAGTGACTATGGAAAATAAATTCTTGGTGTTTGAAAATAAAGCACTTAGAAGAATATTAGCAGTTAAGTGGTGGGAAAGGATACCAAATGGTAGAATTAGAGAAATAACGGGAGTGCAGCCGATCGATGAATATGTTAGATTCTCACGATGGAAGTGGCTAGGACATGTGTATAGGAGACAAGGAATAGTACGAGGTACACCAGGGTGGGTGGCACTTGGTAGGAGAGGTAGAGGAAGGCCAAAAGAGACGTGGGTGAGGACAATGAGACGGGAAGCTGGAGATGAGTGTTGGGGAGATCTTGAGGAGTTAGCACAAGATAGGATGTGGTGGTGTGAGTTCATCGAGGCCCTATGCATCCCCGAGGGTGCCACAGGAAATGATTGATTGTTTGATAGATATATATATATATATATATATATATATATATATATATATATATATATATATATATATATATATATATATATATATATATACGGTATATATATTTATGTGTGTGTGTGTGTGTGTGTGTGTGTGTGTGTCCATATTCTGCTGGAGTGAATCACTGTAACTGTACACAATATAAAGCTTGAAATTACTTGTCAGTCAGTATCTGTCTATCAATATATCTACCTACCATACCTTCCTACATGCCTACCTATCTGTCTGTCTATCTATTTATCTATGTATCTATCTATTTGTATACCGTTTTGTTTTATATATATATATATATAACAAAACGGTGGAAGGAAAAACAAATGATTAAAAAAATATTCCATACACCAGATTACTGGTGTCCTTCATTCATAAAAGATCTGTAACAGTTTGACTTGAACAGCTGTTGGTTGAAGTTTGGAGGGAAAAAACTCTGGGGAAGCGAGTTCCAGAGAGATGCAGTTCGGGAAATGAAAGAATTCTGATATGCAGAAGTTCTGCAATATGGCTGAGTGACGTTCCAGTCATGAGCGCTGCTAGATGCCCGTGTTGCACGAGGGAAGGCATGGAGAGGTGGCACAATGGATGCAACTTCGTCTGAGCATTTGCCATAAAAATACCTGTAAAATAATGCAAAGGAGGCAACATTCCCTCTCACTTGTAGGGGAGGTAGTTTAACAATAATGGTGGGGTTATTAATAGTTCTAACAGCTTTGTCCTGAATTTTGTCTAGTTGTTTTAATGCAACCTCTCCACATGCACTCCATAAGGGTGAGCAACATTCAAGCTGAGAGTGCACATGACTCCTGTAAATTACTGCTAACTGCTCATCAGTGAAGAAGTTGCGGACTCTGTACAATAATCCAACTTTCTTTGAGGCGGTTTTAGCAAGTGATCTGACATGAGAGGTCCAGCTGAGGGCATTTTTAAGTAAAACACAGAGAATTTCAATACTTTTGTAGATGGGAATATTAGTAGCATTGAAGGTAATATACGAATCTGGCAATATCTCTTTATTAGTAAATTGTATATATTTGATTTAACTAGCAATAAATGAGACAACGTTGTTTTGTCCCCATTCACTGATCGTAGATAAGTCTTGATTTATGGAGATGGCTGTACTGAGTTGGGAGCTAGAGACATTTGACTTTGCAAATGGGTGTCTGAGTATGAATGAACTATGAAGTGTTGAGTCATCTGCATATGAATGGATGGGATTGTGGGTGACAGATAAGAGACATTAATATGAACCAGGAACAGGGTTGGTGCTAGAACTGATCACTGTGGCACGCCGGCGTTAACAGAGTGGAATTGGAATATACATCATCTACTTTTATTTTTCTGTTGCTGAGATATGAGGAAATCAGAGGAACAAAAGACGTTAGTCCATAGCATAGGATTTTGGACAGCAGGGAATTCTGCCATACTCTGTCGAAAGCTTTAGAAATATCAAGGGCTACTGCATGAGTTTCTCCATGTAGGTCGATTGATTGATGAATGGTATAAGTCAGGAGATTGGGTATGTCAATGGTGGATCTTTCGTGGCGAAAGCCATATTGTCTATCACTAATTAAGTTGTTCGATTCAAGATGTTTAACTATGTGTTTATTAATTAAAATTTCAAATACTTTACCAAGCGAAGTTGTGGCAGTTATTGGTCTGTAATCAGAGAGGTCAGAGGAACTTCCTTTTTTTTTTTTTTTTGGAATTGGGTGGATATTGGCTTCTTTCCATGAATTAGGGAATGAAGAAGTACGTATGCATAGTCTGAATAAATTAGCCAGAACAGAGGCAAGCTCCAGGAAACACTTTTTCAGAACAATTGGAGGAATTCCATCTGGTCCTGGAACTTTGTTGGTAGGTAAATTGTCTAGCATGGATTTTACGTGTCTTGTCTGAGTTTTAACTGGAACTATTTCGGGAGAGTCACGTTCTAGTACTGGGACATTCTGGCTGACTTCCTCTATGGTAGAATTTCTGGCAATTGTACTGGCAAAAATATCTACTTTCCCATGCGGGTCATGTGTAATGTTGCCATCTGCAGATTTTAGTGGAGGAATGGATGATGTCTTGTTAAAGATATTATTGAAAGAACTTATAGTTGACCAGAATATTCCATTGTCATTAGGGTTTATAAGTAGTTCTGATGCTTGATTTTGAAGAAAGTTTGATTTAACAAGATTTATTACAGATTTGGCATGGTTTCTACCAATTTTAAATTGAATGAGTGATTCAGATTTTTTTTTTTCCAAGTTATATGCTAATGACTTTTGGGCTGTTGCTCTGGCTTTTAGGAATCGTTGACTTGGTATGAATAAATACATAACAGCTAGTATTAAGTCTCAATTGTGGAACTGGTTAGAATTGGCATCACTAGAGAAGAAAGACTGCCATGGAATGTCAGCAAGATAATTTCTAAATCCATCCCAGTCTGCCCTGTTAAATTGCCATCTGGTCACCCTGACAGGTTCAGAACGGGGAGGTGTGGGGAGACTTACTAATGAAGCTTTGATGATTATATATATATATATATATATATATATATATATATATATACATCAAAGGAGATCCAATAGAAGTAAGTATTCACATTCTTAACATGTTTGACGATGTGAGATGTGATAAACTGTTCGAAATCCAGAGTGATACCGTGACCAGAAATAGTGGAATGAAACTCAAAAATAGGAGCTGTAACAGTAATCAAGGGAAAAAATTGCTTCATTATTCTCCTAGTGCAGTAATGGAATTAGCTGCCAGCATCAGTGTTTACTGCAGAAATTATTGGCCGTTTATAATTCGGCTAAACACTGTTATGAAACTTCGGGATATAACTAACTTACTGTTGTTTATTTTCAGGTTGACGTGTATGCTGACGAATATAAGGCGTATGTTTAATAACGAGAACATTAGGCGATTGTGTACGCCCTTCCGTTTACAGATCTGTGGAATATATTTTACAAAGTCCTTAGTCCTTCCTCTTCTGCCTCTTCTGTAAGGATTCCAAGCTTGTTCTTTGTAAGATGCATGTTTTTTTTTCTTTCTTTTTGCTGCCGGTTTAACCAGATGGTGTGGTGGGTGTGTGAGAGCCTTCCTCTTTTTTGCCCCTTCCCTTCACGTTGGTTATATCTTAGTAAAAATAGCCTTTTCTCCAACAGATAACCTCGTCATGGGCCAACAAGCCTCCTCTTATCTGTGCTTCCTATGTACTCTCTCTCTCTCTCTCTCTCTCTCTCTCTCTCAGCTAATGACCTACAGAGTATCATTTTTCACCATTCTCTCCATTCCCTATCCATCTAATTCATTAAATGTCCCCCCCCCTCTCAACCTTAATTAACTTTCCATCAAGAGAATTTTATATCACTGTCCTAACTGATTACGAAATGGAATATTTGTTCCTTTATTAAGGTAGTGACATTGATAGCATTATTTTCTGAGAGGGTTCGAGAATGTAACTCTGATCAGGTTATACGCTTACATACTGTATATTATTCACACAAACGCACACACACACACGCACATACATGCAGGCATGCATGCTTTAGTACCTGCAGTACATGCAGAGAGAGAGAGAGAGAGAGAGAGAGAGAGAATGTATCATCTTAACCCGCCCCGTCCCGACCACTTTTCGACCACTGGTACCCCCCAATCCCGACCATTTTTCGACCCTTTTTTTTTTTTGCTTAAACTTTCGCTTTTGGTCAGAAACAATGGTCAGTGGCAAAGAAATTGGTCCCCGGGGTCCCTAATTAGCTTAACCAGGTATGCCTTGGTCCCACCTGGCCCCGTGTTCTCCCTAGGCGGTCTGAGCCTCTAACGTTTTCTATTGTATTATAAGGCTGGGAAACCAATGAAAGTAAGTAGAAATGTATTTATTACAAACATAAAAACATGTGATAAAAGAGTATATTGGATTTTATACAAAAATAGAGCAGAAATAAGCATTGTACCATCGTGCGAAACGAGCAAAATCGGCCAACTTGGTCACAATGAATCGCTAACATTCTAAAATCATGATACATATAATTATTTTTACTTACATAATACTTCTACAATAACATTATACCATTTTACATTCTATTGAACTGTTTTTACGTATTCACAGGCCTTTTGATAACATTTAGCGTAATGTTAGCGCTTATTTACGTAGTGAGTGAACTTGCTGTGACTGTTGTTTCAACTCGTATTGTGTTTTTTCTACTTACATAATACTTTTCTAATATTATTATACACTTTTCAACTTTATAGAACTGTTTTGAGATTATTTCAGGCCTTACGTAAATATATAGCGTAATAATAGCGCATAATAACACACACCGTGAAGTCGCTATGACAACTATTTCAACTTACAACCTATTTTTGTACTTATATAATAATTCTCCACTAACATTACACATGTTTACACTTGATATAATTGATATCACATCATTTCTGAACTTACGATAGAACTGAGCGTCATATTTGCGTGTACTTACGCAGGGAGTGTTATCGCGATATCATTTGTTTCATCTTACTAGTATTCAACTTATAAAATACCTTACTACTAACATTACAACATCTTCCACTGTATATAATTCCTATCACATACTTACTGACCAGAATGTGGGTGTACTCGTGACATCAATTATGACAACTTACAGTAATGTTCAACTTATACGTTTTATTCATGCTAACATTACACCCGTTTCCACTTTATTTCCTTGCTATCACATATTTACTGACCAGATTTACACAGTGGGTGTAGTTTTGATAACAATTCTTTCCACTTACACTAATTCTCATCTTATACATTACTTTTCTGAAAAAATAACACCCGTTTCAACTTTATATTTGACTTAGCACCTACTGACTGGCCTTACCATTATCATGAGCGTCATTTCGCCTTCCCACACAGTTTCAGTAGTGTAGGAAATAATGATACTCCTTGAAACAAGGCTGAAGGCACAACGCAACATTGCACTCGACACACTCGTATCTTGTGTCTTTTCTCTGAGTGGATGGTCTGACTGTCGAGTGCCTACATACATGGCAGCGACGCTGGGGTTTACGACGGTTTGGTTCGGAAGGGATTGGGCTGGGATAGTGGCGTCCTGCAAGACGTAGGGGAGTCTGAGCAGCCATGGGGGTGCGGGTGCGGTGTGTGGGTCTGTCCTGGGCATGCTTGGCGATTATTTCACGTGCCAGCTCCCTCACAAACCCCTCAAAGGTCTCGGATACTCCGGTGGTCATTGCGTGCATGTAGTGGGCGTTCAGGACCGTGATGTCGAGCAAGTGGAAAAAGAGTTTCTTGTACCACTTCATCGTGGTCCTGGCACAGTCAACACTTGAAATCATCGAGTCTGACTGATCAACTTGCCTCATGTTCAGATTATAGGCAAGTACAGACTCTGGTTTCCATACGTTGCGCCTCCTCTCGCTACGGTGATCCACGGAGTCTGTGCGGTGCATCAGGGGGCTGTGAACAGTTGATAGGAGGCAAACTTCCCTGTTGTGGTTCCACAGGGTTGCAAGGATGTTATTGGCCTGGAAGAAAACCACCTCGTTCTTGTCAAGTTTCCTCCCTATCTTGACCATATGGCGACGGTTTCTCTTGACTGTACCACAGACTCCGGTGTCGTGTTGGTGGAGGAACCTAGCGAGAAGAGGGCTAGTGTACCAGTTGTCCAGGTACAACACATGACCACGATGAAGGTACTCTTCTATCACTGTCTTCACCACGGCCCCAGAGAGTCCTATACTCCGATCTTCTATTATATCTGTCTGTGCGCCCGTGTACAAGACTATGTCTTGCACATAACCAGTCTTACAGTCACACATAACAAAGATCTTGAACCCGAAACGGTGTCTCTTGCTGGGTATGTACTGCCTAAAGGAAATATTGCCTCTCCACAACACAAGACTCTCGTCTATGACGAGGTCTCTGTAGGGATAAAATGAGGAGCGGAACATTTCCCGTAAATGATCAAATACCAGCCTAATTCTCCTCATTTTATCGGTGTTATTTGCATTGGCTGGATCTTCTGCATCAAAAAAGTGGAGGCGGCCGAGAATATACTGAAATCGGTTACGACCCATCACCTTTCCAAAGAAAGGTGTGAGGATGATTGGGTCATTTGTCCAGTAGGCAGGAATTTGGTTTTTCCTTACCACACCCATCAAGATAACCAGGGCCAAAAATAGGAACATCTCTGAAATATTCACGGGATAGTCATACTGTTGGGAATGCCTGCTCGTGGTTCCCAAACGTTCACTTTCACAGAGCTGTGATTGTGAAAAAATATTTGTTTGTTCAACTATGCGCCCCACAAACGCCTCACCAAAGAACAAGTTGAAAAAATCCATCCGTGACGAACCTGCATTTACACCTGGAGCTGTGCAACATGACCGCCACTCCTCAGTGAAAGAGTGAATGATGGGAGTAAAATTACTCCCATCTTCCCAGTTCCACGTGACACCACCATCTCCAGCCACGTCACCATCGTCCCCTTCGTCAGGGTGGGGAGGTGAGGGTGGTGGGGGAGGTTGGGGAGGTGGAGAGCGGCGCCTCTCATCACTCGCACTTCTCTTCCCTCTCCCTTTTCCTTTACCCTTTCCCTTCCCTTTCTTTCCTTTCCCCACATCCTGGGGCTGTGGGGAGGAAGTTTGGGAATATTCAGGGGCGAAAGAAGTGCTGGGGAGTGACTCAACCTCCTCTCCCCTAGGCCTACGAGCACCACGTGCTCGTGCTGCCTCCCTCACACCACTTGCCCCTTCACCCCGCACTACCCCCACACCACTCTCACTTTAACCCCGCGCTGCCGCCACAGCACTTTCCCTTTCTCCCAGCAATCCCACCACACCACTTGCCACTTCCCCAGACAAAGTACTTTTACCATACCTTATGTGTCGTCTCGCCCCACCTTCTGATCCTCGTGGTGATATTTTCTCTTTTCCCAACCACGCGGCGATATCACGTCCTAAGCCTCCGTCATCCTCATCGTCCTCATCCTCGTCCGCATCAGATTCGGGATAGAGAGATAGCTGTGCACGTGGTTGGGGAGCAGGCTGGCCTTCCCTTGCCTTACGGTATGTCACATACCGCGTTTTTCGGGGCGAAGGGACCTCCTCATCACTGCTACTTATTTCTTCCTCTGGCTGCACGTAATCGCGATCCACCATATCATCATCGAGTGGAGAATCACTGTCTCCAGTGAAGGCTTCCAGGACGGATGCGATTTCCTCGTCTGAGAGACCTTTCCCCGCCATGTATGACCTGGGTCACTGCTAGCAGGTGAGTAACCGAGACAAGGGCGGGCACGGGTCACGCGGGGTCTAGGACGCTGCCTGCCTGGCGGCAGGTAGGGAAGGCTTGGGTACCTGGGCGAAACGAAAATCTCGCGCGAATTTTGAAAATTGTGGAAATTATGAACCTTGCAATTGCAGGACGTTGAAGTACGTTGACGGGATTAGCTGTGACATAACGTGAGGACGTGGAAGTACGTCGACAGGACGCCGCGGGTTAATGGAAACTTTATACAGTTTCATAAATGTGTATTTGTATTTGACCAATTTATCAATTGTATTTGACTAATTTATTACTCGTAGTAGACTGTCAATACAACTGTACAACAATGACCAAATCCTTCAACATATGACCATTATAAACAAACACTCGATCGTTTACAATGAACAATTAGGGTAACGTAAAACATTTTGTTCAGTTGCCAGTCAGTTCTCGATAATGAGAAGATAAGTACAAACATACAAACCATCGTCAAAACCATTAGACATGCTTCGCAATTTAAAACACTTGCGTATACAGAAAAAGGCAATTAAACAAAACTGAAACATTTACACAAAATACATAAAGACGTATAACTAAAAAAATCACAATTCCTCATACATGTGGCAGTGTTACAGTCGCGCACATAGTTTACGAGGGGGCAGTCGAAATCCCTACTGGCAGTACGAGACCGGGTATCAAGGTGTTCGGAGAAGCTGAGAGGATGCCTCGCCGCCGAAATAACCGAGTTTTTCCTGAAGACCGTAGACGTACAGTCAAGAGATATTGCACCAATGAGGATTTACCGTCAAAGGCATATGATCTAGGCATAAAGCAGAGCACAGCCTAAACAATCATTCGCCATTATCAACGAACAGGATCAAGTGAAACACGCCATGGAGGAGGACGTTGGACATCGATAAAAAGGAAACTATTACCTTCCTAATATCTATGATTGACGCTGAACCAACAGTAACCACGAAGAAGCTGATTGAGGTTTTCCATAAAACATTACACAGAAGCAACATGTGACTGATGTCACTGTGCCACGAGCAATGCAAAGTCAGCTAATAACTCTGAAACTGTGTCACAACATCCCACAAAACTGAAATTCTCCACAAGTGAAAGAAACAATTTGCATATTACATGCACGAATGTGGCATCCAAAAAACACCGGATATATTCGGATGAGACTGGGTATAATCTTCAAACGTACCTATGGACGGGCATAACGGGGTGATTATGTGAATGGGATTGTTGGAGGTCAACGTGTAGGTAACGTCACCCTTATTGCTGCCATCTCAGATCAAGTTGGATTAGTGTGTCATGAGATTCACACAAGTAGTGTAAACAAGGACACCTTCAAACACTACTTTACATCACTAGATGAAGTTATCGGAGAAGAGGACTGTGTCATCCTCATGGACAACGCACCATGCCATACTGAAATATCCGAGCTGTTTCCAGAGAGGGTGATACTATTATCTGCCCCCTCATTCCCCATTTGTTAACCCAATTGAGAACTGTTTCTCGGCAAATAAGGCAGAATTGAAGCATACCCTGAATGACACCGTGGAGAGATGTGACGTAGTGGGCACAGCGAGCAGGAACATCACTACGCGCATACAGGGAACAGCTGCACATCCAGTCTATGGAAACCTCATTATGGGTTGTGACACCTCAGCTGACTTGATCTTACTACAGGCACAGCAACTTCTTAAGCAGGTGTCTGAGTAAAGATGATATTTGGGACTAATGAAGACAGTAATTGTTAAAATGTGACAAAGTTGCCGACATACAAGTTAACTGTGCGTATGCATTTACTTATGTTTACTGCATTGAATTATATATTAACAATATTTATTAACAACAACAATAACAAGTTCTTTATTCAGTATTTTACATTTCTTTTCTTTATTGTTCTAAATAACTGTATGACTGACCATTCTCACTGTATAACTGTCCTTTATTCCTTAGTTTGTTGTAGTATTGTGATGATTATCGTAGTGTTTTCATCCCAGCCATATTGTAGTTCAGTTTTGTAGACTGTTCAACTCGAGAGAGAGAGAGAGAGAGAGAGAGAGAGAGAAGAAGAAGAAGAAGAAGAAGAACAAGAAGTGGGAAATTGCAGGAAAGTGAAGGACAGTGCAGAGATTAATCGTCGAGAGCGCTCGAGAAATGCGTTCCAATCTCTCTCTCTCTCTCTCTCTCTCTCTCTCTCTCACACACACACACACACACACACACACACACACACACACACACAGTGATGGTGTCCATACAATATTTGTAAGGTTTCTTGCATTTTTCTATACCTTCCACTGACAAAGTCAGAGGAGGGTGTTATTATCACTGGGACCAATAGGTGTCCGCCCGTACAGCTGGGCGGCAGGGCGGCAGGGTGGCTGGAAAGTGGTAGAGATTTCGTTTCCGGGCCAGAACTCAGAGGGTTTACGCTGTAGAGTCATGAAATTTCTCATAGTTATGTGTTTTATAGAGAACGGGTGCCTTTTGATAGGTAGAATGCTGTGTCTTATTATTATTATTATTTTTTTTTTTCTAATAATGAAAAAGAAAAAATCCCAGGATTTCAATGCGACCTCCGCAAGGAATCTGAGGCCCAGGTTATGTGTTCTCAAGGTGTTCTCCTTATGCTCACCTTCAAAAGAAAAGATTGGGGCGGGGGGGGGGGTTGCATTATGCGCTTGCTTAGATGTGCAGGGAAGTGGGGGGGGGGGTCTGTGTTTCGCCAGGTGGAGTGTTGTAACAGCGTTGCGTTGCCTATATTCTTTCTTTCTTAGGAATCAGTTTCAATCTGTAGGCAGTCATTTATTTCTTCTTCAGAAGAAATAAATGCATGGCTTCAGACTTGGTCAGTTGTTCCTTAAGTAAGCGTACTCAAACATTTCATTTTTATTTACTTTTAGAGTAATGTAACAACATGGATTCGAAGAGTCTGCCAGCTTTCTCGAGGAGAAATGAGACCAACATCTATGAATGCTGGATTTTATCTCTGTGCAGACCATCTTGCATTCCCATGGTAATGGTGCCATGTTATTACAAATGTTTATGTTTCAACTTATCTTGCAGCGGCGATTTGTTTCCTTTACGAGGAAAAAATGCTCAGTTTTAACGCCGAATTACAAAGTATTGTAAACCCAGTGCTTTCTCTCTCTCTCTCTCTCTCTCTCTCTCTCTCTCTCTCTCTCTCTCTCTCTCTCTCTCTCTCTCTCTTTCTGTCATTTATACCCAGTATTTTAACTATAATATAGCCTCATTATGTCCACCAAAAGTCATCTCTTCCCTTCTGTTTGTCACCTTTATTTTACCTTTATTCCGACCTTTTCTCCAACACTTACATTTTCCCTTTATCTCTATTTTCTGTCTTTGAATTTATCTGTTTGTTTTCCTTCCCTCTTCCTTCTTATACTCTTTCCTTTGGGTTTATCTGCTTTCCTTTGTGCCTCGTGCCTTCCTTTTTATATTTCGTCTTTCCTGTCTTTCCCATACTCCCACCCCCACCAATTCCTTCCTTCCTACTTACTTGCTTTTGTCTTCTTTCCTTCACCATTTTTCCTCCTCTTCCCTTAATTTCTTCAAATATCTTCTCTTAAAATTCTCATTACTTTCTTTCAAAACCGTCCACCTTCTTTCCCTCCCTCCCTCCTTCCCTCATTCGCTTTTTCCTTCCTCTTCATCTGTATAACATTCACACTTTTTTCCTCCCTCACTTCCTTCCTTCATTCCTCTCAAACAATCCTTAGTGTCTTCCTGTCTGCCTCATAACTTCGTATTATCTCTCCCCAGTTTTCTTTACTTCTCTTCCTTTCTTCATTCCTTCGTTCTTTTCTCTCAAATCCTTACTACCTTCCTTCCTTGTTCATTGTCCTTCCTGCCTCCTTCCATCCTCTTCTGCTTTCAGGTTACCCCACATGCGTTTCTCTAATATTTTTTGTCCTTTCTCTCTTATTGTCCTTTCTTCGTGCCTTTCTTCCTTTGCTCCTTCCTTCTTTCCATCCATCCTTCCTTCGTGCCTTTCTTCCTTTGCTCCTTCCTTCTTTCCATCCATCCTTCCTTCCTTCCTTCCTTCCTTCCTTCCTTCCTAACTCCCTTCCTTCCTTCCACCTCTCCTTTTTTCCATCATACCTTTCTACCTTCCTTCCTTCCTTTAGTCCTTTTTTCTTTCTTCTCTCCTTCCTTCCGTTCTTTTTTCTTCCTTCCTTCCTTCCTTCATTTCTCCTCCTCCTACTCCTCCTCTTCCTCCTTCTGCTCCCACAGAAAATGCTCCCCAGTTACACGCATTAGGACGTTGGCAAAGCACCCACTTATTTCTTAATTGCCGAGTTACGCCTCTCTTGAATGTTCCATTTTCTTTACTGCAGTAATTTTCTTTCTCTATTGGTCAGTTTACAGTCATAAATTAGCTTTTGCACTCATTCTTAGATAATTTTTTTCTCGGGAAATTTATATTCTTAATCTTCCCTCCTCTCTCTCCCTTTCTGTGTATATATATATATATATATATATATATATATATATATATACGTTGTGACAAACAGCATCCTTACTATTCCATACGTTTCGGAGACAGTCTCCACCATAAGTGGATCTAAACGTTTAAAAATCAACAATGTCAGGAAAAATTTACAACCTGTTCATTTCAAACATACATTACAGAAGCTAACATAAAGAAGAAAAAAAAAAAAAAAAGAGGGAAATCAAATATAAGTTGTAGAGTATAAAAGTAGCATGGTTACTCTTTGCAAAATCTGAAGACCAATACAAAGGCTAACTATGCTAGATATGAAAAATACAAAGGAGGAGTTGACCTGTTAACGTAGTTACTGCGTGAATAGTGGGGTAGCGCTAGTCGAACTATTGAGACTGGGTCGCATTCTGTGAAGTAGAATAGTTTCAGAAGTGATGAGGTCAGAATGAGACTGGCATGAGGAGAGTATCTAAGGGCTTTTTTGCATGGTCGCGGAGAATGTGGACGTGTTTTCTAGCTCTCCTCTAGCATAGGGCTGCCTCACCGGCATTAGCTTTTGTTTTCTTCAGCCACTAGGGTGTTTTTTAAATAAAGTTAGGCTAGATAGTACTCATTTTCCTCCCCTCCCTATTAGAGACACAATAGGTGTTTGTGTCTTTTTCTGAGTTTACCTTTGCTTATCGCCCATGGAGGGTCCCCCCCACTGATCGCTCTGGGGCGTGAATTGACACGGTCGGGCCTCCATGGAGTGGTTTGAGAGGGCAACCTCAGGCATAGGTGTTTGGTCCCAGGATGATTGTCCATTGGTCGTTTTCTCTCCTCCTTCCCAGTTCCCCCGTTAGGGGGGAGTGGTACTATGTCGGACGCCCTTACTGCCTCCCCCCCCTTCAGGAGGGGAGGCAGTCCTGACCGACCCCCGACTGAACCACAGACTGACAGCCTCCAGACAGAATGGATCCAGATTCGAACCACCCTTGACATTCCTGTACATAATGCCCAGTTTGTGACTCTCCATGCTCTTGGTTCCACTCCCTTGAGCAGTATCAATCCTTTCATCATCAAGAAAGTGATTGATTACTGTGCTGAGGAGGTGGAACAAGTAAAAAAAACTTGGTAATGGAGACCTTCTTATCAAAACTGTAAACACATCCCAGGTTAAAAACTTAATGAAACTGCATAAGTTCCACGAATATGATGTCTAGCCGAGGATCCCGTATTCCATGAATTCCTGCAAAGGTGTTATCACCTGCAGGGATCTCATGGTTATGGAAGAGGACGAGATCATACAGGAACTTGCTCAGCAGGACGTAATCGGTGCCCGGTTTATTACTAGATATTCCGAAGGTGTGAGGATGAAGACTGCTACTATTGTCTTGACTTTTGGCAAAGTTTTACTCCCGGACCATGTCAAAATTGGCTACGAAATTGTTAACGTAAGGCCTTATATCCCCAATCCACTTCGTTGCTTAAGGTGTCAATTATATGGGCACGGTGACAAGACTTGTCGGGCTTCCCAGTCAATGTGTGGCAAATGTACAACACAGGGACATGATGCTGAACACTGCATATTGGAGATGTTACGTTGTTTTCACTGCAAGGATGCACACTCCACTTCCTCTAGGGATTGTCTCAAGTGGAAGGAGGAGAAGGAGGTCTGGTAGTGAAAGCAACTGAGGGCATTTCCTACTACGAAGCAAAGAAAAAGGTGAAGGAGTTGCATGCAACTCCCACGCCGAATAGGTCCTATGCTTCGGCGGTAATGTCCCGTCCCGTGATGTGCTCTGTTGAAACACAGACTGACCCTGAACCTCTTCCTCTTGCCTCACACTCTACCTCTCCATCTCAGCCTCTTGTCCAATCCAGCTCTCAAACTGACATCCCCACTGCAACTTCCTACTCTCAAGCTGCTGCTGCCTCTCAGTCAGTAAAGCCTAAACAGAAGTCTGACAACTCTAGTAAGAGAAATATGACCACCCTTTCAAAACAGCCACGTCCTCATGTCCTTCCTGCTCCTGGTCCACCGAGAGAGAAAAAGTTTAGTTCTTCCTCAGGGAGCTCTGGGAGCCTAGTTATTGATGATCAATGTATGGAGGTTTCCATTAGTAAGCACCGGGATAGGTACCCCGGTAGCCACTCGCCTGGCAGCGGGCAGCATAAAAAAGCTAAGCACACTGGCCCTTCTCGTAAATCTTAAACCGCCACATTCACTGTGTTACAATGAAATTGTAGGACTCTTGGGAATAAATTCCACAATATAGCAATTTTGCTATCTATACACAGGCTAGACGTTGTTTGTTTACAGGAGACGCGCTTGCTAGATCACCCAGATCCTCCACAGTTCAAACACTACCATTCGTATAGAAGATATGAAGGTCACGAAGTCGCCATATACACCCACAAATCACACCCACAAACGGAAGTGATTCTAAGTTCTACTCTGGAAGCTGTTGTGTGCAGAGTAAAATTTATTAACACGTATCTGTATATTTGCTCTATCTACTGTCCTCCCCGTGGTCCCATTGACGGTGATGCTTTCACTTCACTAACCCATCAACTTCCGGGTCAGAAATTAATTTTAGGCGATTTTAACCCCCATCACTGTCAATGGGGAAGCTTGAGGAGTGATGGCAGGGGGGAGCAAGTAGCCGACCTCATACTGCAGTCAAACCTCTGTCTTCTAAATTATGGTAGAGCGACTCGTGTAGATGACCGCACTGGTAACATGTCATGTATAGATCTGTCCTTGTCATCTCCCGATATACACACTAACATCTCTTGGGACCCATATGACGACTCGATGGGTAGCGATCATTTTCTAATCTGTCTTTCTTATGCACGCGACGATTCTCAGCCTCCTCCACCACTTAAATTTAACTTTAAGAAAGCAGATTGGGGGTACTACTCACGGGTCGGCAATCTAGGTATATCGGGAGATAACATTGACGAGAAAGTTTCACACCTACAGACTTCCATTATACACGCAGCTGAGGCTGCTATTCCCAAGACATCTGCAATTCCAAACAAGTGTAGAGTTTCGTGCTGACAAGCACTCACAAAGCGCAATAGGAGATACAGGATTTTTGAGAAACAGCCAACAGAATCAAACTTTATTGCCTACAGAGCATCTAAGGCTGAGGCAAGGAGGACAAAAAAATGGCAAAACGGACTAACTGGTGTAGTTTTGTGTCCACGGTGAATTACTCCACCCCACTAAGTCAGGACTGGTCCACCATAAATGTACTAAACAAGTACACCCGGTCACCAATCACCACACTTGAGGTGGCCGGGAATGTCATTGACGATCCCATGGATATTGCCAATACTATCGCTGACCATTTTGCCCAGGTAAGCAGCTCAGCCAACTATGATCCTCGCTTTCTCCACCATAAGCGTACGGCTGAGCTTCAAAACTTACACTTTGCCACGGAAGATGGAGAGACCAGCTACAACTCCGAATTTACGTTAGATGAACTTCTCCTTGCCCTTAAATCCTGTAAAGGCTCCAGTCCCGGTCCATCTACCATTACATACAGTATGATCCAGCATCTTACTCAGGCCAACCTGAGTAAGCTGTTAGCGGCGTACAATGAGATTTGGGCACCTTGTACGTTCCGAAACTCATGGCACTACGCGCAAGTCATACCGATACCTCGCCGAGACGGTCGCCTTATGAGTCCCAGCTCGTTTCGACCTATTGCACTAACTGACTGTCTATGTAAGGTCTTTGAACGTATGGTTAATAAAAGGTTACTTTTTGTTTTAGAGTCGAAGGGTGTGTTAAATGATCAGCAGAGTGGATTCCGTAAATACAGGTCCACTCTGGATTATTTAGTGCACCTGGAGCATTGCATAGCCGAGGCTTTTGCCAATCGCGAATTTATGATAGGAATTTTTCTGGATATTCATATGGCTTATGATATGACCTGGCGAAATGGAATACTACGTAAACTCTATGCTTATGGTTTAAGAGGTAATTTGCCCATTTTCCTTCGGAACTTCCCTACTGACAGAATGTTTTCTGTCAGGTTACTCTGTAATGTAACTTCGGACATATTTGCCCAAGAGAACGGGGCACCACAAGGACGTGTGCTTAGCCCTACTTTGTTCAGCGTTGCCATTAATGATATTCTGTTGTCCACTTCCGTCCCCAGGATGCTTAGATACTCACTCTATGCTGATGATTGTGCAGTGTGGCACTCTTCCCGCAATGCACAATCCTCGGCACAGCAGATTCAACTGGCACTTGAATCTGTTCAACATTGGGCCCTGGAGTGGGGATTTAAATTTTCCGTCCCTAAATGTGTCAGTGTCGTTTTTACTCGTAAACTTAACGTACCTCCTTTGCATTTAACTTTAGATAATCAGCCGATACCTTTTCAAAATTCAGTAAGAATCCTGGGTCTACATTATGACAGTAGGCTCAGTTGGAGAACACACATTAATCATTTGCTTGCTTCTTGTAGTAAAAAAGTAAACGTCCTTAAGTTTCTTTCCGGTAAATCGTGGGGAGCAGACAGAACCTCTTTATTAATGGTGTATAAGTCCCTTATCCGTTCTAAGCTTGACTATGGCTCACAGGTGTGTGGGTCGGCATCGGATGCTGTCCTCCATAGACTTCATGTGCTTCAGAACGTATGCTTGAGTATATGTCTTGGAGCCCTTCGATGTACTCGTGTGGAGTGGTTGGAATTGGAGGTTAATGTGCCTCCCCTCCGTCTGCGACGTGACCACCTGTTATTTTCTTACGGTATCACCACCCACCATAAACGTTCACTTGGCCTTCCGACCTGTTGGATCCTCCTATAGTGGGAATACCTGCTGTATGCGGCCCTCAAGCAGGTGGCTGTGAGGCTTCATTTCCTCTGTGAGGTGTTAGGGTATGATCTTTCTAATGGGGATCAGGTTTTAACATCAAAAATAGCGCCATGGGAGTCACTTGCCACCACATTCAACACTGACTGGCTCCCCGTCGCAAAGTACAAGGCGCCGGAGGTGGAGGTACGACAGTTGTTTCGGATGATCCTCATTAGACACCTAGCGTCATTCCACTTGTACACCGATGGCTCTAAGATGGATGAATGTGTGGGTGCGAGTGTGTGGTCTACGGAATGCCGCATCCGTTTTCGCTTGCCCCCCCATACGTCTGTATTCACAGCCGAATTGTTTGCCATATATCAAGCTATAGACTTTGCTTTGCGTTCAGATCACAACAGTTTTGTCATTTTTTCGGACTCTAAGTCCGCCCTTCAGGCAATTCATTCATGTAGGACTGATTCACATGAGGTCCTGGGCCTCATTATCAATAAGCTGCACACATATGCTAAATCCTTCTCTCTGATCTGGCTGCCTGGTCATTGCGGTATTTACGGCAATAAGCAGGCTGACGTACTAGCTAAATCGGCTGTAGAACTCGAGGAGACTTGGGACGTTCCTTGTGAGCTACAGTCTATTCTCTCTTTCGGAAAGAAATCAATTAATCTTCTGTGACAAAGTCAGTGGACCGACCTGGCAATTTCATCAGTCAAAAGGACCATATGTGATTGGTCCAGTTCCTCCCGAGGAAACAGACACGAGGAGGTCGCTTTAGCCTGCCTCCGCATGAATTCCACCCTAATAACACATATGTTACCATATATTAACAGACAATTTCCACCGCGTTGTACCACCTGTGACGCGGTGTTATCTATTAGTCACATCGTTTTGTACTGCAGTAGGTATGCTGGGGAACGTACCTCTCTGGCTGCCTACTGTAGGACAAATGCGCTCCCTTTCACACTTGATTCTGTCTTGGGTGATGGGGACGTTGGTGTGACTAATAAATTGATGACTTTCCTGAAAGAGACCAGATTACTCAGAGAGTTGTGATTTATTTTATGAACTCGGTTATGGTTTCCTTATTTTTTTTATTTTTTATTTTTTTTTGTATATAGGGATATGGTTTTTGTACATATGTAAATACGCCAATACATTTTTATAGATTTGTGAACCGCAGGAGGAGGTTACATTTATATAAATGTGTATTAGTTTTTTCTTTTGTTCAGGACCAGTAAATTTGTATTTGTTCTTTTTATGTCTTTTTTTACATAATTTTGATAATTATTTGATTATTTTGTAGTAGTATAGTATTGAGTCTACATGTGACGTATAGATGGAAGTATTTGTCCTGGTACTATCCATGTTTACTGATGTATTCTTTATTAATTACTATGCTTCATAATCATGAATAATAACTTAATATTGGTATGAAATAGATGCAAATATTTCATATCATTATTTTGGCTTTCATGATTATTGATTCTTGCTGGCCTAATGCCCCTTCAGGGTGATGCCCCCCCCCCAAAAAAAAAAAAGTATCTAAAAATCAGCGGAAGAAAAAGGGTGATCAGAAAGGTGAGAATGCTCTTTGGTAGACGAAAAAGAGGGTTTAGAGAGGAGCCTTCCAGTCCGAGTGGATTTACCTTGGTGCTCAGGAACTGGGTGGAGCAACCAACTTGAGGTCGACCCCACGTATCTAGCAGGGCAGCTAGAACATGAAAATAAATAAACCACATTCAACCGGAGGTTAGGGGGAAGACAAGAGAAATGTTTAAGAATGCTGCCAGTAGTGCTCTTGTTTGTCAAGATTATCCTAAAATTAATTGGCAAATAATCATGGAGGTTTGTTTAGCATTTTCCTGATTTCGTAACTTAATGAACCTAGGTGTGGGAACTTGATATTAAGACACTCCTTATCGACAATGTGAGGCGGTTTGTTTGGGGAAGGTTTTGAATTTAGAAATCTTCTCAATAGTTTCTCAAAAATATGGATGGGGTACATATTACTGGCAAAATAGGTTTTTAAGAAACAAATTCGAAGTGGAAAGTGAGGCATGAGGAGCAATAATTGACAGGATGGCGTGAAGGCATCCGTTTGTGATTAGACTAGATTATTGCTGATCTAATTATTATTATTATTATTATTATTATTTTGTAACAGTACAAAAACCATTGATCAAACTGCCGCCAGAGAGCATACAGATCTGGTCCAGGAACAGGCAAAGCTTCTAGGGCCCAGAATTGCTTCATTTATGATTTTGTTTTTCATGTCAGAGTATAAGAGAGAAGTGGATTAACGATTGGGCAAATATGAATTGGAGCAGATGGGGGACGTGGAAGGTGTGTGTAGAATATTTACAGAAGAAATATGTGCAGCATGTGATGTGGTGTGTGGAAGGAAGAGAAGACGGAGGGGGGTGCAAGGAACAGCGTGGTGGACTGAAGAGATGAAACGGGCTGTGGCACAAAAGAAGAAAGCATACAATGAATGGATGAGAAATAGGGGCGTGGAAGAAGTTGAGAGGCGGAAGAGAGACTTATATGCAGAAAGAAAGAGAGAGGTGAAAAGATTAGTAAGAGAGAGTAAGAAGAGAGTGGATGAGGAATTTGGAAGGAATTTGAGTGTAAAGTGGAGGGACTGTAAGAAAATGTTCTGGAAAGAGGAGAAAAGAGTAAGACAGGGTGGAAGTGAAGTTAGCAGGGGAGTGAAAGATAAAAATGGTAGATTACTAGTGGAGAAGGGAGAAAAAGTGAGCAGATGGAGAGAACACTTTAAGGAATTGTTGAACGTGGAGGATGGAAGTAATGCGAGTATAAGTGGCTGGGGAATGGCTGGGAGAAGGAGGGAGGTGAGAAGACAGGAAGAAATCAGTAGGATAGAAGTTGTGGAAGCAATGAAGAAAGTTAAATCAGGGAAAGCCCCAGGAATTGATGGAGTGTGTGGTGAAATGCTGAAGCATGGGGGAGAGATAGTAGTAGAATGGATGTGGAAGATGTGCAGATTGGCCTGGGAGGAAGGTAGAGTCCCGGAGGATTGGAAGTCAGGTAGAATTATTCCCTTGTACAAAGGAAAAGGGGAAAAAGAAGTGTGTGGTAATCATAGGGGCATTTGTCTTCTTAGTAATTAAGGAAAAGTGTATGGTAGGATACTTATTGACAGAGTTAGAGAAAGAACAGAGAAATTAGTTGGAGAAGAACAGGGAGGCTTTAGGAAGGGAAGAGGTTGTGTAGATCAGATATTCATTCTCAGATCTTTAGTGGAAAGTTTCTAGAGAAGGGAAAGAAGTTGTATGCGACTTTCATGGATTTGGAGAAAGCATATGACAGGGTGGATAGACTAGGATTGTGGAAAGTGTTAAGAATATATGGAGTAGATGGGAAGTTGTTGAATGCTGTGAAGAGTATGTACGATGGTGCAAAGGCTGCAGTGCATGTGGATGATGAACTAAGTGAGTTTTTCTCTTTGGAAGTTGGGTTGAAACAGGGATGTGTCATGTCTCCATGGTTGTTCAATCTGTACATGGATGGGGTAATAAAAGAGGTACAAGGTAGGGTAGTGGATGTTGGAGTGGCCCTGGTGAGAGAGGATAGTGTTTGGAAACTCCCTGTACTGTTGTTTGCAGATGATACTGTGTTGTTGAGTGAAGACGAAGGGGAGCTGCAAGGCTTGGTGGATGAGTTTGAGAGAGTGTGTAAGAAACGGAATCTAAAGGTGAATGTAGGGAAGAGTAAAGTGATGGTCTTTGAGAGAGGTGAAGTCAGTGAATGTACAGCGAGGTTGGATGGTGAGGAATTGGAAAATGTGAGTACGTTTAAGTACTTGGGTAGTGTGATGAGTAAGGATGGAGGTTTGGAGGGTGAAGTGCTTGAAAGGTTACAGCAGGGAAGAAAGGTTGCTGGTTCTTTGAAAGCAGTGATAAGAAACAGGGAAGTGAGCATGGAAGTGAAAAAGTTACTACATGACAGTATTGTGATACCAACTCTAACGTACGGAAGTGAAGCTTGGACGTTGTTGGAAGGACACAAGTCAAGAGTGAGAGCCGTGGAAATGAGTTATTTAAGAGGAGCCTGTGGAGTCACATGGAGAGACAGGCTGACGAATGAGGATATAAAGGAGCGTTGTGGTGTTGATGTGGATGTGATAGGAAGCGTTATGAGGAACACACTGAGGTGGTTTGACCATGTGGAGAGGATGGAGGGTGAAAGACTGACGAAGAGAGTGTATGTGAGTGAGGTGGAGGGGGGAAGAGGGAGGGGGAGGCCGAGGCTGAGATGGAGGGATGGGTTGGAGAGGTATATGAGAGAGGGGGGTGTGAGTTGGGAGCAGGGCAGTGAAATGGCAGGGGACAGGGCGAATTGGAGGCGATTTGTTTGTGGCCACCCCAAACGGGATTCAGGCGTCTGGCAATAGATAGATAGATAAATAGATTTTTCATGTATAAAAGAACAATTGAACATTGTTGAAAAGTGAGGTATTCGATATATCTCAATGTCATGCATGAAATAGTTGCAATTTTTTTTCCATACAAATATTTGGATAATAATTTTAACACGGGATTTCCTTCCCGGTTCATGTATCCATAATATTTCTGGAGAAAACTGAGGTAAAAAAAAAAAAAAAAAAACACACTTTTTTAATATTTTAGGACCTGTGACCTTGAAAAGTGTCAGGGTCACTGAAACTGTGTGGGTGTAACAAGGTCATGGCGCTTAACATCCTCAGTAAGTTTCATAATAATCGGAGTCTAAAAGTGACAGAATAATAATAATAATGATATTACCTAGTTACCGTTTACTTACTGTGTAGCCACAATAAGGAAGCTTCTCCATAACTATTTATGATATTGACTGTCTTTGTAGGCATGGGTTCATTTTACGTTTGTCTCAATAACTGGCTAACTGTATGCGTAACTGTAACCATAATCCTTTCAGATAATGAGAGTCACCACATTCATGTTTCTGTAAAGTTACAGTTTTACAGCTTATGTGGTTTTCTTTAAAACGAGATACAAATTAAATACTGAGCAGATTTGATTTCGATACTTTCCACTAAGCTAAATGGCAAAATATTTAGCCTCCTCAGCAAGCTCTTTTATCATAGGATTTTCAACCACTTAGTTGTATAGCAATAAGTTTCTGAGATATTTCAGTTTCAAATATGCAATTTTTGCACCAAAAATGAGTACACGTCCTTTAAAAATAGATCAAGCTCATTAATATTTGGTGCAAGTACTTAGGTAACCTTAGGTACATTCTTGTCTTATATCTTCAAGATCTAAAAAAAAAAAAAAAGGCCACAGCAAACTAATAACAATAATAATAATAATAATAATAATAATAATAATAATAATACCGGTAATAATAATAATAATAATAATAATAATTTTAATAATAATAATAATAATAATAATAATAATAATAATAATAATAATAACAATAATAATAATAATAATAAAAGTAATAATAATAATAATAATAATAATAATAATAATAATAACAATAATAATAATAATAATATTAATAATAATAATAATCTATCTATCTATCTATATACCTAGGCTGCTTCCCCCAAGGAAAGGGAGGTAGCCATGACAGGACGACACACTCCCCATTTACTCATCCATTCAAACACATTCATTCGCATCATAGCCCCAAAGGGGAGAAGGGACAAATCCTCACCCCACCACACCACACAAGGGTCAACTGCGCAGTGCAATCAGTGACATCTGCAGCAGGGCCCGACAGCAGAGCTGGTTTACCCCTTTCACATCATAATAGACCCATCCCCTTACCCGCACCTGACCTGACTAGCTGATCAGACCAAATGCGGGAGAATATCCCTTCAGGGCTGCGTCATCATTTATTCATTCACAATTTCTCTCCATTTATTTCTGTCACGCACAGCCACTCTTCCTTGCTCAACAGACATCCCTCTCGCATCGAACGCTCTCTTCACACTGTCCATCCATCCTATTCGTGGTTTCCCTCTCAGCCTTACAACTCTCACGTCAGATCTAGTTATCTCTATCACCAATCGCTCATTATCCACTCTCTCCATATGCCCAAACCATCGCAACACCCTCTGCTCAACTCTACCAGCCATCTCCCGAACAACTCCAGTTCTCCTTCGCACTTCATCATTTCACACTCGATCCATACTCCTCAGACACTTCATCTCCATTTCATTCAAACTTTTCCTCTCTGCTACACCCACATTCCATGTTTCAGCCTCATATAACGCATGCCTTTCACTACCAGGCCCATATGCACTCACAAACACCCACAACTCACGTTCAAATTTCGCTGTCACCAACATCAGTCTTGATGACACCTCCTTCCATTCAATCCAGTTTTAATTATAGTAGGTAGAAGTAGTAATAGTAGTAGTAGTAGTGGTAGTCGTATTAGTAGTAGTAGTAGTAGTAGCAGCAGCAGCAGCAGTAGTGGTAGTAATACAGCAGTAGTAGTAGTAGTAGTAGTAGTAGTAGTAACACTCGTAGTAGTAGTAGTAGTAGTAACACTCGTAGTAGTAGTGTGGTATAAGTAGACCTCGTAGTAGAAGTAGCAGTTGCAGAAATAGTAGTAGTAGTAGTAGTATTGCACCACACATTCTTGTTTTGAATATATTTCATATTCTCATCTCAGCTATGTGCAGTCTGCAGCACTGCTGTGTGATGTGGGGTGAGTACACAAATATATATACAGTAATACATGTATGGGGAAATAAACAGTGAAATAATGTAACGCACGAGAGAGAGAGAGAGAGAGAGAGAGAGAGAGAGAGAGAGAGAGAGAGAGAGAGAGCGGGGAAGGGAAGGATGCTGGAGGAAGGGTGGGGACGGGAAAATTTGTTTATCAGGCGTTTGAGAAATGCATACCACTTTCAGACCCCATCTCACTCTCTCTCTCTCAGTGATTGTGTTCACAATATATATATATATATATATATATATATATATATATATATATATATATATATATATATATATATATACTGTATCTTTCACACTTTCTTTATTGCAGACACCGTTCATTTTGGACCCATTCCTGTATTTCTACTTCAGCTCACTTCAAACTTGGCTGCTGTTTCTTTGAGAAATGCATCCACTGATATTCCATTAATTTATTTATATTAGTTTATAAATTTTCTCAAGGGACTTATGGGGTTACATCCTAAACAATAGAAAAATAAAGTTTAATGTGACAACATGGATTCGATGAACTAAAGAACTTCTTCGACGAGAGTTGGAAGCCAGCACCTGTGAGTGTTGCATTTCTTTTTCTTTCTTGCTCGACTTCCATTCTCTTGGTGGTGTTGGCAGTTCTGCTTTAAAATGTCCGTTTTATTCCTACTAATAGCAGCGAATTTTTCCACGTTACGAGAGAGAATTTTAATAAGTACACTCTGGATCACTTAAAATGCATCTTAAAGATAATTCTCTCTCTCTCTCTCTCTTTCTCTCTCTCTCTCTCTCTCTCTCTCTCTCTCTCTCTCTCTCTCTGTCTTCTCTCCCAGTCATCTTAATAAAAAAAAATGCCACGCCTCATTATTTCCACAACATCTGAATATAATCTCCTTTTACTTATGTTTCTTTTATTTCTCCTTTAAAACAAATTTACTCTCCTATCTCATCCCCTTTCCTTCTCTTCCCTTCCTTTGCATTTATCTGTTTGCTTTCCTTCCTTCCTTCCTTTGTCCTTCTATTTCTTCCTTACTTCTAATCCCCACCCATTTCGTCCTCCTTTCCTTCCTTCCTTCGTACTTACCTGCTTTTGTTATCATTCCTTCACCATTTTTCCCTCTCTTTCCTTCTCTTCTTCTACCGGTCCTTTCATAAATTCCTTATTACCTTCCTTCAAAATTACTTGACCACGTCCTTTCCCTTCCTCCCTGCTTCCTTTCTCCTTTCGAGAAATTCATTAGTAACTTCATTGGTCAGCTCCATGCTGCCCTTACTATTGTTCGCGTTTTGTTTCCTTCTTGTATTCTTTCTTCCTTGTCCAATTGTGACAGGCACTTCTACCCTTCAGAATTAACCGATTCCGAGCAAACTTGGACACAATGACCAGCCTATGACCTAGCTGTGTCCGCAAGGTTTTGATTGCTAGGCAACTGCTTGTTGCCTAGCAACGGCCGAATAACCCGTTTTTTAAGTACTTTTCACCTACTGAGCTGTAGAAGCATAACTAATGGGAGTAGAAAGCTCTGACTTTTTTAGGCGTAATCTTCAGGTCATTCCCTATCGGAAGTGCGCTATCCATTTTTCCCCTCTCTCCTCTAGTTTTCGAGTGGCAACCCTGCGGGAGATAGGCCTCAGTGTCCCTAGCAACTGGTACCAGTCTGCAATAGTGCCCCCCTAGTCCCACAGCAGCTCGATGGAATTGAATGAAAGTTTGCATGCATATACAGTAGACACTGACTAGTATTACAACATTTTGTATTCCTCTGTGCTACATTGGTCAGGTCAGGTCAGGGGTCAAAGGTTACCAAATGTGAAAATGGTGAAAATAGCTAAAATCACGACTGCGCTCGCAAGAAATGTTGAGGCTCCGAAGATTATTAAGTCAAGGCCATGATTCTTGGGTGGAATGTTGCACTGGAGTACAGTCATACAAAAATGAGATTTAGTGTCGAAACTCACTTCCAGTCTCTGGTAACGCCACCAAGAAGCTGTACCTCTGGTGAGCCATTCTGCTAATTCCAAATTCCCTAGCTCTGCAGTGGGAGGATGGAATGGAATGAAACTATGCATACTTATAGACGTTAATGAGTTCTACCAGAGTGCTTCGTACATGCATGGCCTAATTCAGCCAAGTCAGCGGTCAAAGGTCATCAAGTACAGAAAATATGAAAAGCGCTAAAATTATGACCTTGCTCGCGCGAAATGCTTAGGCTCCAAGATTATTAAGCCAGGGCCATGATTCTTGGGTGGAATGTTGCGCTGGAGTACCGCCATTGAGAAATGACCTTAAGTGTCGAAAGTCACTTGCGGTCGCTGACAAAGCTTGGTCCGCTAAGAGCTGGCTATCGTCGCCTACCGGCTTGTATTTTCTTATCTGTATACCTTCTATGCTTCCTTCCTTCCTTCTTTCCTCTCGTACATTCCTTAGTGTCTTCCAATCTGCCTCATAGCAACACCTTTTTTCTCTCAATTCTTGCTTATTTTTCCTTCTTCCCTTCCTCTCATCATTTCTTCTTTGTTTCCTCTCGGACCCATAGTACCTTCCTTCCTTCTTCCTTGTCCACCTGCCAACCTTCCTTCATTTCCCCTTTTTCCTCCTATGCTCTCAGCTTATAACTTCTTGCTTTTCGCTCTTCTGTACTTTTTCCTCTTTCTCTTCTTATAATACTTCTTTTCATCATTCCTTCTTTTCTAACACTTTTCCTTCCTTTCTTACCTCCTACTTTTATTCCACTTCCTCCTTCTCCTCCTCCTCCGCCTCCAACTCCTCCTCCTTTCCGTTCCCCTCCTCCTCCTCCTCCTCCTTCTCCTTTTCCTCTTCCTTCTAATCCTACTACTCCTTCTCCTCCTTCTCCTTCTCCTCCTTCTCCTTCTCCTCCCCCCTTTGACACTTCCCAGGCAGAAAATACTCCCAATAACACACATTAGGACGTTATCAAAGCAACCACTTTGATCATAATTGCCGAGTTGCCCCTCTCTTGAATGTATTCATTTTCGTTCCTGAATTTCAGCATTTATCAGTCAATTTACACTAATTATTTTGTTTACTTTTATGTACATATCTTTGTCTTATTAAAAGATTTGTTGTTGTTGTTGTCCTATATTTCTCGTTGTTTCATATGTTTTCTTATAGGGTGCACTTATTCATTCGTATTTTTTTTCCTTGGTAATTAACTTGCATAATTATCTCCCCCTCCTCTACCCTCTCTCTCTCTCTCTCTCTCTCTAATACTGGGTATGGACAGTGCAGATCACAGCATCATTTTTATTTGGTCTTTGACGAGAGTTCTGGGATAAAGGAAATAATCTTGGTTATTGACAGGTACCAGGAGGCGACATTAGGTGCGGAGAGAGAGAGAGAGAGAGAGAGAGAGAGAGAGAGAGAGAGAGAGAGAGAGAGAGGGAGAGGGAGGGAGAGAGGGAGATCAGTTTCTTATTCCAACACTCGACAAACCCCAAATAAAAATGAAGCACGTACATGAAACATGGTTGACATCCTGAATTAAAACCTCATATATATATATATATATAGATATATATATATATATATATATATATATATATATATATATATATATATATATATATATATATATATATATATATAAACGGATTTTCACAAGATCGATACCACTGGAATTTTTTCGATAAACCTATTGTGAGTCTTGGGGACTCCGGAGGTCAGGTCGGTGCAACGTTCGCCTTCTTGTCCTCGATGTCAAATTCAGCCCCTGTCAGGGCCAAACATCTAAAAGAAGGTAGTACTGTATGTCCTTTCATGCGTCCTGAAATGTTTGCACACAGCTGAGATTCTCTCGATATATATATATATATATATATATATATATATATATATATATATATATATATATATATATATATATATATATATATATATATATATATATATATATATATATATATATATATATATATATATATATATATATATATATATATACATATATATATATATATATATATATATATATATATATATATATATATATATATATATATATATATATATATATATATATATATATATTGGTTGTAGTATGTGTAATAAGTATATAGGTTAGCATTCTTCATCGCTTAAGAGTGGAAGTCTACTCCATAGTCACCTTTAAAAAAGAAATAGTTTGTAATGGTACATGGAATAGCGATCAATCAATGGTGGAGTACACAAGGACTCTCTGAATATGTCGAACTTTTGTTAGTAATTTTTCCATCATTGACTGTTCGTTATTGTCTTTCCACTTTTTTTTTTTTTTCTGAGTTACCATTTCTCCTTATTTCTGTTTCCTTGTCAGTGTTTCATCTAGTATTCTTTTCCATCTTATCACTAAATATCACTTACATTTCTCAGTTGTCATTCTACCTCTCAGATTGTTTGTTTACATTTCCACATTGTGTAATATGAATTTTTCCCCTTTTGTTTTGCACTTTGAGCAGCCACATGAAGTGATATTAATTTATCCCTCCCTGCAACACCCCATCCATTCATCCACCCTTCCAATCGTCCCTCCGTCAATCCATCCATCCAGCCCTCCTTCCATTCGTCCCTCCCTCCCCCCCCCCCCGGCCATCCATCTATTGACCCATTCAACTATCATGCCAATTGTCCATCCATCCAGTCATCTTTTTTTTTTTTTTTTTTTTCAAGAAAGAAGGAACAAAAGGCCAGGAGCCAGCAAAATTGTTCCCTCCAAGAAAAAACTAAACGAGATAACAGAGAGCCAATTCCAGATCTGTTCATTTCGAGATGCCTGGACTCACTGCGTTTGAAAGACTGGAGATCAAAGGCAGTAGGAAATACAGACAGAGGGAGACGTTCGTTCTTTCCTCCCTCCCTCCCTTCATCAATCAATCCACCCATTCGTCTTTCCTGCCAAACGTCCATACAACTTTCCATCCACCCATCAGTCCTTCCACTCGTCCGTCCGCCCCTCCCTTCCTCCATCCAAATATCCATCCACCCATTCCTCTATCCGGTCAATCGTCTATCTGTCCATCCGTCCATCCATCTGTGCTCTTATCCATCCCTCCATCTTTTCGTCCATTGATCCATCCGGCCGTCCATCCATCCATCTGGCCGTCCATCCATCCCTCTTGATATTCACCCTTCCTTCCAACCACCCATTCATCCTAGTATTCATCCTTCCTTTCACCCATCCATCAATCCTCTGTCCCTCTGTCCATCACTCCGTCCATTCATTAACTTATTGATCCATACATTTATTCATCTATTGGTCCATCAGTACCCCTGCCCAATCGTCCATCATCCCATCCATTTGTCCGTCCGTCCATTCATCCTTCCATCATTCCACTCTTCCCTCCCTCCTTCCCTCCCTTCCTCCATCCATCCATCCACCCACCCACCAATTCCTCTTGCCTGCCAATGGCTAATCCATCCATCTGTCCATCCATCCATCCATTCCTAGGGCTGATCGTCCGTCCATACATCCAATCGGTCATCCATCCGTCTGTCCGTCCCTGTGTCCATCCACCTCTCAAGTGACCCACCTTCCAACCCAACTTGGTCACCCCTCCAGACTGTGGCAAACTCTCATGTGTTTTTTTTGGCTGACCTCATGGGTAGGAGAGAGAGAGAGAGAGAGAGAGAGAGAGAGAGAGAGAGAGAGAGAGAGACCTTGGGTGAAATGAAGACGAGAGACAAAACAACTTACCTCTAAGAAACTACACTAACTTGACTCCCCAACTCCACATCACCAGCACATCAGAAAGGCCCCTTAATTGGCCAGTCAGGTAAAGGTGGGATGCCAAGGGACCAACACCATTAGGCCACTTTCAATCCACGTCTTGTGAAGCTTTATCTGTGCGATCATCCAGTCATTTCTGTCTATTATTCAGCCATTCATATCCACCCTACCCATGAACCATTTCCATCTCCATTTTTCCTTTACCTGTATCAGACATCAAGCAGTTGAATGTTTGAAGGTTTGATGGTGTTGGTAGTGGCGACGATGATGTCTGTGGTGGTGGTGGTGGTGGTGGTGAAGTTTTTCGTGGTGGTGGTGGTTTTCATGGTGGTGTTTTTAATGATGTTGGGGATGCTTATTCATGGTGGTGGTGATGTTTTTCATGGTGGAGATGATGCTTATTCATGGTGGTGATGATGTTTTTCGTGGTAATGGTGATGCTTTTCATGCTGGTGGTGCTTTATCGTGGTGGTGGCCTTTCATGATAGGGTTTCATGGTGGTGATATTCTTCTTGGTGGTGGTGATGTCATTCGTGGTGGTGATATTTTTCCTGGTGGTGCCTGTTTTTCGTGTTGATGTTTTTTTCGTGGTGGTCGTGAAGTATTGTCGGGGTGATTGTGGCGGTGGTAATAGTGACGTTGTTCCATTTCCTTTCTCCTCAAAATCTTTCCTACATATTGTTGTCTTCCTCTTCCATTTGTTTCCGTTGTCCTTCATCTGGTTTATTATTATCATTATCATCATCATAATCATTATTGTTATTATTATTATTATTATTGTCGTGATTTTAATAATCGAGTTTCAAATATCACAAAGAGAGAGAGAGAGAGAGAGAGAGAGAGAGAGAGAGAGAGAGAGAGAAGCAAGGAGGGAGGGAGATGCCATAAGCAGGGATGGATCTTTGGGGAAATAAGAGAGAGACTGGTATGTGATCTGGAAGTAGATAGCTTAACATGGGAGCATTTTCTACGCTGCCCCAAGAAGGACATCTGCTGGATATCGGAGGTCGTTCGTGACATATAATGTAGTTGTAAAGGGTGTCAAGGCTCTATCTAGTTGTATCTTTAAAGCGACTCGTCCCTTGACCTTAAACTCTGAGCAATCTACACCGCAGAGACGAATGTCAGGTGGCTCGAGGAATCCGACCTTTTTGCTTGTTCCTCTCATGCTGTTTAAAGAGTTATCGGAGATCAAATTTACCATAGATCCCGTGTCCATGAAAAACAAAGTTTGTATGTTTTCACTAGGTCCTAGAATGACTAAGCCTGAAGAAGCTATAGGCCCTACCTGGCGTATGGGGAGTTGATCTTCTGTTGTTACGTTACTTTCGTCTGGTACGGGCGTATCTTTCGATGTTAAGTTATATTTTGCCGATACGGGTGCTCCCCTTCCCCCGACTCGCGGCTGTTTAGGAAACGACAATCCTCGGTTGTGTGAGTCGTACTGTTCTTGTGGTATCTGCATTTAGGGCGACGCGATCGCGAAGGTGTACGTTGTCGTCCTTGTGAGTGATGTCGTATGTGTTTACGGTCGTAACTGGAGTGTTACCACAGTGCCAGCACACAATCGAGGTTTGTTTGCCCCGTCGCACATTGGTCTGGTCACGACTGTGGGTTGGTGATCGGTTTCGTGAAAAGGAACGGTTAGTGTTAGGTTGTCCCCTCGTGGTGGGGCGCGAACGCGAGTAATCCGGTGAGGCGACAGAGGTATGGAAAACCTGAGAGACTGAGGGGCCAGTAGTGGCCTGACGAGTGAGATTCGATCCTGTTATTTCCTGGATGGCCTTTGAGATGTTAAGAATTTTATCTCCTGGACTGAAACCTATCTGTAGGTCTACTTCTTTCTGTTCTGTGTTTAGCCAATTCATAAATCGCAGGTAACCCAGCAAATCTCCAGAGTCGTTTAGTGAAATCATAAAGGTTCCATTAATGTCTTTCACCCACTGAGTGGCACGCAACAACTGGCTCATCTCGGAACTAGTGGCCTTCATCACAGCTGCTGCCTCATATAATTTTGCATCTTTAGGTGGGACATTCATATTCTCCTCCATTTGTTTTAATAAATTAGTGAAACCAATGAGAGATGCGACACTTGAATGCTGACAACAGAACTGTATTAACTGTTGGCTTAATTCATTAAATGTTCGACAGTCCTCAAAATGGCCCGCACGAATCGCGGCTCCTATTGGTGACTTGCCCTTGTGTAACCGATCAGTAAGATAAGAGGCTTTAGGGGGTTCAGTTGTGATTTGTCTATTGTGATCGTCTGTTTCGACCTCTCTGAGGAAGTCGTAGATTGACACTGAATTATCCTCGCCCTTAAATTTTGGGGTTAGCATCGTCCAAATATATTGACTGTGGAGGGAGGGAGGTTGATTAGCCATGGTTGGAAGAGTGTGAGGTTGGGTAAGTGTGGAAGTAACTGAGATAGTTGGTTGGGAGGTAGTGAAGGTAATGGTAGTTATATGTGGGTGAGTTGGGAGCTGAAGTGTTGTAGCAGAGATAGTGTGGGAAGTGGGAGGAGCAGGGGTAGAAGGAAGTTCTGGAGAGTCATTCAAAGGTGAAGGTGTATGTGGATTTATTTTATCTGGAGGAAAACTATCTGGGTTCTCTAGAGCAGAAGGAGTAGTAGTAGTAGTGGTAGCGGTAGTAGTAGTAGTAATGGTGGTGGTAGTGAGAGTGGTATGAGGGAGTTCAGCTTTAGGAGTTGTCTGAGTAGATGAATATTTTTGATACGATCGACCACTACGAAGGTAAGTCACTGAATCGTCATTATTGGGATCTACCTGCTCACTTTCAGTGTCTTGTCGCTGGCGAAGGGGAGAGAGCTTAGTTTTTGCTAAATATGACTTGTAGTTAAGTGGGAAAGATTATAAATAGTAATGAGAATGAAAATGTTTATATACAATGTGAGAATGAGGGAACAGGAAATATTTACAATAGTAATGAGGATGAATATGCACAATGGAGGCGAATATGAAAGAAAAATGATTCGGGTGAAGAAAATGAGGTGAGAGGTGAGCGTGGGGGGTGGGGTGGCTGAGCAAGCTAGTGAATAAAGACAGATGAATGGTAATATGAGGCACAATCTGTCGAGAAAATCCGTAGAATAATCTCCATAGAAAGGCAAGGAATGGGCCAATTAGAATAAACTATATATTTACATATAATGAATACCGAAACTTCGAGAATGAAGCGAAGTCCAACTTGCTGGAGAAGATTTTGAGACGCTACTTGAATGAGGTGTTCCGCCCAGGCGATGGGAGACGGTGTGGGAGAATGATGTCGCACTCAAAGTTGACGAATGAGATGCGAGCTGGAGCGTCAGATGATCACCATCAAGACGTTGATTGGAGAGTGCCGGCGATGACGTGGAGATCACTAATAGGCTGGACATATATCCAGGGCAAGTAGGAGGAGGGTGGTATGCTTGCTAGGGGCGGTGGTGGGGGCTGGGCGGCCGTTTTTTATTGCTCAGCAATTTGCAAGGTGGTGTTGAGAAGGAGCGGTTGGGGTGTGGTGGGGTGGTAATTTTATAATTGTCTAAAACAGGAGGAGCGTGAGAACTGTCACTTGATAGTTCCTTACTGAATGTTAGTTGTGCAGCTGTCATGAAGAATCGATGTGGTGTGCAGGTCGGTAGTGGTAAAAACTTAAGTTCTCACCAAGAAAGACGTAGGCGACACAAACACAAAGCAGGTGAATGGCAAGGTCTGTGGCAGGTGTGGAGACTGGAACACCTGCACTAATGAGTTCGGTTGTGTCAATGAAATCACTGAGGAGGCGAGATGAGAGGGAGATCCGACACACCGCTGCTACCAAATTGTTTCACTGCCCCCTCGCTCTCCACTCAGGTTAATTCAGAGATCTAAGGCTATGTATAATGAAGGTTTATTTGAGGGAGGAATAATATAGTTATGCTCTGAATGCTGGCTAACCCCCGACTGAACTGTGAGCAAGAAGCGGGCGTGGGAACCTTAGCTTAGCTCAGCAGTTAAATGAATTTGCTGATAAATACAAACTGTAGTGTTTACATACATAGGTTTAGGTATTAAAAGTATGGTTATATGAGTACAATAATATAGTATGGGTACAGAGGCTGCAGCGAGAATTTTTTGTGCCCCTCATATCTACATGATCCTTGACCAAGACTTTGGTTTCTTGGTGTAGGTGGTCTGTGGGTGTCGTAGCTGTGCAGCCTAGAATTATTTTTAGGGCCTTGTTCTTTATGGTCTGTAGAGTGTTGTAGTGTGTTTTAGTGAGGTTAGAAGCCCAAGCAGGGTTTGCATAATTCATCACTGAACGTATATTATTCATCACTGAACGTATATATTGTTTGTATACTGTGGTGGTGGTTTCTTTCTTGTGTCCAAATGTTGTATGGGCAGGTGACCTCAAGGCATTGAGTTTTGGTGTTAATTTATCTTTAATGTTTGCTATGTGTTGTTTAAATGACATTGATGTATTGTATGTTACAACAATGATTTTGTGTGTGTGTGTGTGTGTGTGTGTGTGTGTGTGTGTGTGTGTGTGTGTGTGTGTGTGTGTGTGTGTGTGTGTGTGTGTGTGGCAGGTGAGTGTTGTTTATGGTAAGGTGTGGAATGTGACTATGTTCTGTTGTCCAGATTGTGAGAAGGGTCACTGTAGATGTGGCTAGGGCAATTTTGAGCCTGTGTGGTGAACCATTAGTGCACAGTAGTGTGTTGAGGTAAGGCTGGAGGATGTGTGTGGCTGTGTTTGCGTTTTGGAGTGTACAGTTGAGCAAGTAGACAGTGCGAAAAATATTGAGGTATACGGAAACATCTGGCAGTTCCCCGTAGTAAGTCCACGTATTTTTATGAATGAACTGCTCAGAACCTAGAGCCTGTGTAAGATGGACCGTGATTGGCTGAACTTTCAAGTGGTGGTGAAGCAAATAATTTCATCATATTATACGAAAATCAAGGTTAATAAGTAATAAGTGGTACGAAATAATGTATAGAGAATACTTCAGCATTTCATGATCGAACGTGGAGTATAATGGAGTAATAAGCGTCAACAATCTGTTACGGCAACATAGCATAGAAGAGCAGCATGTCAGCTGGTAGTTTCGTTTATTCATAATATTCGACGCAGTGGAAACGAAGTCTAGTGAATCAGATTAATAGATGTTGACCTCTAACGAAGAGAACCGGCAATGCTTACTTTAACGAATGTAATATTGGTATTACATTTCATCAGATTGAAGGGTTATTATGCACATGATATCTGTTAATATGCATAGGCAGTAAATTAATACTAAACTAGTTGTTGTCTTACTACCTTTCATATTTCACCAAATATATTGAAATAAGAAGAGAGAAGACTGTACTAAGCCAGTAAGACCTTGTAGCACAAGGGAGGAGGAAATGGAGAGGGAAAACAAGCTCGAGGAAAAAAGAAAGAAACGAGGGACAGTTGACGAGCTGAAAAGGATTGATTCGGGACCAAAGGGGTGCCAAAACCCTTTCGCCCACGTCTCTGCAGACAATACCCCCTCTCGGGGCTCATTCTCAATATAAATGCATTGCATTAGAAATGCAAGAATATAATAATATAATCAGCAACATTCATATATTATGAGATGGTTACCTTAAAATTCTTCCTAGCAGCTCCACTTAATTACTTTCACGTCCATGAGGTGCATAAGTCATCGTTTTGCAACATCAAACAGGGACTAGGTAACCAAATATTCAGTTTTAATTTGCAGCACCTAACCAACACCGATTCCTCTCCCACAGTGTTTGGAGGAGATGGTAGGAAAGAGACAACGATGAAGACAGTGGAATGAAGAGGCTACCAAATGGGTAACTAGCGTCAATTAACACTGGCAGCCGTGGGGTTGTTCCTTCATTTTAATACATAATTATGTTGTTTGACGTTAGTCAGTCCCCGGATGTGGGCTAAGTTGTCAAGCCCCGTCCACACGCTCGCCTATCGGGCAGTAACTGGCGGACTGTGCCCTCATTGGTCACAGTCTGTCAGGCATGATTGTGATGTCCAAACTGCTGAATAGCCGGTCAGGCAGTAAAGTCGACCAGTAGTCAGTAGGTGGTCGGAAGCGATTGAGTGCGATATGACCATGCGCAACGAAGTTGAAAAGATAAAGAAATAACTCCGTATAGCATATAAATTGTTGCAATTGTAAAAAGAGAAAACAATGAAAAGTGCAGAAAAACAATATGGTTAAAGAGGCAACTTTTTGAGGATGGCAGGGTCCTCGGTTTATGGCCGGCGCCAGACCACCGGGAAATGTCTGATGATTTCCCTCCACTATGGGCACTGGCTGTCCGCTAGTTTGCCCATCAAAGTTGCCACAAAGTGTTCGATACGGGCTTTGAGATCATATGATTGCTTTGACTTTATTTGTGTATCGCTTACCGGCATCACTATCAATTGCCAGGATGTTTACCGTGTGCGATATAGCTGCGAGATGAGCACGGCGCTGATTTCAACACATATCTCACACCGATTTTATCTCCTTTTATCTTTCTAAGAAAACTCATCGCAGTCATTAAATGGGACGTGTTTTCTCAGGTGGTGAAAATGAATACAGGGACGGCATGGTAATCAATTATGAGGGTTTGTGTTTGCCTAACATATATTTGTCACTAATGTTGATAATGTTCCAACTCCACTAGCCTATATCTCATCATCGTTAAGCATAGAACAAAGTCATATTAATTTACAGTAAGTTTGTTCTACTATATCTCATCATTTTCATCATAGGTAGGTATAGAAGAAAATCATAATAATTTACAGTAAGTTTATTTCCTGAGGTAATGGAAAATGTGAATGCCTTTAAGCACTTGGGTAGTGTGATGAGCAGTGATGGAAGTTTAGAGGGTGAAGTGCTTGAAAGGGTGCAACAGGGAAGGAAGGTTGCTGGTTCTATGAAACTAGTGATAAGAAATAGGGAAATGAGCACAGAAGTGAAAAAGCTACTACATGATGGTACTGTGACACCAACTCTAACGTATGGAAGTTTTTTTTTTTTTTTTTAATGTGAGGAAGCAGGAACCAAAGGCAACGAGCCCGCAAAACTGTTCCTTCCAAGAGAAAAACAAAATGCAAGAGAGAGCCAAATTCAAGGTTCGATCATTTCGAGATGCCTGGACACACTGCGTTTGAAAGACTGGAGATCATAGGAAGCAGGCAATACAGGCAAAGGAAGACAGTTCCAGAGCTGACCTGTTGCATAAATGAAGGACTGGGAGTAACGGTTAACTCTTGCATTAGAGAGTTGGACAGAAAAGGGATGAGAGTTTGCTGCTAGACTGGTGCTACGCACCCGTCGTAGAGGTGGAGGAATGCATGCAGACAGTTCAGAGGAGCAGTGACCATTGAAGTAGCGACAGAAAAGAGATAAAGATGCAACAGTGCGGAGAAGAGACAGAGGTTGAAGGGAGTCAGTAGGAGGAGGAGAGTTAATGAGACGAACAGCCTTTGACTCCACCCTATTGAGAAGAGCTGTATGTGGGGAGCCTCCCAACACATGAGAGTTGTACTCCACACAAAGGACGGATAAAACCCCTGTATAGAGTCAACAATTGTGCAGGGGCAAAGAAGGAACAGAGTCGGCTTAGCACACCCAATCGCTTGGAAGCAGATTTTACAAGAGATGTAATATGATCTTTCCAAGATAAGTCCCGAGTAAATGAAACCCCAAGCATGTACAAGGATGATGCAGGATTAAGCTGAATATTATTAACCATTAGTGGGTATACCTGTGGAAGATTTTGTCGGGTTGATAGGTGCAAAAACTGAGTCCTTAATGCATTAAAAACAACCAGATTATTTTTACCCCAGTTAGAGATACGAGCCAAGTCAGATATTAGGTGTGCCATAGCCTCATCCCTTGTTTGTTGAAGTAACTGCTGAGGTGGACGTTGCGGGAATCGAATGGAAAAGTGAAGGGTGGAGTCATCAGCATATATATATATTTTTTTTATGTGAGGAAGAAGGAACCAAAGGCAATGAGCCCGCAAAACTGTTCCTTCCAAGAGAAAAACAAAATACAAGAGAGAGCCAAATTCAAGATCCATTCATTTCGAGATGCCTGGACACAGTGCATTTGAAAGACTGGAGATCATAGGAAGCAGGAAATACAGACAGAGGGAGACAGTTCCAGAGTTGACCCGTTGCATAAATGAAGGACTGGGAGTAACGGTTAACTCTTCCATTAGAGAGTTGGACAGAAAAGGGGTGAAAGTTTGCTGCTAGACTGGTGCTACGTGCCCGTCGTAGAAGTGGAAGAATGCATGCAGACAGTTCAGAGGAACAATGACCATTGAAGTAGCGATAGAAAAGAGATAAAGATGCAACATTCCGGCGAAGAGACAGAGGTTGAAGGGAGTCAGTAAGAGGGGGAGAGTTAATGAGATGCAAAGCCTTTGACTCCACCCTATTGAGAAGAGCTGTATGTGGGGAGCCTCCCCACACATGAGAGTTGTACTCCACACAAAGGACGGATAAAACCCCTGTATAGAGTCAACAATTGTGCCGGGGCAAAGAAGGAACGGACTCGGCTTAGCACACCCAATCGCTTGGAAGCAGATTTTACAAGAGATGTAATATGATCTTTCCAAGACAAGTCCCGAGCAAATGAAACCCCAAGCATGTTCAACGATGATGCAGGATTAAGTTGAGTATTATTGAACGTTAGTGGGTATACCCGTGGAAGCTTTTGTCGGGTTGATAGGTGCAAAAACTGAGTCTTTGATGCATTAAAAACAACCATATTATTTTTACCCCAGTCAGAGATACGAGCCAAGCCAGACATTAGGTGTGCCATAGCCTCATCCCTTGTTTGTTGAAGTAACTGCTGAGATGGGCGTTGCGGAAATCAAATGGAAAGGTGAAGGGTGGAGTCATCAGCATATGAGTGGATAGGATTAGATGTACAGCTTAGAAGGTCATTGAAGAATAATAGGAAAAGAGTTGGTGATAGGACAGAGCCTTGAGGAACACCACTGTTAATAGATCTAGGAGAAGAACGATAGCCATCTACAAGAGCGGCTATAGAATGACCAGAAAGGAAGCTAGAGATGAAGGCACAGATAGAAGGATAGAAACCGTAAGAGGGCAGTTTGGAAATTAAAGATTTATGCCAGACTCGATCGAAAGCCTTTGAGATGTCAAGTGCAATGGCAAAGCTTTCGCCAAAGTCCCGAAAGGAGGATGACCAGGAGTCTGAAAGGTAGGTGAGAAGATCGCATGTGGAGCGTCCCTGACGGAACTCATACTGACGATCAGAAAGAAGGTTGTGATAGGAAATATGCTTTAAAATTTTTCTATTTAGAATAGACTCAAAAACTTTTGAGATACAGGATGTTAAAGCAATTGGACGATAGTTAGAGGGTTGGGAATGGTCACCCTTCTTTGGGACTGGCTGAATGAGAGCAAACTTCCAGGAAGAAGGAAAGGTACAAGTTGACAGACGAAGGCGAAAGAGTTTGCCTAGGCAGGGTGTAAGCACAGAAGCACAGTTCTTGACAACAACAGGAGGGACTTCATCAGGCCCATATGCCTTATTAGTACTGAGGCCAGCAATGGCAGAAAATTCATCAGCTGAAGAAATTTTAATGTTAGCCATGAGGAAGTCAGAGGAGGGAAGTGATGGAGGAACAGCACCGGAATCGTCTAAGGTAGAATTGCAGGAGAAAGTCTGAGCGAAGAGATCTGCTTTATCAGTAGAAGAAATAGCTACAGAGCCATCAGAATAGAAAAGAGGAGGGAAGGATGATGAGGTGAAGTTGTTAGAAAGGTTTTTTGCAAGGTGCCAGAAGGAGCGGGAAGAGTTCGAGTTAGAGAGTCGAGAGCATTTTGTATGGATGAAATTATTTTTTGCAGAGTGAAGAATAACCTTAGCACGATTCCGGGCAGAAACGTATAAAAGATGTGATTCAAGGGTGGGTTGGCTCCATTACCTTTTATAGGCCCTCTCCTTTTGCGGACAGCATTAGAACAAGCGTGATTAAACCAAGGCTTTCGTGCATTAGTCAAAGGATATGAGAAAGGAATGTATGCTCCCATGCCTGAGAGAATCCCGGCCATGGAAGCAATAATCATTCCAGGGAAAATCAAAGAAGTACTGCCTGAGGGCCTTCCAAATAAGGTTGGACCTTGTTGGAGGGACAGAAGTCAAGAGTGAGAGCAGTGGAAATGAGTTATTTGGGAGGACCAAGTGGAGTCACATGGACAGGCAATCAGACAAATTAGGAAGTGAAGGAGCGTTGTGGTGTGGATGTGGATGTGATAGGAACCGTTAGGAGACACGCTGAGGTGGTTTGGACATGTGGAGAGGATGGAGAGCGAGAGACTGACGAGGAGAGTGTATGTGAGTGAAGTGGAGGGGGGGGAGAGGGAGGGGGAGGCCAAGGATGAGATGGAGGGATGGAGTAGAGAGGTATATGAGAGAAGGGGGTGTGAGCTGGAAGCAGGGCAATGAAATGGAGGGGGACAGGGCGACATGGAGGCTATTTGTTTGTGGCCACCCCTTAGGGGATTAAGGCGTCTGGCAACAGATTGATAGATAATTTCCTGACACAATATTCATTCCGCATAACATAAAATAATGTTCTCTCCAAAATAACGCGTGATCTATACATGACAATTACATATTACCCCTGTTTTATTCGGAAAACTGCCCAAACGAATATAATATCATGAAAACATCATTGGATGAAATTATCAGCTCAAAATAAATCTGCCACCTTAATTACTGTACACTCAATATTTTGTCCAGAGACCATTGCTGGTAATCACATCGTGAAGGCGGTCAGGTAGTGACGCCACATGATGGTGAATGATGTGAGGCTTTCACCTGAGGACCTCCCACTCCCTCATCATATGACACAACAGTTGCTGTGGCGTCCTTTCCTCGTTGAGCTCCCAAACATTAACAATATTGGCCCAAACGTACTCAATGGGATTTAGGTCAAGCAAAAGTGGCGCTGATCCTCAAACCATGTTCACACAACTCTCGCTGTGTGCACGGGACAATTGTCGTGCATGAAAATGATGTTCTTGGGATACGGAAGGGTGTATGCGCGGACAGTAGGCAGCATCACCTCCTCTAGTATCTCCACATACTACACAGCCCTGAACCTTGTCTGTATCTCTGTGACCTTACCAGCACCATGGAAACCAATCCATCCCCACACGTTACATGTTACGTGACCAATCCTTGCCTATGCATAGATGTGTTCCCGAACATAACTATAAAACGTTATGTCATCTTAATTTTTGATAAATAATACACATTAATGACTTCATTTTCTATTTTTATACTGTAATATATATACCATAAGATATATTTATTTATTCGATTACACATTATCCATTTTAAATAATCACTCTCTCTCTCTCTCTCACTCTCTCTATCCGTCTGTCTGTCTCGCTCTCTCTCTCTCTCTCTCTCTCTCTCTCTCTCTCTCTCTCTCTCTCTCTCTCTCTCTCTCTCTCTCTCTCCGTCTGTCTGTCTGTCTGTTTATTTGTCTGTCTGTCGGTCTCTCTCTCTCTCTCTCTCTCTCTCTCTCTCTCTCTCTGTCGGTCGGTCGGTCGGTCTGTCTGTCTGTCTGTCTGTCTGTCTGTCTGTCTCTGTCTGTCTGTCTGTCTGTCTGTCTGTCTGTCTGTCTCTCTCTGTCTGTCTGTCTGTCTGTCTCTGTCTCTCTCTCTCTCTCTCTCTCTCTCTCTCTGTCGGTCGGTCGGTCTCTCTGTCTGTCTGTCTGTCTGTCTGTCTGTCTGTCTCTGTCTGTCTGTCTGTCTCTCTCTCTCTCTCTGTCTCTGTCTCTCTCTCTCTCTAAATCTACATCTCAATACCGATATCTCTTTCTCAATACCGATATTTCTATCTCTATAGCGATATTTCTATCACTATATCTCCACCTCAGTATCGTTATCTCTGTCACTGTATCGATATCTCTATATAGTCGATATCTCAATCTCTATATCTCTGTCTCTATCTCTAACTCTGTCTCTATCTCTCTATATCCAGCATTCCATCTCCATCTCTCTATCTCTGCCTCTCTATATCTATATCGGTATCTCTCTTTCAGTCTCTATCTATCTATCTCTGTCTATCTCTATATCCATAGCTCTATATCGATATCTCCAGCTTTGTGTCTCTAGAGCGATATCTCCCTCTCTGTCTGTCTGTCTGTCTGTCTGTCTGTCCGTCTGTCTGTCTGTCTGTCTGTCTGTCTGTCTGTCCGTCTGTCTGTCTGTCCGTCTCTCTCTCTCTCTCTCTCTCTCTCTCTCTCTCTCAAATATCTATCTATCTATCTATCTATCTATAACCATACTTATCTCTATCTCTATCTACCTATCTATCTATATATATATCTATAATTGTTTATCTCTCTCTATCGATAGATAGATAGATAGATAGACAAATAGATAGAAAGATAGATTCATTCAGCTACAAATTGTTGTAAGTACCGCAAAGCGATAAGACTACTTGCTTGAATTATTTATGATGTTCATGAACGTTTGGTAAATTGTAATGTTTCAAAGGCTTTTCCTCTCATGTCAAAGGCTTTTTGTCTCATTAACTCTCCTCCTCTTACTAGTTTTCTTCAACTTCCT
The DNA here is from genome assembly GCF_032717465.1 of Coenobita brevimanus. NCBI lineage: Eukaryota > Metazoa > Arthropoda > Malacostraca > Decapoda > Coenobitidae > Coenobita > Coenobita brevimanus. The sequence continues at coordinate 25,245,253 of NC_137031.1, forward strand.
TCGCCGCACTGTTGCATCGTTATTTCTTTTCTATCGCTACTTCAGTGGTCGCTGCTCCTCTGAACTGTCTGCTTACATCCCTCCACATCTACGACGGGCGCGTAGCACCCGTCTAGCAGCAAACTCTCATCCCTTTTCCGTCCATCTCTCTAATGCAAGAGTTAACCGTTACTCCCAGTACTTCATTTATGCAACAGGTCAACTCTGGAACTGGCTCCCTCTGTCTGTATTTTCTACTTCTTGTAATCTCCAGTCTTTCAAACGCAGTGTTTCCAGGAGTCTCGAAATGAATGGATCTTGAATTTGGCTCTCTTTTGTATTTTTTTTTTTTCTTGGAGGGAACTGTTTTGCCGGCTCCTGGCCTTTGGTTCCTTTTTCCTCGCATTAATATATATATATATATATATATATATATATATATATATATATATATATATATATATATATATATATATTTCAGGTGCCACCCAAAAGTTCAAGTAATTTGAATATTGTAGGAAAATAAGTTATCTTACCTCTTAGTTCTCACTGTCGCCTTAAAAGTACTCCTCTTGGCCGTGTATACAGTGGTCCCAGCGTTTTTTGCACGAGTCCATGCATCCCGGGATTGCTTCAGATGTGATGGTCTTGAGCACCTCCTGCTATTCTGTCTGGATCTCCTCATTCGAGTCAAATCGACGCCCTTTCAGTCGTAATTTCAGCTTGAAAAACAGGAAATAGTTGCAGGAGGCAAGGTCACGCGAATAGGGTGGGTGGGGAATGACTACAGTGTTAGTGTAAGCCAGGAGCTGCCGGATGACAAGAGGTATGTGGGCGGGGGCGTTGTCATGATGCAGGACCCAGTCCTTGTTCTTCCACTGTTCTTAACGTTTGTGGCGGATGTTCTCCCTCAGACGCTGCAAAACTTCACGGTAAAACTTTCCGCTGACAGACTGACCACGAGAGACGAATTCCTTGTGAATAATCCCTTGGATATAAAAGAGAATGATCAAGATCGACTTGACATTGCTGTGCTGCTGGTCCGCCATTGCAAAACTGCCAAACCACCTACACACCTCGTTACAATAATAAACATAGCTCAACAACACGTCCACTCACAAACACGGCCGGAGCCACGCAGATGCACACGGGGTGCTGCTGACTCCTCCAAGTGGCAAAAGGCAAAACTGCAAACGGTTGGCTCCTGCTGTTCATAATACTGGAACTTTTCAGTAGCACCTCGTGTATATATATATATATATATATATATATATATATATATATATATATATATATATATATATATATATATATATATATATCTATGTATCTATGTATACGGGTAATATACGATTCCACACGGCAGCTTAGAGAGCCTTAGAATATTCCTTAAAATAGGTCCCAACTGCAAGGGGAACCACATGCACATGTTCCACGGAAACAAAATATAATAACCTGATCAGGCAACTTAACCATTTCACTGCAATGATGCAATTAAAATTGGAATAATGGAAGCTGCCGTGGTGTCAAAATAGTTGTGAGGCCTAAGCTTCATTGTTGAAGGCAAGGACAGTGAATGATGCAGATGTTAGAAAATGGAGCAATTTCAACAGTGAGTAACAAGATGTTAAAAATTGGTGAAGAATTTGCAATAATATAATCTGTGGGTACGCAGCTAAACACCTCATGGCGTTTGCCTCCACCTTTGCCTTTACCTCTCTTGTGTTGTTGTCGGTGGATATTAACCAACATGGTAGGTATTTTTTTTTTTTATATTATCCTTAGATTTTTTTAATGCAAGAAAGAGGGAACGAAAGGCCAGGGGCCCGCAAACCGTTCCTTCAAAGAAAAAAGAAAAAAATACAAAAGAGAGCCAAATTTAAGATCTTTCATTTCGAGATGCCAGGACACACTGTGTTTGACACACTGGAGATCATAGGAAGTAGGAAATACAGAGGGAGACAGTTCCAGAGTTGACCTGTTGCATAATTGAAGGACCGGGAATAACGGTTAACTCTTGCATTAGAGAGCTGGAAAGAAAAGGGATAAGCGTTTGTTGCTAGACGGGTGGTATGCGCCCGCTGTATAGGTGGAGGGATGCAAGTAGACAATTCAGAGGAGCACTGACCATTGAAGTAGTGATAGAAAAGAGATAAAGATGCAATAATGCGAAGAAAAGACAGAGGTTGAAGCGAGCCAGTAAGAGAAGAAGAGTTAATGAGACGAAAAGCCTTTGGCTCCACCCTATTTAGAAGAGCTGTATGTGGGGAGCCTCCCCACACATGAGAGTTGTACTCTACACAGGGGTGAATAAAACCCGTATAAAAAGTCAACAGCTGTGCAGGGGTAAATAAGGTACGGAGTCGGCTTAGCACACCTGATCTCTTGGAAGCAGATTTTACAAGAGATGCAATATGATCTTTCTAAGATAAGTCCCGAGTGAATGAAACCCCAAGCATGTTCAAGGATGATGTAGGGTTGAGCCGGATATTATTATTATGATATTGTACTGTAGGTAAAAATAATTCCAATTGCCTGACAAATTATAAAGGAAGAGTTACTTTACATGGTAAAAGGATATATATGCTTTGGTAGAAGTCTTTCATTGAAACACGTCTTTGTCACTGCACGAACGTTCGTGTTCCCCATGAATGATTCCATAACTGTTTACCTTGTAAGTTAGAATCGAAGCGTTCGATCATTTTCTGGTTAAAAAAATAAAAATTTCAACAAAATGACTCAGCATTAACCCAACACCTTGCACATGCCTGCAAGCTTTAACATAAGAATCTGTGTCGGTAATGTATAACCTATACTAATAACTATTGATAACCACTCGACGAGACGTATTGGTAAAATTCAGGGCTACCAACCTCCCTCAGTTCCATTCATGTCTCTTACTCGCTTTTTGTTTTCAGTGTGTCCGACTCTGGGCATAGGCTTCACAACCTGTTCTCAAGGCCCAGTAGTCCTCCTACATACCATACACCTCTACATGTCACCGCTTCGGCACTAACATCCACCATTCATGTTGAATACATGCTAGGATTGTCTTCTGATATGAAATTCTAATCTTTAAACTGTTCCCTGCCCCAGCAGGGATTTGAATCTGGGTCCGGTAGGACCGCAGGCCACCTCTCAACCGGTTGAACCACTGCCTCTACTGTCCCTGTCCCTCCCTTATGCTCGTTCCTGTCCAGCTTTAATGTGATTTTTTTGAGGTACTGCACAAAGTTTATCTTGTGATTTGGAGGGATGGCTCCAAGCGTTTCATGCATTGTGAACTTCTCTATTATTTTTAGTGTTGATTCAGTTTGACTGTAGTATTTTTCGTCATCTCTCATCTGCCGTCCCTCTGCTGAGGGAGTCACTTATCCGTCGTGACTATCTTGCAGAGTTCTTGCGGTAATAAGCAAAATTTACCGCGACCACCACCACCACCATTTCACAATCACATCCCCGTTACGCTCGTGGATGACGCAGGAAAGCGAGTGAGATTGTGTGTCGCCACGGGACTTGTACCAAATGAGTGATTAGTCTTAGAGTAATATTAAGTCTCAGGAATCTCTCTAAAAACGATAAATATATTGGTTGTTTCATTCTGCCTATCAGTATACTGTACAATATGACTGCCAGTTATAATAATATCGTGTATCCTAATTTTTTATGATAATGACATAAATATGAGTTTGCCCTGAGCTCCAGATAGTTCGAGTTGCCGAAGGATCACCTGAGAAGTTGAAACACTTAATGTGTGAGGTAATTTCGCTTCCTAGCATCCGTTTGTGCATCTTTTGTCCATTGCATCGCTAAAGTGAGTAAAGAAGAGTTTGTGTATACCCAAGAAGAAGAGTTTGAAAGCTGTAAGAAGAAAAGGAAGACAGAAGAGAAAATGCGTGTGTGGAATTTCAGATGTAAACATGCGTTGACCAAGTCTGCGCCCATCCACACCGTGAGTGACCACCTGTGGCTTCCAAGCACGCCACTAGTCTGTTTCGAGGCATGTTGACCAAACACGCCATGGTAAACACTAGTTAAAAAACTGGGATCGTACTTTAGTTCATCATTCCCACAATACCATTTTCACACACTGTTATACTTCAGTACTACAGATGTCCACTGATTTATAAATCCATCATCATCATCATCATCATCATCACCATCATCAGCCACTACAAGTCCACTGCTGAACAAAGGTCTCTCCCAATCTTATCCATGAATTCCTTGACTGAGCCAATCTTTGACACGTTTTCCTTGCAAATTTCTCTATCTCATCTCTCCAGGTGTCTGGCTTTTTTCTTCTACGATTACAGTCTCTTGGTGTCCAGTCAGTCAGCCGCGTGCTCCATCCGTTATCCCTTATGCTTCCTACGTGTCCTGCCCACCTCCATTTCTATTCTTATATAAGACGGACAAACACATACACAGCTTAACAATTATATATATATATATATATATATATGTATATATAAATATATAATGGGAAACACCGTCTGCTACACCTTAGTGCACAGGTAACGGCCTACGGAACACGTCCATTTACATGTTACTGGTGAAATATACTGTGTATCTCATAAAAATGATAGATTTGGCTATTGTGTAATGTGCAAAGAAAATGAAAGTGGTAACCACGTGCTAGTGGCCTCTACCTGTGCGTTGTCAGGTGTAGGAAACGATGTTTTTCAAAGACATACACATATATCCTGAACCCTTGCATTGTGCCAGTGTTGAGCCAAGTTCTTGGCTGGCTGTGAATAATATACCTTGACTCCTTTATTTCAGCTCACACTCCTACCACAGCACTGGACAGCCACAGGGTCCACAATCCCTCTTACAGCTATTTATTCTCCAGTTGATTTGCAATGACAGCAATTTTGCAAAGATGAAACGTGGGTTGACACCACACGAGTGGCATCAGATCCTTGATGAGGTTAAGTTGGAAAGCAACATTGAGAGCGACCGTTCTGGGGTGGAGGAGGTTGAGCTGCCACCATCCAGTCAGCAAGTGGAGCTGCCCTACGAGTTTTCATCGTGGAAGACCACACCACCATCATTGGCTGGCTTCACCAGAGAACCCTCCCCACCTGTAGGACCTACTAGTCCCACCGCTCCTTTCATCAGCTCCCAGTCTCAGGCCCCTCTGCCCCCCTTGGTTAGCCTGTGTCACTGGAAGCCGGGCCATCGTTCGTTGTGATGGCCCCTCCACCCACTTCTGCCATGCAGGATGCTAAGATGACATCCTCGCCGGCCAGACTGGGGAGACTGGTGTCCCCAGAGCCCTCTGTCTCGTCCTAATCCTCGTCTGAGGTGCCCCCTCTCAGACAAGGGCGCTGTGGTCCGCTGCTTGGACACGGGAGACGTCCAAGGGGTCAGAGGGCAGGCTGAATGGTGTTGACAGGCCGACCTGCTGCCACCGCCGCCACCACCGCTGAAGAGGATCCTGGGTGGAGCAGTGGCCCTTTCACACCAAACCACGGGCCGTTCACTGGCTCCACAGGGATCCAGGTGGATATTCCAACAACTCCCCTGAAGTTCTCCCAGCTCTTTTTCATGTGGGAATTGTTGTCATACCTCACCATGGAAACCAAATGATACGCCACATTCCTGGGGACTCAGCTGGATGCCTGGTTCTCCTGCAATGAAGAGGAGATGGCCAAGTTCCTGGGGTTATACCTTTTCATGGGGGTCATGCACATGCTGAGCTCCGAGCTGCACGACTACCCTAGGGTCTGGCAGGCAATGAGTGGAAGGTGCCTCAACGCCATCCTGAATCACTTCCATGCCTTCAACTCGCTCGACATTCCCCGGGACAGCCAAGATTGGCTCATCCACATTTGCACGGTCATGGAGTACCTCCTTCAGCGGTTCCAGTCAGCATTCCTACCTAAGGAGCAGCTCAGCCTGGATGAGGGCTCTCTGGGGTGGAAGGGCCAGCTGTCCTTCCGCGTCAATGCCCCCAAAAGCCCACCAAGTATTCAATCAAGATCTATATGTTGGCTGAGTTGTCCTCGGGCTACATCTGTAACCTCGAGGTCTTCACAGGGGTGCAGAGTATCCTCCAGAACACCGTGTTGGGCCTTGTGGAACCATTGAAGGACCAGGGCTATAAGCTGTTCGTGGGCAACTATTACATTTCTGTAGCCCTGTGCAAACGACTCTTCACTGCAGGATTTTATGTGTGTCAGACCCTACGGCTGCCTAGAGGAGCGCCATGCCAGTTGCAGGCCATCGCCAGGGCTAAGAGCCTGTCTGAGGGGGGCATGGCATACAGGCACATGGACAATGTGCTAGTCCTACTGTGGAGGGACAAGCGCATTGTGAACATGGTGTCCACCTTCCACACTGCAGACACCATTCTGAAGAGGGTTCGAGGAAAGGTGCGTGGTAATGATGGGCGGACAACCTACATGGAGAAGGTCATTCACAAGCCTGTCGTTGTGGAGGAGTACAACAGGTACATGAGTGAGGTGGATCATTTTGATCAGATGGCCCAGTACTACCCCATCCAACACCGAACTGTCAAGTGGATGAAGATCACATTCTACTTCATCCAAATGGCACTGCTCAATGCGTTTGCCTTATATATGAAGTACAGACACGTGCAAGTAACCCTCCTTGAATTTGTGGAGCAGATCATCTACGATCTTCTGCATTTCCACGAAGAGGAGTGGCCCGAATCTGGACACACACTCCACCATGCCCCAAACCTGCCTACCCGGTGGCCAGCACCAGCAACACCTGGCACCCAGCAGGCACAACCACCAATGCCAGGATGGGTCCAGGCACCATTAGCACCAGCACAGCCTGCAGGAGACCCCACACCAGCACCACCAGAAGCAGGGCCATCACAGGTGCCACCATCACCACCAGCACCACCAGAAGCAGAGCCATCACAGGTGCCACCATCACCACCAGCACCACCAGAAGCAGGGCCATCACAGGTGCCACCGTCACCACCAACACCACCTACAGGAGGCTCATCAGGGGTGCCAGAACCGCCACCACCTCCAGTTGCTGGTCCGACGGGAGAACCCATGCCTGGGCCTGCAGCTCCTGCGGGACAGGATCACGGATCATGAGGGTATCCAAGCAAGCATCGCCAGGTGATTGACGACAACGTGAGGTTGGATTGTACTCTAGGCCATCACCAGGCGAGGATCCCTGACAAGAAGAGGCTCAGGTGTACCTTGTGCTTCAAGTTGGGGGTGAGGAAAGACTCAAGGAACATGAGTCCTGTATGTGATGTGCCACTTTTCATGGGGGATTGTTTCGACCGGTACCATACCAAGCAATACCTTCACTCATGGAGCACACACACACACACACACACACACACACACACACACACACACATTACAAAACTCACCTCCCAACCGATCTGATCCTGCAGGAAGATCATCGCCACTGGAGAAGTTCGTGATATTCTTTGTTTATTTATCTCTTTACCTCTATTTATGCAGTATATTTACAAATACATATATATTGTTATTTACCTCAACACAAATGACAGGGAAATAATTACAGTTTCAGTTTTAGTTGTTAGCTACAAGTTTATTGTTCATATGTGGTTTCTGAGAGGACTAATAACAAAACAGAAGTAATTATATAAAATAGTTGTTGGTATAAAACCAAAGAAAGCGTGGCTAGCAAGCATAAAAGTGTTAGCACACCACAGGAAAATAACGTAAGTGAGCGGCTGACGGCGGGTCAGCGCGCAGCAAAATATGCAATAGTTTTTTGCATTTTTCTCGAAAACTATGAGGCCTAGGATCACCGTTCTTTACTGAGATGAAAGGGAATGAATTTGTGCATAGGATGGTAAAAAAAAAACATAACGGTGCTAAGAAAAGTTCTTCGCAAACGCTCCCCAAATAAAAAAGTTGTTTTCTGTCGAAAATGGGTTTTACTTTTTCGCTTGTTACACATAGACCATACCTCGTGTCAAACTGGGACTCCCCCCCCCATGCGAAAGCTGATAAAATTCTCTTTTGATTGATGGTATAACATGTAGAGATTGATTAGTAAACATTCGACTTATGATGTTGGGAAGTGAAATCTATGATCCCGAATGTTTATTCTGATGGCCCTAACATACGTATAGTGTGTTTTTTGGTGTGTGTTTTTTTTTTGCTTATCGTGTAGAACAAACATCGACGAATAGGAATATATGGGTTTTGTGGCAATATATGTTTTGGGGGTGAAAATAAGCCAAGAATACACATTCCTGGAGTGCGTGGTGGCCAGGAGGGGGGGGGGGAGAGAAGCCCGCACGTCATATCCCAGAAAACCTAAAAACTTATCCATGCGTGAAGGGGTTAATAGTAATCCCCTGTTGAACTATGCAGTGGTGATTGAGAGCTGTCTGAAGTAAGGTTGTTGACGATAGTCATTTGTGAAGTTCGAAATTCACGTTACTGAGTCATGTTTACAGTCAGGTAGGCATATGTAACCGACATGGGTAAAAAAAATTGTTTGAAGTCCTAATTGATTTGGTTTCGTTATGATTAAAGTTCCATTATGCCTAGTACAAAAATTTTAAACATCTTAAGTCATTTATCTACGTATGTTAAGTGCAAACGTACATCTCATTTTCTTTGGAGATCTAGTAGAAACAAAATATTACAATGTAATCAGTTAACGTTTTAGCCGATTCCTGAACACTGTGTTGATGCATATAAAAGGTGGGGAGCTGTGCCAAGCAATGAGACGCCGCTCCACTCTTCATCGTTACAGAGATCGTGTGTTCAAGTCACTGCCAAAAGCATCACACTTATCACCCCCCCCCCTCCTAGTTCATGTAGCCTAAGTAACAAATATATCAGCTGGTCCATTTTGATTACAGTCCATTTGATTACTGTTCATATAATTACTGTAACTTTACTGTATATGATTCTTGAGTCATACGAGTTTAATCTTAAGAGAATATCTTGGTGATAATCAATATTCTTTTAATCTTCCCGAGAGTCCAACTGTGACCACGGTATTAATACATCCATGTGTATCAGTATTCTTTCAATAATAGCTTGTAAAGTTTTACATTTCTAGTGATGTAGATCCTCATTAATATTTCGTTTGGGTTCATTCACAGTTTGAAGTGAAATTTGTCTCAGTTCTTAATGCTTAGTAAATCTTTGGTTAAGTTAATTCGAGTTCGAGTTTTGCTATCCTTTAAGGAGTGGTACAGACGAGATTGAGTGGCCTGCAAGGTGTGCTTATATCTAATTTACACGCCCTCTCAATTAAGATGAAGCTACCTCATTTCCCATAAATCCTCAAATAAGATCACGCTACCCTATTTCTCTTAATCTCTAAAATTCTCAAATAAGATCACGCTACCCATTGTCCATAATCTCTAAAATTCCCAGCATTACACTGGTGTCATTAGCGGTGACAAAATCTGTGGGCATTACGCTGGTGGCTCTAAAAAAGTTTTCGGTATTACAAGGGTACTGCACAAAAGACTTTTATGGAAACTGTACCACCAAGGAGGTACCCAGTGCAATCTGTACTGTTGGACGCAGGATTTTCTCTGAAAGGGAAAGGAGAACAGTACTAAGAGGAAATTACTCATCATGGAGGAAAGTGACTAGCAGAGATCCACAAGGTTCAGTGCTGGCACCAATTATGTTTTTAGTATACATAAAGGACACAGACAGTAACATTGGAAATGGAAGCTATCTAAATATGTTTGTGGATGATGCAAAAATACAAAGGAAAATTACTAACACAGATTCTTGCTAAAAGCTACAAGAAGAATTAAATAAGCTTCATGAATGGAATAGCATGTGGCAAATGAAATTTAATGTGGACAAGTGTCATGTGACTGAATTTGATAAAAATGAGAAAAGACCAGATTGGGATTATAAATTAGGAATGTCAACCCTACATATATCAGAAAGGGAGAAGGACCTAGGAGTGATTATCAATAACACTTTCCAGCTGACCACATCAAGAAAAGGTACGTAATATGTATACATTGCTTGCTAATATGAAAATAGCATTGAAATATATAAATGAAGATATGCTGAGAAAAATAATATCATTGATTAGACCAGCCCTGGACTATGCATCAGTAGTCTGGAATCCTCATTTAAAAAAACACAGATAAGATTGAAAATGTACAAAAGGCAGCTAGAAGATGGACACCAATCTTAAGGAATCAAAGTTACGAAGAAAGACCGGAAAAATTGAATTTACCAACACTACAGGAGAGAAGGAAAAGATGAGACATGATTATGCTGTATAAATGCACCTCGGGGAAAGAGAAAATAGACATAAATGAATATAAAACCAATGTGGATGGATCAGCAAAAGAAGGCTAAAAAAAAACTACATAAAATGAGAAGTGATAAAGACATAAAGAAATTCAGTTTCCCAAATAGGGCTATTGATCAATGGAATGCACTACCGAATGAAATAGTGTGTGCCAAAACTATTAATATATTTAATGATATGTATGATAAAAATTCTTTAATACATGGGACATTACGAGCTTGACTCATTCCTGTAAAGATACAATTAGGTAAGATCAATTAGGTAAGAACACACACACACACACACACACACACACGCACACAAACACAGCAAGACAGACACAAAATGACTAAAACATAAAAGCTGCTCTCTTGCCGCATGCAGGGGTGTAATAACAGACATATATGCTATAAGGTGTAATGTGCTTAATAAATCTAGGGAAAAGATGCCATGAACAGTCCTATACTACCCAAAATGCGTCCCTTAACAAACTGGTACCGAGGATGCCTTTTCCATTCTTTCTGATTATTTTCTGAATAATCCAGGGGGTATTTTTCATAACTAAACGTGTCAGATATTACCTAAATATATGTGCAAGTGCGCGAGGCATTTCCTAAGTTAAAAAAAAAAAAAAAAAAAAGCCAATGCTAAAACTGGCGTCAACAGTATTCAAAACAGTTAATCGTAAGACTTTTTACTTTCACTTTCCCCCTAAGTCTGTTTCTCTTCATTTCCCCCCTAAAGTTTCTTTCTTTTTTCTATTTTCCTCATTAGTCTTATTTTTATTTTCCCCCTTCAGTTGTTTATTTTCATTTTTCCTCTAAGTCACTCTCTTTTCAATTCCCCCCATTTTTTTTCTTCTTAATTTACCCTCAAATCATTTTTTGTTTATTTATACTTTTTATTTTCGTTTCCTGCTTCTTTATTTTATTTTCCCCCCTAAAATCTTTTTTCCCCCATGCTTTTCTTTTTTTATCCTAAGTTTTTATTTTTGTCTTCCCCTTATAAGGCTTTTTATTTTTATTTCCCCCACGTCTTTTTCTTTATTTTCTTCTGAGTCATTTTAGTCTAATTTTCCCTGAAGTCTTTTTATTTTATTTTCCCCGAAGTCTTATTTTTGCTCAAGTCTTTTAATATTTATTTTTCATCCTAAGTCTCTTTTGTTTTATCCACTCCCCCCTCCGCAAGTAAGTTTCCTTTATTCTTCCCCCAGGTCAATACCAAAGGCCATGCAATGGCTGCAATACTTTTCAAGGTTCAGATTTAGTTATGAGGCCTATCTTCATTTTTTTTTTAACCCCTTAACCACGGGGCATCACTTTCGTGATGCTTGGGAGCAAGGGATCATACTGCGGGGTGTCACTTTTGTGATTCTGTGTTATTTTGAATTCGCCTGGGCTTTCAAGTGGTGGCTTGTATCATCTATCAGTACTGTCAATGTCCAACACTAGTCAGCACTCCTAATCTCATCTGTACTCCCATCCATTGTTGACAATTTAGCCATTTCTCCCCATTCTTGACTCCCTTCCATACCTCCCCTCCATTACCCTCTCCTCTAGCCTGCTGCGCTAAGTAAATCTTCCCCGGAATTTTCCACTGATTTCATCCACTGAAATAAGGCCTACGCCCTATTCTTATACCAAATAATATATACAAAAAAGAAATAAGGTAAGTGATAGTGCCATACACCTGGAATTGGCTAATTATCACCTGACAACACCTCGCTAATTTTCACTGTTTATTTCCCCTTGAAATATGCCGTATAATCTATTCTTGTAATAAAAATATATATAAGAAAGGAAGGAAGAAGCCTAAGTGATATTTACATTCACCTGGAACTGCCTAATTTCTTATGTATTGTCTAGATTTCCTGCCAATTATTTCATAGCGTATATATTAGCAGCTGTCACCACGCTGACGCTGCCAGCATTGCACTCCCCCTAGGCCACCACAGTATTCAGTTTACTGTCGTCTTTCAAGGTGAAACCAAGTCGGATTCACGCCTGTCCAATTCCGCCGCTTTTTAGCCCCATGCAAAAGGCCCTGTGATCTCTACCCCCTACTAAACCTCGTGTGGAAAGGGGTAAAGGGCTAAGTGACTGCTGTCGAACGTGAACTGGCTAATTTATCAATGAAAGTGATGGACAGTGACTACGATCTTTCTGGTGACTAAAACAGTGCAAGTGGAAATGTAAATAATGTGTAAACAGCAAGTGAAAGCAATGAATGTAAATATAAGTGAACAGTGGAAAATAGTTTTATAAGTTACTGCAAGTGACAGTGCATAACACAGTGTAAATAAAATGGAAATGAAAATAATGTAAATGAAATAGAGAATGTAAATAGAAATGTAAATGAGTAGTAATATAAGAATACGAGTATATATACTAGGAGTAATGAAAGTGAAAGTTTCACTCTAGCATGTATGAACACTATGAGTTATGAAAGTGGAAGTGAAAGTGACAGATTCGCTCTCAACGCTAGTATACAGGACAAGAAAGTGAATGCCACGTATTTTACTGAAAGAGAAATTGAATGCCTACAGTGACAATAAACTACTATTACTGAAGGAAACTTATGGATGAAGACTGCAGATATATATAAGTGATATATGGTAATAGAAATATAAAGTGTGAGTGTTTTTATGAAAAATAAATGACAGAACACCAGCGGCGAACAAGCGCAAGTGGGAAGGTCATACACGCTCGTAATTTTCATTGCTTTCATAGTTTTTTTTTTTTAGTATGGATTCCAAACTATTTGAAAATCATAGAATAGTGTTTCTAGTGATAATATCAGGCGGTGGTAATCATATTACGGGTTGTCGGGAAATGTAAAGTGGAGACTTCGTTACCCAACTTCAGAGGTCTCCACAAGTCCTACGGTACTCAACGGAGGCTCAACAAACATCCCAGGAGAAAGCTGAAGGTATATGCCATAAGCGTTTATAATTTTAATATTCTAAGGCTAATAATTGATTTTTGGCAAATATTTTTAGAGAGTCTGTCAGAGCACATATATGCCCGCAGGACACGCAAGTCAAGCCAAAACAACCCCGCGGTTTTGGGGTTAGTAACAGAGCGGAGGAAGGAAAAACAAATGAATAAAAAAAAAATAATAATCCATACACAAGATTACTGGTGTCCTCTGTTCATAAAATTCTGTAACAGACTTGAACAGCTGTAGGTTGAAATTTGGAGGGAAACAACTCTGGGGAAGTGAGTTCCAGAGAGATGCAGTTCGAATTAAAGAATTCTGATTAGCAGAAGTTCTGCAATATGGCTGAGTGACATTCCAGTCATGAGCACAAGAAGATGCCCGTGTAGGACAAGGGAAGGCATGGAGAGGTGGGACCATGGACCCAGCTTCGTCTGAGCATTTGCCATAAAAGTATTTGTAAAATAATGCAAGGGAGGCAACATTCCTTCTTACTTGCAGGGGAGGTAGTTTATTTGTAATGGCAGGATTGTTAATAATTCTAACAGCTTTGTTCTGAATTTTGTCTAGTTGTTTTAATGCAACCTCTCCACATCCATTCCACAAGGGTGAGCAATATTCAAGCTGAGAGTGCATATGACTCTTATAAATTATAGCTAACTGCTCATCAGTGAAGGAGATATAGACTCTGCACAATAATCCAAGTTTCTTTGAGGCGGTTTTAGCAAGTGATCTAACATGAGAGGTCCAGCTAAGGGCATTGTTGAGACGCCAAGAATTTCAATACTTTTGGAGATGGGAATATTAGTAGCACTGAAGGTAATGTACGAATCTGCATTATCTGTCTATCAGTAAATTGTGTATATTTAGTTTTTCTAGCATTAAAAGAGACAAGGTTGTTTTGTCCCCATTCATTGATCGTAGATAGGTCTTGATTTATGGAGATGGCTGTACTGAGTTGAGAGGTAGAGATATTAGACTTTGTTAATGGGTGTCTGAGTATGAATGAACTATGTAGTGTTGAGTCGTCTGAGTATGAGTGGATGGGATTGTGGGTAAAGTGACCAGATTTAAGCGAGCTAAAAGCGGGACATTTTCAAGTGTGTATATATATATATATATATATATATATATATATATATATATATATATATATATATATATCCAGCGTCACCTCACCTTGAGGGTGCTAATCAAGCACAGTCCAAACATACAAACCAAAGTTGTCAGTGAGTATAACAGATTCTATATTAACAATTCGGTATTTCATTTGGTTTGGATTATGCATAATTTCACTAATTCATCATAGCTTCATTAAAGAAGATCATCTTATATCTAATGTAATAGTAATTTTCTAAAAGCGAGACAAGTAAGATAATTTGCTAAAAAAGTGGGACATTTTAGTCGCAAGTAAATAAGTGAGACAGACGTAAAAAAGGCGGGACTGTCCCGCCTAAAAGCGGGACTCTGGTCACCTTAATTGTGGGTGACAGATAAGAGATCATTAATTTGAACCAGGAATAGGGTTGGGACCAGACCTGACCCCTGCGGCACGCTGGCATTAATTGAGTGGAAATTGGAATATGCATCACCTACTTTTACTCTTATTTTCCTGTTACTGAGATATGAAGAAATCAAAGGAACAAAAGACGTTAGTCCATAGCAAGGGAGTTTGGACAGCAGGGAACGGTGCCATAGTCTGTCGAAAGCTTTAGAAATATCAAGAGCTACTGCATGAGTTTCTCCATGTAGATCAATTGATTGATGGATGGTATGAGTTAGGAGATTGAGTATGTCAATGGTGGATCTTTCGTGGCGAAAACAATATTGTCTATCACTAATTAAGTTGTTGGATTCAAGATGCTAAACAATGTGCTTATTAATTAAAGTTTCAAACACCTTACCAGGAGAAGATGTGACAGCTGTTGATCTGTAATCAGAGGAGTCAGACGATTCTTTTCTTTGGAACTGGGGGGATATTGACTTCTATCCATGAATTTGGGAATAAAGAAGGACGTATGCATAGTCTGAATAAATTAGCTAGAACAGAGGCAAGTTCAGGGGAACACTTTTTCAAACAATTTGGCAGAATTCCATCTGGGCCCGGAGCTTTGTTAGTAGGTAAATTGTCTAGAATGAATTTTACATATCTTGTCTGTATTTTAAGTGGGGCAATTACGGGAGAGTCAAGTTCTAGTAGTGGGACATTCTGGCTGGTATCGTCTATGGTAGAGTTTCTGCCAAATATACTGGCAAAAATATCTGCTTTCCCACGCGGGTCATTTTTTATTTATTTTTATTTTTTTTTATATGAGGAAGAAGGAACCAAAGGCATCCAATCCGCAAAACTGTCCCTTCCAAAAGAAAAACAAAATACAAAAGAGAGCCATATTCAAGATCTGGTCATTTCGAGATGCCTGGACACACTGCGTTTGAAAGACTGGGGATCATAGGAAGCAGGAAATACAGACAGAGGAAGACAGTTCCAGAGTTGACCTGTTGCATAAATGAAGGACTAGGAGTAACGGTTAACTCTTGCATTAGAAACCTGGACGGAAAAGGGATGAGAGTTTGCTGCTAGACAGGTGCTACACTCCCGTCATAGCGGTGGAGGAATACATGCAGACAGTTCAGAGGAGCAGTGACCATTGAAGTAGCGATAGAAAAGAGTTAAAGATGCAATAGTGCGGCAAAGAGACAGAGGCTGAAGGGAGTCAGTAAGAGGAGGAGAGTTAATGAGGCAAAAAGCCTTTGACTCCACCCTATTGAAAAGAGCTGTATGTGGGGAGCCTTCCCACACATGAGAGTTGTACTCCATGCAGGGCCAGATAAAAACCCTGTATAAAGTCAACAATTGTGCAGGGGTAAAGAAAGAATGGAGTCGGCTTAACACACACAATCTCTTGGAGGCAGATTTTACAAGAGATGTAATATGATCTTTTCAAGATAAGTCCCGAGTAAATGAAACCCCAAGCATGTTCAAGGATGATGCTGGATTAAGCTGAATATTATTAAACATTAGTGGGTATACCTGTTGAAGATTTTGTTGGGTTGATAGGTGCAAAAAATGAGTCTTTGATGCATTAAAAACAACCATATTATTTTTACCCCAGTCAGAGATACGAGCCAAGCCAGACATTAGGTGTGCCATAGCCTCATCCCTTGTTTGTTGAAGTAACTGCTGAGATGGACGTTGCGGGAATTGAATGGAAAGGTGAAGGGTGGAGTCATCAGTGTATGAGTGGATAGGGTTAGATGTACAGCTTAGAAGGTCATTGATGAAAAAAAGGGAGAGGGTTGGTGATTGGACAGAGCCCTGAGGAACACCATTGTTAATAGATCTAGAAGAAGAACAATGGCCGTCTGCAAAAGCAGCTATAGAACGACCAGAAAGGAAGCTAGAGATGAAGGCACAGATAGAAGGATAGAAACTGTAAGAGGGCAGTTTGGAAATTAAAGATTTATGCCAGACTCGATCGAAAGCCTTTGAGATGTCGAGTGCAATGGCAAAGCTTTCGTCAAAGTCCCGAAAGGAGGGTGACCAGGAGTCTGAAAGGTAGGTGAGAAGATCGTCTGTGGAGCTTCCTTGACGGAACCCATACTGACGATCAGAAAGAAGGTTGTGATAGAAAAGATGCTTTAAAATTTTTCTATTTAGAATAGACTCGAAAACTTTTGAGATACAGGATGTTAAAGCAATTGGACGATAGTTAGAGGGTTGGGAATGGTCACCTTTGTTTGGGACTGGCTGAATGAAAGCAAACTTCCAGGAAGAAGGAAAGATACAAGTTGATAGACAAAGGCGAAAGAGTTTGCCTAGGCAGGGTGTCAGCACAGAAGCACAGTTCTTGAGGACAACAGGAGGGACTCCATCAGGCCCATATGCCTTATTAATATTGAGGCCTGTGATGGCAGAAAATACATCAGCTGAAGAAATTTTAATGTCAGCCATGAGGAAGTCAGAGGGGGAAAGTGATGGAGGAACAGCACCGGAATCATCTAAGGTGGAATTGGAGGAGAAAGTCTGAGTGAAGAGATCTGGTTTATCAGTAGAAGAAATAGCTACAGAGCCATCAGAGTAGAAAAGAGGAGGGAAGGATGATAAGGAAAAGTTGTTAGAAATGTTTTTGGCAAGGTGCCAGATGGAGCGGGAAGAATTCGAGTTAGAGAGTTGAGAGCATTTAGTACGGATGAAATTATTTTTAGCAGAGTGAAAAACAGACTTAGCACGATTCCGGGCAGAAACGTATAAAAGATGTGATTCTGGGGTTGGTTTGCTCCAGTACCTTTTACAGGCCCTGTCCTTGTTGCGGACAGCATTAGAACAAGCGAGATTAAACCAAGGCTTTCGTGCATTAGTCAAAGGATATGGGAAAGGAATGTATGCTTCTATGCCCAAGAGAATAACCTCTGTAATGCACAAGGCACACCCAGATGGCTCCCGGCCAAGGAAGCAATAATCATTCCAGGGAAAATCAAAGAAGTGCTGCCTGAGGGCCTCCCAATCCGCAGCTCCAAAGTGCCACAGATGATATTTCTTTGGAGAGTCTGCAGGCCATACCAGAGCGATAGGACAGATTAAGGTGATAAGATTGTGATCAGAAGAGCCCAACGGAGAGAAAAGATTAACAGTGTAAGCAGAAGGATTAGTTGTAATGAAAAGGTCAAGTATGTTGGAGCTCTCTCCATGGCGGTCAGGGATATGGGTAGGGTGCTGTACAAGTTGCTCTAGGTCATTAAGGATAGAAAAGGTGTAGGCTTGTTCACCAGGTGGATCAGTGAAAGGAGAGGAGAGCCAAAGATGGTGGTGAACATTGAAATCTCCCAGAATGGAGATTTCAGAGAAAGGAGAACTGTATAGAATGTGTTCCATCATAAAAGTAAGATAGTCAAAAATTTTTGATAATAGAGTTAGGAGATAAGTAAACAGCACGGATATATTTAGTCAGAGAATGACAGGAAAGCCGAAACCAGAGTGTAGAGAATTCAGAAGAATGGAGTTTAGGAACACGAGAGCAAAATAAGTTGTTGCATATATATATATACAACGGCCACCTTTGGCTTTGAAATGAGTATAGAGAAAGTAGGAGGATACAGAAAAGGGTCTGCTGTCAGTTGCCTCAGACAGCTGAGTCTCAGTTAGAAAAAGGTGAGGTTTAGAGAAGGAGAGGTGGTGCTCAACAGAGCGAAAGTTAGAGGAAAGGCCGTGAATGTTGCAGAAATGAAGAAGAAGAGAGTCAGACAGAAGTTCCAGGCATCTTGAGTCATCACCGGGAGAAGGGCAGAAGGTGGGGGCATTTATGGTCCCCCCCCCCCGGGGACTCCGAGGCTATGTTATTCAACGCCATTTTTTTTTTCTAATTTTTGAAAAGAAAATGTGGTGTATACTGTGCACGTAGTTTGGTGGAAATAGTTAGAGAAACTTGTATTGGAGAGCATGCTGGCCTGCTCTCTGTGTTACTGAGACACTGAAAAAGTTCAGCAAAGGGGGATGGTCAGGACCTAGTCCCGAGGGCTGATGAAACGGGAGCTCTAGCTCTCCCTGTCATCAGCTTTCCATCCACATTGGAAGTACTGCCCTGCTCGACTGGTTATGTTGCTATCTGAAGATTTTAGTGGGGGAATGGAAGATGACATGGTAAAATTATTATTGAACGAATTAAGAGTTGACCAGAACATTCAATTGTCATTAGGGCTGTTAAGTTGTTTTGATGCTTGCTTTTGAAGAAGGTTTGATTTAGCTAGATTTAATACAGCTTTTGCATGATTTCTAGGAATTTTAAATAGAGTGATTCAGATGTTTTTTTTTATCTTTAGTAAGAGTTATGTGCTAATGACTTTTGGGCTGTTGCTCTGGCACTGGTGAACCAGCGGACAGGGATCACTTTCATCACCTGTCTACCCACCCACCACTGCTTTCTCGATGGCCAGACTGTCCTTGAATATAAGGACTTTGCTGAGTCGAATGTGGACTATGATATCTTGGGTATAGTGGCCCTAATCATCTACAAACTTGTCGCATTTGGGTTCTTTCTCCTGAGGACCCGACGAAACCAAATCAGCAACATTAAAGGCTAATTTGGTTTCAACTATGCACACAGCGTCTTCTTCAGTTAGAATTTATGTACTCTGTTCTCTAGACGTAAATTGGCACCTCTCTGTCTTGGATGTTCAGCTGTAAGAAGGGATTAACACTTGAATTTGGTGCCAGTAACAAATACGTATTATCAAAAGTAAATGAAGAGCCATGGTAGTGTAGGTTTTGACACTGATCTAGCAGCAATGGGTCGAAACTCTGAACCAAGTTACAATGAATGAACGATAGGTGTTTAATGATACCTGAAGTGGTATTAAGCCGCTATGAGATAATGTCGTTGCCATATTTAACCTCCTCGCAGTGATGCGGAAATTTAATTATTTAGTCTTCTACTTCCAAACAATTTTATTTAAATTAAGTATACCCTCTCCTGTTGTAGGGCTAAATGAAGTCTGTGTCTCTCACCTCCAATTGAAAAAGAAATTGCTTCTAAATTAAATATATTCCTCTGAAAATAGCGCTTTTGAAAAAATCCTTCAGACTGACGCAGTTATAGCAGTTTAGAGTTATGCTCATTTTCTTTTTTTCAAAGGAAAGAAGGGAGTGAAAGGATGGTTGTGTTCAAACAGCATACTTTGAAAATAATGATGGCTAGTCTCCACACGGCCACAGCTCATCGACACGATTCTTTGCAAAGTACAGTGATGAGTAATGAATGTTTATGAAATAGGATTTCCAGATTTGTGTGATATGTGAATTGACACTTGGCTCCATTAAATCCTTTGAACGACTTGCAAAACAGGAAACCGGTGTCTGGGGGGTATTTGCCCAAGGAACAATTATTTAAAGCTTGAAGCAAACTGGCGATGAATTAAAAGAATATCACCAAAATAAAAGTATATCAAGAAAGAAACTAAGCAAATTGAATAGGTTTTCAGACTATGGAGTGGAGGCAAAAATATAAAAATAGGGAAATAAATTATTGACCCATTTTGTGTCCCATTCTGAACACCAAGTCAGGATAAATTTGAAGCTTTAATACAAAGTCTTCCTTGTAAAGCATTCATTTCTGTGTAAGGGACTGATGTTAGTGAAAATGTTTACCTATCTATGGCCAAATGCCATAATCCCGTAAGGGGTTGGCGTTTGTCTCTGAGTTAGTTGTTACACGGAGAGGGACACAAATCCTTCTCCAACCCACTTGCTGACTTGTAAGGAACACGTACGGGTTAGTTATATGTTTACCACCCAGTGTTGTAAATGGTTTCTAGGTTTACAGGAAACCATTGGGCTTGTCACTCAGTGTAAAGCCACTGAAAGGGAAAGAAGAGTAATAAAAAGTGACAGGAAAGATGAGAGAAATAGGAAGAGAGGAGGCAGACAGAGAAAAAGAATGATACAGGTGAAAGGAGAAGTGCCCAGCACTACATAAAGTGAGTGGATGATAGTCGTCGCCATCTACCACTAAGTAAATACGTACGCTGATATTGTCATTTTCCTTTTAACCCGCCGACTCCCGTTGACGTATATATACGTCCACACGTTTTGTTACTGAGACTGCCGTTGACGTATATAACCATGCAGCAATTGCAAGGTCTCCAATTTGCTCAATTTTCATATTTTGTGGGTGATTTTTGGTATGTATACACAGGATACCTTCCTCTACAAGATGCCAGGCAGGGTCCATGCCTTATCCCGCATGACCTCCCCCCCTGCACCCCATTGTCTCGGCGATTTACCTGTTACCAGTGACCTGGCCAATAAAGACATGCCGTGCCACGGTATGAAATTCAAGGCCAGAGTGATTCCCCAATCGATGACAATGTTGAGGACAAGTTTTACATAGCATTAGAGGAAGAAACAGTCAGAAATGATGATCAGGTAATGTCGCCAAAAAAGGTCAGGTATGTTGATGTGTTTGGTGAGTGAAACAATGCTTATATTGCCTATATTACTATGTGAAAACCAATATACTTAGTACTACACATAAATTCATACCAAATAAATAAATAAATAAATACTGTTTATGAGTGGTGTGGAATAGTTACCCTCCCAAAGAAATCGTTTTCTTTGAAGCCAGCCTGATAGAAAACACAGTAAGGTAAGGGGTACTACTACCTGTATTCCGTATTCTAAACCTCAGGTGAGTGATATCTCTACAAATTTTCGATGTTTCTCACCAAAAGTGGAAGTTTGAGTAAAAAAAAAAAAAAAAATCAAAAATTGGTTGGGACTGGGGGAGGTCAGTGGTGGAAAATCGGTCAGGACGGGTCCATTTTTGGTTCGGTCGTAAGCAGAGGCACTTATCATCCACTCACTCGATTTACTGCAACTTTAAGATGTCTACACTGTGTGACAAGACAAATGGTTTCTTATAATTAACGAAGCCATTTTCTACACTAGGTGGTAATCACATAACTAATTGTTGTCTGCTGTTCTAGTAGGTTAAGATGCTCCAGCTGAATGGGGCCTATAGATTTTTATATACAAGTTAGGGTTTATTGATCATATAATGCCACTCAGGGAGGAGTGAGGCCGATCACTCTCGCCTACACATCGGGGCTGAGTAATCTGTCCTCGGGCCAGTACGCTCTTAATGGGGAAGAAAGGATTGGATGATGGATAAATGGGTAACAAAATATTATGGACAAAGAAGATGGGTTATGATATCGATCTCATCTCAATCACAAAAATTTTTAGCCTTGTTTAATTTGTTACAGCTGAAAGTTTGCTTTATTATTCTTATCCACAATTATCTCTAATGAGGTCCCTTTATTTTCTATGTGCAGTGCAGTTGACCTGTGTTAACTATTACTTATTCTTATTGTGGGCTGTATAATAGTTTACTGTGAAAATAAACTAACTCTGAAAGTTTGCATAAATTTGGCATAATTTTGTCACCCCAATAGCATAATTTTGCTGGTTTCAGCATAATTTTAAATGGAGTCTAACATAATTTGGCAATGGAGATCTGGTAACACAACCCTCACCACTTGCCTACAGTCAGTTTCTCCGTAGCAATCATGTTGGGAGCATGCACTGTTTTTGCTCATACTAGAATGACGAGAGCGATACTTCTGCTCCTCCTAGCCAACAAGGGAGGGCTTCACGAAGCAGAAGAAAGCTTTCTTTTAGCTCAAAGCTTTGTGACTCTGAGAAAATATGTTTACGAGTAATCACTACAGTTTTACATTAAAGATAATTTTTATTACAAGTATAGAGAAACAATTTATAATGGTAACGGCAATAGATAAATTTGTATTCCCTCATTACCACCTTTAAGTCACCCACTCACTCTCAGTCAAGCTCTCACTTGCACACACACACACACACACACACACACACACACACACACAACTAGCAACATCATCACCACCACCATCATCATTTATTGTGTTGCTATTTTTTCCTGTTGCTATTATTTTTATTGCGTATTTCATATTCCTATTGTGTTTTTCATATTACGATACTTAGTTGTAGCCAAAACTACTGAAACTTTTACTATATCAGAGGATATCCATTGTTATAACATTACTTACATTATTATTTTTGCTGCTATTAGTATTACCATTATGTTTCTCCTGCTATTATTGTTACCGCATGAGTTCACCAAAGTCTCTGTTTGTGTTGCCGGTGCGAAAGAAGGAGTGGATGTACTAACACTACCTGAGACGTGTTGTGTGAATGGCTTGACTTATGAGTCAGCGTGGTGCACAGTCTTAGAGGACAGTTTATGCTACCTGTACTTGCTCAATGTCACAAATGCTCCACTAAAACTTAAAAGTGGTGTAAAGATTGGAGACTTCCTAGTATATCCAGTGGCCATAAAGGTGTGCCAGGATTCCTCAATTCCTACTATTCAGACTGATGATAGTACGCCAATCGGTGTATGTACTATTAACTCTACGGGATCTTCGCCGACATATTCACCCGATACGCTCTCACATCTCACTTGCACAGATTTCCCAGAAACTACGCCTCAACTCCTCGACCTTCTGACCTCGTACAGAAACGTGGTTGCCTTACCCAGTCAACCGATGGGTAGAATTTTTTGTAGGATACACTGTCACTCAGTAAAGCATTAAAGAAATACCATCATTTTCTAGTAGGCAGAGTTCTGCTCACAGTTTGGTTCATTGTCAGATGGCATTAGTAGTCACTGAATGTGAGGGCACTAAGTACGGAGAGTTTCTACATCGTGTGGAGGGCGCACTAGGCCTGTAGCGACTCTGATTTCCTGGAGTCGGCGTTCCATTTTTCTGACACAACAATGCACTGCACAGATGATAAGTAGGAAACCTATGAAAGCGATAACCACAGGGGGAAACACAACTGTTGGATGAACCCAGGAATGGCTGAAGGCCAGAGAAAATTGATCCATAATGAAATCACTGCCATTGAGGAATGTTAGCATGCGCAACTTAGGGGAGGTGATGGGTGGAAGGCATGTCGAGTGGTTGAAAGATGTCATAGGAGTGTTTACAGACAGCTTGGTGATAGCGAGTGGCGTAAGTGATGACAGACTCTGATTTGACGGTACATTATTATCATCCTTGGTATCAGTACCAATATTGGTACTTACTCCAGGTTTATGAGTATATTAGCCCTCTCAGGTGCAGGTGGTTTGAGTCGTTAGATTGTTTAACAACCCGTAAAGTGCACCATGACACGAATCGGGTAAAAAAAAAAAAATACTAAATTATGACACACATCGGCGGGAAACTTGTGTCCTCCTTTGTTTGACACAATGTGCATCATGGTGCGTTGTACAAGATAGTATTTAACCCGCCCTGTCCCGTCGACGTATGGGTACGTTGTATTGATTTGCATTTGCCAGTCCCAGCAACGTACCGGTACGTCGTGCAATTGCAAAGTGCATAATTTTGACAATTTTCAAATTTTGCGCTTGATTTGTGGTACGTATCCTCGCATGACCTTCCTCTACCTGCCACTAGGTGGGGACACTCGGTGACCCCGCGCGACCCGCGCTAACCCACCACTCGTCCACTCACCTGGTAGCAACGGTCCTGCTCAGACATGGCTAAGAGAGGTCTCTCAGAGGGCGAAATTCAAGCCGCCCTGGACGCCTTTACAGGCGACAGTGATTCCCCACTGGACAACGAGGTTGTGGATAAAGATTATGTGCAGCCAGAGGAGGAAGAAAACACCAGCAGTGATGAAGAAGTCCCGTCTCCCAGGAAGCGGCAGTACGTGACTTACCGTGCTGCTAGAGAGGGGCAGCCAGCCAAGAAACCACGTGGAACATCCTATGCCCATCCCAACGTGATTTGGAACCAGATTTCGATGACAATGACGAGGATGAGGACAAGGACGGAGTCGTGGGACGTGCTGCCACGTGGTATGGACGTGAGGTAATCACTCATCATGGCCCAGAGTGCACCCCACGTCGGATGAGCAGGTATGGGCCTAGCATTTTGTTTGGGGAGTTAGGAAGTGCTGTGGAGGGAGTGGGAAGTGAAAGGGAAAGTGCAGGGAGTATTAGGGAAAGTGAGAGTGACGTGAGTGAGTCATTGCTCTCCCTAGGTAGTGTGAGGCGGTGTAGTGTATCACGTGGGCGAGTGCGGGTGCGTTCAGTATCACGTGGGGTTGTGATGGAGGGGGAAGGTGGGGAGGAACCACTCCCCAGCATGTCTTATGCTCCCCAATTTTCCCCTACTTCATCCCCACAGCCCCCTAATGTTCCTCAAGGCCGTAAGGGTAAGGGAAAGGAAAAGGGTAAAGGCAGAGGGAAGAGGAGTGACAGTGGGGAAGCCCTCCACACTCCTTCTCCCCCACCTCCCCCACCAGGATCTCCTCCCCACCCAGACGAAGATGGTGATGGGGATGATGGGGACGAGGGATTTGTGGGATGGAATTGGGAGGATGAGAGTGATTTTTCTCCCCTCATTCACCCCTTCACTGAGCAGGGGCGCTCTGGCTGCATTGCTCCCGGAATTCACCGTAATTCCACCAGGTTGGATTTTATCCACCTGTTTTTTAGTGAGGCATTCGTGGAGCAGATTGTATACCAAACCAACCTTTTTGCAAGCACCCAATGCCTTGAGAGTGAAAGATTGGGAACAAGGAGTAGGCATTCTATCATATATGATTACCCTGTCTCCCTTTCAGAAATGTTCCTATTTTTTGCCCTGGTCCTTTTGATGGGTATTATATGAAAGAACAGAATTCCTGCTTACTGGACAAGGGACCCTGTTATGTTTACCCCACTATTTGGGCAAGTGATGAGCCGTAATCGGTTTCAACAAATTCTAAGTCGCCTCCATTTCTATGATGCTCATGATCCTGCAAATGCGAACGACACTGATAAAATGAGGCGAATTAGGTTGGTCTTTGATCACCTGAGGCAAACCTTTCGTTCGTCATTCTATCCCTATAGAGACCTCGTCATAGACGAGTCTCGTGTTGTGGAGAGGTAATATTTCATTTAGGCAGTATATACCCAGTAAAAGGCACCGTTTTGGGTTCAAGATCTTTGTTATGTGCGACTGTAGGACTGGATGCATGCAAGACATAGTCTTGTACACTGGTGCACAGACAGACATAATAGAAGATCGAAGTATTGGACTGTTGGGAGCAGTGGTAAAGACAATGATAAAAGACTACCTTCATCGTGGTCACGTCCTCTACCTGGACAACTGGTACACTAGCCCTCTTCTCGCTCGTTATCTTCACACACATGAAACAGGAGTCTGTGGAACCGTGAAGGTGAACCGGCATCACATGGCCTAGGTAGGATAGAAACTTGCAAGGAATGAGGTTGTCTTCTTCAAAGCCAACAACATCCTTGCAACTGTGTGGAACCACAATAGAGAAGTAAGCCTCTTGTCAACGGTTCACCGCCCCTTGATGCACAGTACTGATTCCATAGATTACCGTAGCGAGAACAGGCATCACATATGGAAACCTGAGAGTGTCATGGACTATAACATAAACATGCGCCTGGTGGACCAGTCAGACTTCATGATATCGACGGTAGAGTGTGCCAGGACCACGATGAAGTGGTATAAGAAACTGTTCTTTCAATTGCTAGACATCACTGCTCTGAATTGCCACCACCTTCACGCCATGACAACAGGAGTTCAGGAAACCTTTGAAGGGTTTGTGAGGGAGCTCACAAGAGAGATGTTTGCGCGTTATGCTGTAGAAAGGCCCCAACATCGCACCCGCACTGCCCATATTGCCCAAACTCCCCTGAGAATATCCGGCCACCATTTCCCCACTCCTATCCCTCCCCAGTCAAATAGACCTAGGCCCCAATGCAGGCGTCACGTGTGTAGCAATTCCCGGGTGAGACTCACGACACAGAGGAAGGACACCCACTATGAGTGCGTGCAGTGTGACGTGGGTCTCTGTATTCACCCATGTTTCAGCGAATATCACACGTTGATGCAATTCTGATATGGTGTGAATGCGACAGGACGCTGAAACTATGAAGTAAATGCGACAAACAGACGCTCAGTGAAATTATCAGTCATGTTGATCTCCAAATATTAGTATAAAGTGCATACGGGTATAACATAAGTGCAAAAATTGTATGTAAGTGTATAAATATGCTGTAAGTGGAAACATACATAGTGAGGGTTTTATGATGCAATATTCTGTCGCTCAGTGCAATAAATACGGCCCGTAATTATATAATTATTATTATTGGAAATGCTTACGGGTATAATATAAGTTCAAATTATTGTAAGTGCTGAAATATATTCTAAGTCAAATATTCATAGCGTGTGTATAGAGATGCGATATCCTGATGCTCCGTTGAATGAATAAGGCCCGTAATAATGAAAATAGAAGTCAACAAGTGGGAAAGTGTGTAATATATGTGAAGAATTAGTATATAAGTGTTTGAGTATTATGTTGGTCGAAACATTCATTGCGAGGGTATTTTCATGTGATATTCTGACGCTCACTTGAATAAATAATGCCAGTAAGTATGTACAGTGCAGTATAGGGGTGTAAATGTGTGTAATGTAAGTGGGAAAGTAAATTGGAGTGAATAAATAAAGTAGAAGATGAAACACGAGTGTTTGAGATTGTGGTTGCTATGTGAATATGCGCTAGCATATCGCTATATGCCCTCGTAATGAATGTAAATAATTGAAGACATTTACAGTGGTGGAGGAAAGGTTCTATGTAAAGGGAAAAATAATAGGAAAGTGATAAAACAATTGGGTATGTTGATATACGAGTCATAGCGAGTGCGCTTACTAAGCTGATGTGCGCTAAACTTATGCTGCATGTCATCATAATGAATGAAATCATCTGAAAACACTTACAAACAGTAGAAATTGGTAAAATGTCATTGAAACAGAAGCATACAAGTAGAAAAAATGATATGTTGACTGATACAAGAAACTTAGCATATAGCATGTTACGACTCGGACCTAACTCGCTATGCTCGGGCGATGGTACAATGCTTATTTTTCACATATATGTGTCTGAAATCCATTATATTGTTACTGTTATTGTTTATTAGTTCAAATTCAATAAATATAGAGGTGTTGTGAGTTGTTTCTCTCAGTAGTCCTTACCATAGAAAACGTGAGCGCATGACACGTCAATGAAAGAATATGATACCTAGCGCGGGGGACCTCACCTGTTCCGACCACTTATAGACCACAGTAAGCCCTTTTTTGGTGATTTTCCTTCGTTTCTCAACCTAAGCGGAAGTTTGAGCCAAAAAAAAAATTTCCAAAAAGGCTTGGGACTGGGGGATGTCAGAGGTGCGGAAAACCTCGGGACGTGATGGGTTAATGACTCGATTGGAGTCCGTGCATGAAAGGGTTAGTTAGGCTATTACTGTACTTGCATATAACGTGTCAGTAAAGAAAATTATAAGAACAATTAATACAGTTTTTTCTATTCAGTACTACCTCCATATAGAATGTAAGTCAGTTACTTGCAAGCATGGTCTGAGAAGTCAATATAAATTGCTACCAAATGACATTCCGTACACTCTGATTTGCCATGTGCCATACGATTCTTTTTTATTTTGTTTTTATTGGATCTTTATAATAGGAACTGGGACGAAGGTGTAGTCCCCAATAATTCGAAGAGGGGTATAGTCCTCCCACTTCCTAAGACAGGTAAGGACCATTCTAATGTTTCTAATTATTGTGCCATTTGTTTGACATGTGTATGCAGACTGTTTGAGATGGTCAGCATGAGGCTCATTGGTATCAAGAGAAATATGGTTTTTTCTCTCCTTCACAAAGTGGGTATTGCAAAATGAGGTGCACGCCTGACAACCTCATCTAGCTTGAATCAACAATCTGTGAAACTTTTGTTGCTACCCAGCATTTGTGTGGCTGTGTTTTTCTACTTGGAAAAGGCATTCAGTATAGCATGGTGCCACGGCATCCTGAATCAGTTGCACAGTTTCGGGTTGCAGGGTCGCCGGCCATTGTTTTTATGGGTCTTCTTGTCTAACTGAAAGTTTCAGGTCAGTGTGGGCTCGTTCCTTTCACCCCCTCGTGTTCAGGAGGAGGGTATTACACAGGGAAGTGTGCTAAGCATCCCCTCGTTTGCTATAGCCATCAGTGGCATAGTAGATTCTTTACCAGAGCGAGTGTCTTCCTCCCTTTACATATATGACTTGAATATTTGGTTTTCTGGTTAACGGATGACTGCTGTTGAGAAACGAATGTAGTTGGTGTTAGACAGGGTCGCCAGTTGTGCGGACCAGAGAGCCTTTTGTTTTCTGTCAACGAAAACTGTAGTTATGCATTTTACTCAAAACAGGGGAATCCACCCAGACACTAAAT
Organism: Coenobita brevimanus; assembly: GCF_032717465.1. Taxonomy (NCBI): domain Eukaryota; kingdom Metazoa; phylum Arthropoda; class Malacostraca; order Decapoda; family Coenobitidae; genus Coenobita; species Coenobita brevimanus. Next base: position 25,274,245 of record NC_137031.1, read on the forward strand.
TGTTTCTGAGTGGGCATCGTCTCCAATGCGTGGAGGAGATTAGGTTCTTTGGTTTGACATATGACCGCACGTTGACTTGGGTTCTGTGTTTGAAGCTTTTACGAGTGTCCTGTGTGCAGGCTACGAATTTGATGAGGATGTTGTCTTACTTTTCGTGGGGTGTTGGCCTCATGACACTACTGCACTTGATAAATGCCTCGGTGGGATATAAACTTGCATGTACCACAGCTTAGTGTTTCCACTCCTGTAGATCCTGCTGGTCCGTGACTGGTTACTTTTGCTTTCATATCCTCCCCGATTCATAGCTTTCTAGTGGAGGCTGGTGTTCCCCCCTTAGATCTGCATCATAAGTCATTGATCATTCATTGCTGGAACCGCAATTGACCTCTGCCATACTCACTAAGGCCATTTATGTGTTTCGACAATCATTTATTCATTATTACGAATCTCATCCTCACACTCTGATACAGGGTTCAGGATCAGGCAGATCATGGAGGAGTTCAGTCTTACAGTTGCAGCCATCTGTACTGCTAGGGTCCCAAGGATCGATCTTCGGTTCCATCCAACAATAAAATTCTGCAGGGTTTTTGCTGGCATTAAGTCTTCGGTCTTTTCCCAGGCAATACATCAATTATTCTTGGAAGCTTATTCCTTCATGCAGGTACTGTCCCTGTCTATACAGACGGATCCAAGTCGGCCACTGTGGTCAAGTTTGGAATGGTGTTCCCAGATTTTCTGAGGGGAGGTAGGCATTCTCTAGATCCATCTGTCTTTACTGCAGAATTGTCTGCGCTCATTCTAGCTCTTCAACTCATTTTAGCACATTCACGCAGGTATCTTACAATTTTCAGCGACTCCCAGAGTGTCCTTTTGGCTATTAAAGGATTTAAGCAGCTCATCCTCTGGTCTTTGCTGTTTTTGGTTGTCGTTTCTTGATTGAGAGACTGGGGTAAATTGATCCAGTATTGTTGGGTACCTGCACAAGTTGGTGTGGTGGACAATGATAGGGTGGATGCTCTACCTAAATCTGCCTCTTGTCAACTGCCCCCTGTCAACTAACCACTTCCTGCTACCGATATCTCTCCTCCCTTTAAGTTGGCGGTTCATGGTTGTTAGCAGAGACAGTGGGATGCTGTCACTAATAATAAATTTAAAGACTTTCTTCAGAGGGTGATTATATTGAGGGCTCTTTTCTTCATGCCTCAGCAGTTAGGGTATGCCACACTGAATGTGATGAGCGGGGAGACTTGAGAGGCGAGGGATGAGGCGATAGGATAAAACTAAATCCTGTGTGGGTGGCCACACTGAATGAGTGGGGAGGTTTGTCACCCTGCTCACCTTCCTCCACGCTCATCATTGTGCAATGCAACTTGTTCCAAAATGTTGCGAACTGCCTAGCAACATCCCCAGGCATGTCTACACTGATGAACAGCTTCTGACTATCTGTTGCCCACGAGGATACAGTGGGCATCACATTGACGTTCACCTCACCACTCATCGCTCGACCCCACCTCCCCACTCGTCATGTTCGGTGTGGCCGTAGTAGAGGTTTCTCCAAATACGTAGTGGGACGGATGGTGCCTACTGTCTGTTCACCTTACTTGGTGAAGCCTCTGGCTAGCCGAGTGATTATATATATATATATATATATATATATATATATATATATATATATATATATATATATATATATATATATATATATACTGTATATATATATATATATATACTGTATATATATATATATATATATATATATATATATATATATATATATATATATATATATATATGTATATGTATATATATTGTTACATAGCCTATGATTTCATCATCCTTTGTATAATTCTAATGTACACCCGAAAGCACTAATCTCCCCCCTGGTAGCCGGAGTCACGGCTAGTGAGCGACCAGGCGATTGAACACCCCACAACTACCGCCCCTCCCCCAACTTTGTGAAAGCTTTGGTGGATAGATATGGAACGGCTAAAGGTGGTGATGTTATAGTGTGTCGTGATCGTTTTTATACACAATCAGAACCAGTAGGGATAAGAATATAAAGGCATTTAGTGTGTAATACTGTGTAGTTATCCAGAACATATGAGAAAGGACCGAAAATGAAAGAAGACCTACGATGTTGTATGTGAAATTGTGTATATACTTACGTCATCTATTATACTGTAACAAATAAGTATAGTATAGTGAACAGTATCTGTTGAAAGATATGATGTCTTTTCTCATAAATTCTCACTCCGACCTCCACTATACATTCGCACCCCCACCTCCACCACCCTTCAATCTGGGCTGCTGTCTCCACTTAAAGCCTATCATACCCTATCGTCCCCCACTCCAACCCATTGTTAACCAACATAAACGGAGATAATGATGATATAATCCGTCAGGTGTTGATTATATTTTATCATACACCTCTGCATGAAACACCAACAAATAAATAACACAATGCTCCGGTTTACCTGCCAACCATTTCTTTCTGTTGTAAGATGTTACGTGACATACGCATTGCAAATTGAACCTTGTGTTACAAGGACATACGTTAACACAGGTTGTGTGGTTTTGGACGTCCATTAATTCATATGAGGGAGGCAATTTAAGCCTTACATTATCAAAACGGAAGGATTATGTTCCTGTCATTATTAGAAGAACGAAAAGAATCTGGGATCGGCTCTGACGAACCACAAACTCCCTGTTTGAACGAAAATATTCCGACCTCTTGTCACAACAGTGACACAATGTCATTATTTATACGACTGGATGTGGGTCAGTCGTATACATAATGACATTGTGTCACTGTTGTGCCAAGGTGTCGGTATATTTTCATTAAAGCAGAGAGCTTGTGGTTCGTCAGAGCCGATCCCTGATTCATTTCCTTCATCCTGTAATGACAGGAACATAAACCTTACGTGATTAGAATGTAAGGCTTAAATTGTCACGTTCATATGAATTAATGGACTTCCAAAACTACACAACCCGTATTAACGATAAACAAACGTATGTTCTTGTAACACATGGTCCAACTTGCAGTTCGTGTGTCATGTAACACCTTACATCAGGATGAAATAGTTGGCATGTATACCGGAGTATTGTATGTTATTGATTTGTTGGTGTTTAATACAAAGGCGTATGATAATAGCAATATGATCAATAACTGACTTTTCATCATTATCTTTGTTTATGTTGGTTAACAATGGGTGGGAGTGGGCTACCAGAGGGAACGAGAGGCATTTGGTGGAGACAGCAACCCTGAGAGAAGAATGGTGGGGGTGGGAGCGAGAATGTATGAGAAACGGCATCATATCTTTCATCAGGTGCTGTTCACTATACTATACTTATTTGTAACATTATACTATAGTATGTAAGTATATAGACAATTTCAAATAAAACATCGTAGGTCTTCTTTCATTGTCGTGCCTTTCTCATATGTTGTGGATAACTGCACAGTATTACACATTAAATGCCTTTATATTCTTATCCCTACTGGTACTGATTGTGTATAAAAATTATCATGACACACTATAACATCACCACCTTCAGCCGTTCCACATCTATCCACCAAAGCTTTCACGAAGTTGGGGCAGCGTTGTCGGCCCAACCACACTGAGTGTGGACAAGCGGCGTGGAGAAGTTGCCGGCTACCGCCAGGGCTGGTGATTTTCCATAGTACTACTGTTTTCGCCGATCTTCATCTTTTATCTTGATGTGGGAGGCTCCTGTGTTCGTCGTCAAACACAGTCTCAGTCTTTGTATCAGCACTCACCCTCTGTTACTGTATAGTTTACTATATGACCCTTCTCTACACATTGGGTGAATAATAACTCCTGTAAATAATGCTATTGAACTACATATGCAATCAAACAGATGAATAATAAATTACCGCTACCTCTTCCCAGGACGATAAATGATAATAGCATAAAACATCATTTAAAAATAATAAATTCTCACCTAATATTTCCTCCTTTTAAAGGGTCTTACACAGTTGTCGGAGTTATCACTGTCACACTGCTCGTCGTCCTCAGAAGAGTCCGATTATGAGAAAATTATAGTATTTCCTGGATGACTTTCTTGATTGTTGTATTCTTCGCAAGTTGACAATTCTTCGTTGTCTGTGTTTTCCTCACTATTATCAATACTGTCATCGCTATGATCCTCAGCATCAATATTCCCTGAGCCAGTTTCTTGTGTTTCTGTATTTATATTAGCCTCTGTATGGAAAAAATCCTCAGTTGGTCCATTACTTTGTTCATTTTCATCGTCACTACTCTGAGTAGTCTCTTCTTCACTAGAATGTAATAAGTTCAAAGCCTCTAGGAGATAAGGAACTCCAGGCTTTCTCTTGTCCTTCATTTTCTAAACTACAGCATAAGAATACAATCACAAAAGTATTGCTCTTTATATAACTAATCTTGAACGATGTACAGTGGTTGAAGTTCTGGTATATACTGATTTGATCGAGCATTCAGGTCCTTGTTGCACGTAGTGCAAAAAGCTTTTTCAGGATCGCCCTCCACCCTCGTCAACCACGGACTGAACTCCGCATTTACTAGCCATTCGTCTCTCAGCTTGCGCTTCGGAGGCATGGCAACCTATACATGTACCGTATGTATATCAGTTTTGGTGTACGTTCACGCATTATCAAAGTTTACCATTAATATCAAATTTCAACATTTATTTTTCTCTAACAGAAAACTGGATGTTGCAAATGGTAGACTAACATAATATATCGGGTATGTTACTATTCAACAGACATGGCTATTATACTATTCAGGACAACGAAGACAGTATATATATAAAATACAACTAATAATAACACTTACTGAAGATTGAGTGGGTGTGTTTAAGAACTGGCGACACAGCTGGCAGGAGGATAAAATTCACCAGTGCTGGGGACCTGCTGCCCATGAAAACACTATATCGGCCAATAACAACACAACATCTAAACAGATAATAAATATATGATTTCAATAAACTGTTAAACATAACTGAGGGGAAATAACACAACTTTCATGAATAAATTTATTAATGTAATGAATGCATAAATCTTATTAATTTGGACGTGCATCAACATAATAGCTACCTATTGTAGCTATAAACCACAACATAACATCCCAAGCCGCATTTAATCTAAGTTATTGTATACAAACGCCTATGTCGCTTTTGCCGCTATATCGATGGGTGGTTTTCTTGACCACACAGATGTGGACGTGGTCGACCCTGACCACAGAGGGTTGCCAGACAACACCATAAAACCACGCTGGCATACAAATATCCACAAAACGACAACGCTGAGTTGGGGGAGGGGCGGTAGTTGTGGGGTGTTCGATCGCTTGGTCGCTCACTGGCCGCGACTCCGGCTACCAGGGGGGAGAGATTAGTGCCTTCGGGTGTACAGTATGCTGCATGTTTGATCACGATTCGCCACGTGGCTTCCATAGTGACCAGGCTTGCGTGTTCTACCTTACTCCCCCCTTCTCTCCTTATAGTAGAGTAAGTCGTTCTTTCTGTTGCTCAGAGCAGGAGTGTCAACTCTTCGTCCTTATTCCTTCATTTGCGCGTCCTTCTTACAAGTTGAATCAAGCTCTGCTGGTCCCTATATAATGAGCTCAGTCTCTACATTAGTTGCCACTTAGATCTACTCCTCATTCTGTTCACATCTCTGTCCTCCCCTGTACGGTATATTATTATTTTTGTGAGTGCTCAGGAAGTCTCCAGCCATCTAGCTGCTGTATAATTTGAGTATAAGTGTTATTACCATTTTTCTTGTACTGTGTAGCTTGGGGCGTTGGTTCGTGGGCCTGGTAAAGTTTTTACTGTCAGCCAGTATTAGTAATATTTTGTATCTGTAAAAATATTATATCTTGCTTTAACTGAACATTATGCGGTTTTCTCATTTTATCAGGGCTGACTTAGATAAATTTGCTCTTGCTAAATTCGTGTTAATATAGGCTATTGCAGTTAACCATATATGTAACCTGTTTTACCATTACATTATCCTTATGAGTCCTGAATGTTTAGTTGTTAGTTTGACCATTAAACTTTAACTTGTAATTTTACCTATGTCTTTTGTTTTGAACCTGGAACTTTGCGGGACAGTTGTGATTTTAGTATTCTCACTTGAAGTGTTCATTATCTCTCTCTGTTCCATAACATAAATTTGGCGACCTCTTATCAGGATATTCAGGATATTATCATAAAGATATTGCTTGATATTTTGTGACTGTGATTTATTCATGATGAAGCCAAAGATTTTTTGTCAAATGTGCAAACAGTGTGTGATGTAGAAAACAGAACAAAGAATGAACTTAAGCTTGTTGCTCAATAATTGGGAATTGCTGTTCGCTCTCATCATTCTAAAGATCAAATTGTTGGCATGATTAATAAAAGCTTGTTCAATGTAACTCCTCCAGATGAGCAAACGCAGATTGAAATAGCTAAGTTACAGCTAGCCCTGCAGGAGGCTTGTGCTAAGGAGGCTGAGTTTCAGGCTCGTTCTAAGGAGGCTGAGTTTCAGGCTCGTGCTAAAGAGGCTGAGTCTCAGGCTCGTATTCAGGAGGCACAGGCACAGGCTAAGGCACAAACTGAACTTGCTAGGATTCAGGCAGACCATGAGTATTGCATGAAACAAGGTGGAACTGGATCATCTAGCTATGATGATTTTGATGTGGCTAAAAATGTTAAACTTGTCCCTCTTTTCAATGAATCTGATTTAACAAAGTATTTTCAGTTGTTTGAGAGGGTAGCTACAGGTTTTAATTGGCCCAAAAAGTATTGGCCAGTACTCCTTCAGAGTGTTCTCATCGGTAAAGCTCAAGTAACTTATGCATCTTTGCCTCAGGATCGATCTGATAATTATGATGTAGTTAAGAGCTTGATTCTTAAGGCCTATGAGCTTGTTCCTGAAGCCTATAGAGTAAAATTTAGAACAACTTATAAGCAAGATAAGCAATCCCATGCTGAGTATGCAAAAATCAAAGAAGATCTGTTAGAGCAGTGGTTAAATTCTAAAAATATAAATTCTGATTTTGATAAATTTAAGCAGATGATTTTGCTGGGGAACTTCAAAAGGTGTATTAATAAAGATGTAAGCCTATATCTTGATGAGAGAAGAATAGATAATTTGTCTGATGCTGCAGTTTTAGCTGATGAATATCTTCTCATTCACAAGAGATATTCTAAAGAAAAAAGGAAAGCTGAGAGTAAGTACGTTGCCTCTACTCAGAGTACAGGTAACAGGAAAGAGAATAAAGAAGATGTTTCTCAGGAAGTAAATACCAGCTCCACCTCTAGATTTCAGAAAAGTAAATGTACTTATTGTAATAAGCTTGGTCATACTACGGAGAAATGTTTCAGGAGACAGCGTGAACAAAAACGAGTCTTTAAATATTCAGTCAATTGGTCTAGTGTCCACCCTTGAGAGTTCCCAGAATTCTTTAACCGAGTTAACTGAACCTGCTTTGAGGGGTAAATTAAATTCTAATGATGAAGCTCCTCTTTTGAGCAGTACCATGGGTGACACTCTCAAGAGTTCATGTGCTAATTTCCTGTCTGATGGTTTTGTCAGTCCTCTGGACAGTAATGACAGGAAATCAGTTAAAATATATCGTGATACAGGTGCTTGCCAATCCCTTATGCTGACCAGTGTTCTAGGCTCTAATCTTAATTCCTCTGATGAAACTAATCTTACAAGGTGTAGGGAATAATTACTTCTCTGTCTCTCTGTGCAGAGTGAATTTAGAGTCTGGTTTTGTTAATGGTTCCGTTATGGTTGGGTTGGTTGAGACACTCCCAATGTCAGGTGTAACTTTCTTACTTGGAAATGATATTGGTGGAAGTCAAGTGTGTCCAGCTCCTCAGTTGTCTAGTGAACCAGTGACTTCGACCCAGGATTGTGATGTCCCTGATGTGTTCTCTGCATGTGCTGTCACTAGGGCTAAATCTAAAGTTACTGGTGACTTAGAGGATAATGATGATGATGATGTTATCCTAGCTGACACTTTTCTTGCTAATTTGGACCACTCACCAGATGAGGCAGTACCCCGTAGTGTTGATAATTTGTCTCGTCAAGAGTTGGTTGAGTTGCAGGTTGCTGACCGAGTTGAAAGGTCTAGTTAACTCTGCTTGCAGTGAGGAAGAGTCAGCTGGTGCTTCTACTTGTTATTATATAAAGTCAGGAGTACTTATGAGAAAGTGGAGACCCCCAACAGTATCAGCCAACTGTGAATGGAAGGTTGTACATCAAGTTGTCATCCCTCGTGTTTGTAGGCAGGATATCATTAGAGTGGCTCATGATTCCAGTTTGGCAGGACACCTTGGAGTAAGGAAGACTGTGGCACCCATTTTGAAACACTTCTACTGGCCAGGTATCTTCAGAGATGTTTCCTGGTATTGTAAGTCTTGTCACACCTGTCAAGTTGTGGGGAAGTGTAATCAGACCGAAAAGGTTGCACCTCTAGTTCCCATTCCTCATTTTGAGGCGCCATTCACCCGTGTGTTGGTGGATATTGTGGGCCCTCTTCCTAAGACTTCTTCAGGATTTTCTTATGTGTTGACCCTGATTGATATGGCTACTCGTTATCCCGAAGCCATTCCACTTAGAAATATCTCAGCAAAGAACGTGGTTAAGGAAATGCTAGGGTTCTTCACAAAGTTTGGTCTGCCCAAGGAGGTACAGTCAGACCGAGGAAGTAATTTCATGTCAAATGTTTTCAAGCAGTCTCTGAAAGAGTTGGGCATCACCCAGATCACGTCTTCAGCTTACCATCCCCAGACCCAAGGAGCGTTGGAGAGATATCATCAAACACTCAAATCGATGCTCAGGAAATACTGTTTGGAACATCAGAAAGACTGGGATAAAGGTCTTCCATTCTTTGTATTTGCCGCAAGAGAATCTCCAAATGAATCACTGGGCTTCTCACCCTTTTGAACTACTGTTTGGCCATGAAGTAAGAGGACCCCTTAAGCTACTCAAGGAATGCTGGCTGTCGGAGGAAGATAACGTCAACCTGCTGGAGTATGTGATGAAGTTCAAAGAACGGCTGTCCACTGCTTTACAGCTGGCGAGAGAGAATTTAGGAGCTGCTCAGGAGAAGATGAAGACTTGGTATGATAAGAAGTCCAGGTTACGCCACTTTCAGCCAGGAGATCAGGTTTTGATTCTGCTACCGGTGCATGGGCAACCTCTTCAAGCCAAGTTTAGTGGTCCTTATTTCGTGGTGTATTCAGTGATGTCAACTATGTCATCGCCACACCAGATCGTAGAAAGAACAAGCAACTTTGTCACATCAACATGCTAAAGTTATATCACAGGCGGGACAAAAATAACCCAGTCTGCACTGTAACTGTTCCACCCGAGTCTGCAATGAAGTTCTCTCATGCAGTATGAGCCTGAGTGATAGTTTGGGGAAGAATCCTGATATCATGAATGATCTCCAGACTATGCTTTCTCATCTAGCTCCCGAGGAAAGGCAGGAGTTTTTGGCTTTACTGCAGGAGTACCCGCAAGTGTTCCGTGCCATTCCAGGAAGAACCACTGTTTTGATGCATGATGTCGATGTTGGAGACAGAAAGCCAATTAAACTGCCTCCTTACCGTGTGAACCCAGTGAAAGTTCCTCTCATCCAGAAGGAGCTTGGCTATCTGTTGGACCACAAGATGCTTGAGCCCTGCCAGAGCGAGTGGAGTTCTCCTGTCACTCTAGTCCCTAAGCCAGGTGGGTCACAGCGGCTTTGCATCGACTACAGACGTGTTAATCAGATAACCAGAACAGACATTTACCCTCTCCCTCACGTGGAAGATTGCATAGACAAGATCGGAAAGGCTAGGTACATAAGTAAGTTTGATTTGTTAAAGGGATACTGGCAAGTACCTATGACTGAACGTGCTAGGGAGATCTCATGTTTTGTAACACTAGGAAAGACTTTTGCATGTTCTGTAATGCCATATGGTATGAAGAATGCACCAGCCACTTTTCAGAAGCTCATGAATGTTGTAACAGATGGTTTGGCAGGGTGTGTTATTTATATTGATGATGTATTAATCTTCAGTGACAACTGGAAAGATCACTTATGCCATGTCAGTAAATTTCTTGAGCGTTTGGTTCAGGCTAATCTTGTAGCTAATTCATCAAAGTGTGAGTTTGGTCAAGCTAAAGTTCAGTACCTTGGGTACGTAATTGGTGATGGACACGTTGCACCACCAGGAGCTAAGGTTCAGGTTGTAAGTGATCTTCCCAGACCTAAAAGTAGGAAAGAGCTACAAAGATTTTTGGGAATTGTAGGTTATTACAGGAGATTTGTTCTTAACTTTTCAATTTTTGTATCACCACTTACAGACCTACTGAAAAAGGGAGTTAAATTTGTCTGGACCGATAACTGTGAATCCTCTTTCAGCAAACTTAAAGCTATCCTATTAAGTCAGCCAGTGCTCGCTACTCCAAATTTTGCTAAGCCTTTTAAGATGGCTGTTGATGCAAGTGATACAGGAGCTGGGGCTGTTTTGCTGCAAGAGGATGATCAGGGTATTGAACACCCTGTATCTTATTACAGTAAGAAGTTCACTCCACCTCAAAAGAACTACTCCACTATTGAGAAAGAGCTTTTGGCCTTGATTTTGGGTTTACAGCATTTTTCATTTTATTTGTGTTCTGGTTTTGACCCCATAGTCATTTATACCGATCATAACCCACTGAAATTCCTTAGTAAGTTTAAAGATAAAAATCAGAGATTGACAAGATGGAGTCTACTTCTTCAGGAGTATTCATTAGACATACAACATGTCAAGGGGAAAGAAAATGTTATTGCAGATTGCTTATCTAGACTTTAGACAGATTGTTTTAGAGTAATAAGAAATTTCCTTTGAAAATTTCTTTTTCTTTGTGGGGAGGTGTTACATAGCCTATGATTTCATCATCCATTGTATAATTCTAATGTACAGTATGCTGCATGTTTGATCACGATTCGCCACGTGGCTTGCATAGTGATCAGGCTTGCGTGTTCTACCTTACTCCCCTCTTCTCCCCTTATAGTAGAGCAAGTCGTTCTTTCTGTTGTTCAGAGCAGGAGTGTCAACTCTTCATCCTCTATGCCTTCATTTGCGCATCCTTCTTACAAGTTGAATCAAGCTCTGCCGGCCCCTATATAATGATCTCAGTCTCTACATTAGTTGCCACTTAGATCTACTCCTCATTCTGTTCACATCTCTGTCCTCCTCTGTACGGTGTATTATTATTTTTGTGAGTGCTCAGGAAGTCTCCAGCCATCAAGCTGCTGTATAATTTGAGTATAAGTGTTATTACCATTTTTCTTGTACTGTGTAGCATAGGGGGTTGGTTCGTGGGCCTGGTAAAGTTTTTACTGTCATGCAGTATTAGTAATATTTTGTATCTGTAATAATATTATATCTTGCTTTAACTGAGCATTATCCGGTTTTCTCATTTTATCAGGGCTGACTTAGATAAATTTGCTCTTGCTAAATACGTGTTAATAGAGGCTATTGCAGTTAACCATATATGTAACCTGTTTTGCCATTACATTATCCTTATGAGTCCTGAATGTTTAGTTGTTAGTTTGAGCATTAAACTTTAACTTGTAATTTTACCTAAGTCTTGTTTTGAACCTGGAACTTTGCGGGACAGTAGTGATTTTAGTATTCTCACTTGATGTGTTCATCATCTCTCTCTGTTCCGTAACAATATATATATATATATATATATATATATATATATATATATATATATATATATATATATATAAAGGAAGCAGACTTCCTACGCCTTTTATAGATAATCGATTTGTTTTGTCATTTTTAGTCTTATTTATTCGTGAAGGATATATCAAATTTGTTTTAGCACATAAATTTTATATATATATATATATATATATATATATATATATATATATATATATATATATATATATATATATATATATATATATATTTGGTATATACTCGTATATTCGGTGCCGTAAAACCGAGTTGTTTCGGCGCCAAGATTTTATATATTAATTCGCTTCATATCAATTTGTATTATATGAAAAGCCTTTCAGTTAACTGAGCTTGATAAACTATAACAAAGGTAATTCGAATTCAGATAGAATTAGTGACATACTTTGGAAAACAAATGAACACACACACACACACACACACACACACACACACAAAGCTAGAGATATTTCTGGCAACTCCCCTGTACCTTCTGTGCTTATCAAAGCAAACACTTGCTTCGTGATGGTGAGGCAAGCATTGTAAAAATGCTTGCCTCACCATGACGAAGCATACTAACCTGGCATCGTTAAGAAAAATTCGGCCTAGGAATCCCAGGACATATGTTGTTAAGTAACCGCGATCCATTTGGCCGAGCTGACCCAACCACATCGACCAAGCAGCCGTCCCTGCAGGACCATCCTGTGCAATGAATCAATGTTATCTTGCGGCAGACAGCGCCTCGCTGTCCATGGGGATGAGTGCGGTGGTTTGGTTCCTGGATGGAAGCTGCATTTGCATCTCTCCATCCTGTTAACAAGTGTACCATAGTGGGCACTACATCATGCTATTTGGTTATATGATTAACACCCAGAGTTGTAAATTACTTCCCTGGTTACATAACTCATTAGGCTTATCACTTGGTGTAGAATCACCTGAAGTGGAAAGAAGGGCAATATATGATAACAGGAAAGAAGGAAGTAGGAAGAGAAGAATGCAGGCACAAGAAATGAATGATGAAGGTGAAGAGAGCAGCGTGCAGCACTGCAGTACATCGAGTGAGTGGATGATGGGCACCCCAGTCTACCACTTCAAAAGACAGTGATCACTTTCGGCCTTTGAATAGGGTGACGGTGGTTTTGCTTTAGTCTTGCTTGTACCACATAACTATACTGAATTAATTATATTTCTAACCCATTCAACACGAAGAATCTTTCCCGGGCTAATGAAAATGGTCAGATGACCAAAATAAATAAATAAGTAAAAGTCCAGGGCTCCAGTGGGCTAAGAATGCGCATACGCTCTCTTCGGTTACCGTCAGAGCGCAGGCTGACACTCTTGCGTGTTTGTTGTAACCTTGCAAAGTTCACTACCCTTTTAGTATGGGCTGATCATAGCCATATGTAGTTGAATCTGAGGGTCGATATGACTAGTAAGGAAGGAGGCTCATGCTTGCCCCCTGACAACGGTTCGTAGAATTTAACGCGAGCACGACTTAGTGTGCAAATTGTGGGTTTGGTCCAGTTCCGTCTCGTGAAGAGAAACAGTTGATGTGGAGTAAGTTAAAGGGTAAATCAACATTTCTTCACAAGACTAATGCTCATGAAACATATTCTCATTCGCCACGTGCTGTCACAACAAATTCTCACCCGACAAATGCGCACATAATGAGCTCATTCGACAAATTTTATAACAATGCTCACTCAAGAAAAAGGTCTCACTTGAAATGCTCACTAAAAAGGTGCTCATTAGACGGATGCTGATTCGAAAACTGAACGAGAGAGAGAGAGAGAGAGAGAGAGAGAGAGAGAGACTGTTAATAGATGTTATGAAAGGATTAAAGGTAATCCAAGTTAGGATGAAGAGAGATGTGACCTTTTCATAATTTCCATTAGATCTGACGGACGCGTACGTATGACCCAAAACACCATATTTATTGCCTATGCGTGAAGAGTACACAAATGCGCAGCATGCCCATACTAATCAGCATGCCTCGAAATAGCATAACGGTACTCATCAATAGTATACCCGTAAATAATACATTCATAAGTAGCATAGCCATATGTGACAGCCACAAATATACCATATCCATTAACAGAAGACCCACATAGACCAAACTTATCAGTACTGAATCAATAAATAGCATAGCCATTAATACAATAAATATATACAGCATACCCCTCTGGAAACACACACACACACACACACACACACACACACACTGACTCAAATACCAAAGGGAGGAATGGAGGATGCCAGTGTGAGGATCAGAGGACACCTAGCTTAGACTGAAAGATTCCCACGTTAGGCCATAAGGATGCCAAGAACGGGACCAAAGAATGCCAAAGTTAAGTACGAAGGTTTCCAAGGTTAGGACTAGACAATGCCAAAGGTTAGGATTACAGGATCGTAAAGTTAGGATTGTAAGATGCCATTGTAAAGAGTGAAGGATTCCAAGGTTAGGGCCGAAGGATGAGTCTTTGAGCATTTTGCCCGTAAGAATTTTTAATTTCAACTTATGTCTTGTGAGCACATACCTGCGACCACTTGCACTGTCAAAATGTCAGCATATGTCTTGTGAGCATACGCCTGTGAGCATTTGCATGGTCAAAATGTTTGTGAACATATATGTTGTCAGGATTGTCTTGTGAGCAATTATGCTGTGAGCATTTCTATTGTCATATTATACTGTAAGCACGTCTGTTAAACATTTGACTTATTAACCTTTGTGTTATGAAAATATCCTTTTGAGCATGTGTCCTGTGAGCATATGTCTTTTCGGCATGTGTCTTGAAAAGGTCTATCTTGTGAGCATATTTTTTGTGAGTATTAGTACTGACAACTTGTCTTCTTTTTTTCTCGTGAACATATTTCGTGTGAACATTTGTACTGTCATCTTGTCTTGTGAGCATGACTTCAGAGCGTGTCAAGTGAACATTTTTCTTTTGAGTATACTATGTCATATCAGCATCGGTCATGTAGGCATAATACCATCTAAACGTTTGACTTGCGACAGGATATGAGCATGTCTTGTGAGCATTTTTCACGTGAGCACTAGTCCATTGAGCATTTATCACATGAGCATTGTCCTGTCAGCATTTGTCTTGTGAGCATTTGCCACAGAACTTAGTGGTGAGCGTATTGTTATGTAGGATCATTTGTTGTTCTGCTTTACCATAAGTGGGCATGAAATAGCATAACGGTAGTGATGGTCTGGTATGGTGGTGTAATGGTGAAGTGGCGGTAAGATATTATGGTATTACAGTATGATTGTGTAATGGTGGTGGTATGGTGCTGGTAGTGCAGTGTAGTGGAGGCGGCCTATGATGGCAGTATAGTACGGTGGTGTGACAGTGGCGTGGTAGAGAGGCATAGTGAGGTACAGTGGTGTGGTGTGAATTGCATGAGTGCCTTCAATTATAACTTCTTTTTGATGCGTCACTGTGAGAGTGCATGCCGTGACCTTGGTCGAGGAGACGGTGCGTGCATGTGTGTGTGTGTGTGTGTGTGTGTGTGTGTGTGTGTGTGTGTGTGTGTGTGTGTGTGTGTGTGTGTGACTTAGATGTCCTACACTAGGTATAGACTTGAAAACTCCCTGAGTTCCAGCAGCCCTCCTACATATTTTAGATCTCTACTCATCACCATTTCGGGATTAATACCCATTGTCCATACTAACCAACGGCTGCCTTATTCAGTACTGATGTCATGGCAACATCAGGAGTGTTTCTATGGCATGCTGGTGGATTGTGTGGAAGATAAGTGAAGACGAAACTGAGATCATCAAACTGTTACTGTTCCTGCCTGGGTTCGAACTTGATTTATTTACACAGCAGTCCATTTAATTTTCAAGCAGTTAGCAAGTGCAATATTTACTGTTTTTAATGCTTCCAGCTTTGAACACGGTTTGATACACCATTCCCTAAGGCCAAGCGGTTCTCATCACGCGCTATGTGTGAAATGACTTGCTGGAGAGGGACGCCTTCACGCAATGGCAGTGATATAACCGAGCCGTTCCTCTGCCCGGTTATCCAAACATTCAACAATCCCCCCCTTCCCTCTCTTCTTCTCTTGGATGGAGGAGGATGAACTGAAGAATGGCAGCTTCATCCTATAGTTCACTGGGTACACTTTCAGCTGAGATTGGTGCCACAACAACAGTGTAAAAGTGAACTATGTCGCGTTACCATGACAAAACAAAAATGTCCTTCTGGGTAGTGTGTTGCTGGGGGTGGTGGTGGTGGTGGTGATAAAGGCCACACAAACACACGCGCATCTCACTTCCCCGCCACTCGCTGCACCGCACCACGCACATCTCTCACCATCCTCGCCGACCTCCACTAATTAAAGTAATTTTCTGAGACTGACAGTTTTATCATTTAAATTTTGCATTTACAGTTCATTGCAAACCCCAGGACTCTAGGAAACGATGAACCTGAAGACGAAGCAGGAATGAGAGCAATAACAAGGTGATACATAGACTCATACGTGATGAAATTGTTGTTATACTTGTTTCAACTATGGGAACATAATGGAAATGACTGGGAGATAAAGTCAAAACAAGTGGAAAAATATTAAATTATATGGTAGAACAACACGTACAGAACAAAAATATAAATATTTATGAAAATCATAAACACAGGGCAACAGAAATAATGAAATGCAATAGCATAAAGTAGAACAATATGAACGTAGCACAAATTTTTAGTCATGAAGATGTGAAAAAAATATATGCCATGGATTCAGGGTCTAAGGATGTAGGACAGAGGGTAATCATTATAATAATCATAGTGTAATATAGTGCTTCCTTCAAGTGCCTCTACACTGAGTGACAAGCCAAATGTTTTCCTCTAACCCCAGGAACCATTTACTACGGTGGGTCTTAGCCATATAACTAAATGACATTTAATGGTCGCGTGGGTTACCCAGTGGAACTCGGAAGAATATACATCTGAGGGATGGTTAGGGTTTACGAGTACTGCTTACATATGCCAGTGAGGGGTTGGTAAGGCTGGTAACCCTCGCCTTAAACATCAGGACTATGGAGAGTTGCCCCGGACCTCAACGCTCCTGATATGACAAAAAAAGGAATGGATGACGGATTGATAGATGGTTATTATAATATTGTGATGAAAAAAATTTCACCTTTCAGAAGTACCTGGAAACCTAAGAGTTGGCCCCGTCAAACCAGTGACTAAAATTTTGATAAACTAATGCTTGACTCCGATTTTATTCATTTGGTCGAAACGTCTTCTAGTGAAAGAATAATGAAAAATATATGTGAAACTTCTCCAGTTCGAGAAGCATTTCAGAAGCTGGATACGGACATCAAAAGATGTGCAATGCAACTTAAAAGAAAAAAAAAAACTTTATGGAAGCAATGAACTAAGATGAAATCATTTTAGTGACAGTCGAGTAAGCTAAAGTATAGTATAAATTTTCCATAACTTTATCTATTTCGCAGCCTAATCTGTTCATAGCCTAATGTATTTCATACTTTTATTATGACACCTGTTATATAAACTAAACTCTCCCAGGCATAAACGAATATATTTTGTAAATTAATTTATTTCACACATTAATATCATCATCATTGTCCGATCCCATATTCACACCCAAAAGATAGAGTGAGTATATAAACAAAATCTTCTATATTACCTAATCCCTTTCACAATGTATTTCACTTCTAGAACTAATATTGTTGTGGGTGACTCGTTTCAGAAACATGGCTGACAGATTGGTAACTCTTAATTCTGGTCACAAGATGCCACTGTTGGGCCTGGGTTGCTGGCTGGTGAGTACATTCTGTACACAGATAAATCATATCAGTCTCTCTCTCTCTCTCTCTCTCTCTCTCTCTCTCTCTCTCTCTCTCTCTACCTGTATACATACATACATACATACATACATATATATATATATATATATATATATATATATATATATATATATATATATATATATATATATATATATATATATATATATATATATATATATATATATATATATATATATATATATATATATATATATATATATATATATACCCCCTGTGGTGGGAGAGAGACAATCTGGCCACACTATGGGGTGGTACTACTACTCTGCGGCCAGATTGTGTTAGGAAGAATACTGCCACCGTATTCCCTGTGTGTCGTAAAAGGCGACTAAAAGGGGCGGAGTGAGGGGACTAGGAACACCCTCTTCTGTTTTGTAGTTCCTAAAAAGAGACAGGCCAGAGAGAGGGATGGGGGATGGAGTTATCCCCGTACCCTGAAGATTGGGTTTATGAATGTGTGTGGATGTAGTACGATTGAGGCTAAACGGGAGGAGATTGGGAGAATGTTTGTGAGAAGAAAGTTGGATGTGTTAGATTTGAGTGAAACAAAGACGAAAGGGAAAGGTTAGTCTAAGTTTGGAAGTGTGAATGGAAGATTGTCATGTGTTGATAGAGGAAGGGCAAGAGAAGGTGTGGCCTTGTTAGTGAGTCCGGGAGTACAGCAGTGTGTGATAGAATGGAAGGAGGTGTCGTCGAGACTGACGTGGGTAAAAGCGATATTTGAAAGTGAGTTGTGGGTGTTTGTGAGTGCATATGGGCCTGGTAGTCAAAGGGATGAAGAAGAGAGGGAGTCTTTTTGGAATGATGTTGATGAGTGTCTGCAGAGTTTTGGGGCGAATGTGAATGTGGTAATGGTGGGAGATCTGAATGCTAGAGTGGGAAATGTAGCAGTTGAAGGTGTAGTTGGTATGTATGGTGTGCCTAGAAGAAATGAAAATGGGGAACGAATGATAGGGATGTGTGTTGAGCCGCGCGAGAGACGGTGACTGAAAATACCCTGTTTGAGAAAAAAGATATTTATAAGTATACATGGGTGAGACAGGAGGGTGGAAGGGTTGTTGATGGAGCATTAATGGACTATGTGGTTGTCTCCAGGAATGTAATAGGAAGAGTGTTGAATGTGAGAGTTCTGTGAGGGGAGGGTGGAGGTATGTCTGACCACTACCTGGTGGAGGGAAAGTTAAGAGTAGGTAAGAGATGCGTGAGAGCTAGGAGAGTTAGGTGTGGCACGGAGGTTTTGAAAGTGAGTGAGTTGGATAAAAGAGAGAAAATGATAGAGTATCAGAAGAAATTGAAAGATGAGTGGAACGTAGCGAAAGATCAGGAGAATGGTAGTGTGGAGGAGGAATGGCAGTTGTTTAAGAGTGCTGTGGTGGGGCATGCGGAAGAGGTGTGGGAGGGTGGAGGTATATCTGACCACTACCTGGTGGAGGGAAAGCTAAGAGTAGGTAAGAGATGGGTGAGAGCTAGGAGAGTTAGGTGTGGCACGGAGATTTTGAAAGTGAGTGAGGATATAAGAGAGAAAATGATAAAGTATCAGAAGAAATTGAAAGATGAGTGGAACGTAGCGAAAGATCAGGAGAATGGCAGTGTGGAGGAGGAATGGCAGTTGTTTAAGAGTGCTGTGGTGGGGCATGCGGAAGAGGTGTGTGGTGTGCGACGAGTGAGTGGTGGTGTAAGAAAAGAAAGTGAATGGTGGTGTGAGGAAGTAAGTATGGCTGTGGCTGAGAAGAGACGTGCATATGAAGTGTGGTTGCAGAGGAAGGATGAGGTGTCATATGAGAGGTATAAAGAAAAGAGGAATAGGGCGAGAATGGCTGTGCGTGATGCTAAAGTGGCAGCAGATGAGAGGTGGGTAGGCGGTTGACAGAATTTTCAACAGAATAAGAAAATGTTTTGGAGGGAGGCGAAAGGGGTGAGAAAAGGAGAGTCTGGGAAGGAAAAGCGAGTAAAAGCAGAGGATGGACGGATGTTAATTGAGATGGATGCAGTAAGGAAGAGATGAGCAGAGTATTTTGAATTATTATTAAATGTAGAGGAGGAAAGGGAGGCTGAGAATGTGGCGGATGGAAAGACGCATGGAATAAATGTGTTTGGAGAGTTGAATGATTCTTTGATCACGAAGGAAGAAGTGCAGGAGGCAGTAAAGGAGATGAAAACAGGGAAAGCCGTAGATATGGATGGGTGTGCTGTGGAATGTCTGAAAGGTGGTGGAGCGACTATTGTTGACTGATTAGTAATATCGTTGAATGTGTGCTTTGTGCAAGGTATGGTGCCAATTGACTGGGCAAGTGTTTTTGTGGTCGTATTGTATAAAGGTAAGGGTGATAAGTATGAACGTACTAGCTTTGGGGGTATAAGTCTGTTGAGTGTTGTAGGTAAGGTGTATCGTAGAGTGTTAATTATGAGAGGTAGAGAGGGTAGAGGAGGAATGACTGGTGATGAACAGTGTGACTTTAGGAGAGGGAGGGGATGCGTGGATCAGGGGTTTGCTGTGAGACAGGTGTGTGAAAAGTATTTAGCGAAAGGCAAGGATGTGTTTTGGACGTTCATGGATTTAGAGAAAGTGTATGATAGAACTGATAGGTAGGCTTTGTGGACTGTGTTCAGATTGTATGGACTTGATGGTAGGTTACTAAAATGGAGTGAAAAGTTTTTATGTAAATAGCAGAGCGTGTGTAAGAGTGCGAAATACTGTCAGTGAGTGATTTCTCGTGAGAGTGGGGCTGCAGCAGGGATGTGAGATGTCACCTTGGTTGTTTAATAATTATATGGATGGTGTCGTAAGGGAGGTGATTGCAGAAGTGTCAGGTGGAGGTCTGAGTCTTGTGAATGTTGATGGTAGAGAGTAGAATCTGAAGCAGCTGCTGTTTGCAGATAACACTGCACTTATGGATGTTTCAGAGGAGAGATTGAGACAATTGGCAGAGGAGTTTGGAAGGGTGTGTGAAAGGAGGAAATTGAAAGTAAATGAGAATAAGAGTAAAGTGATGAAGTGTATGAGGTTGGTAGAAGATAGGAGGAGTTTTGAATGGTGAATTGCTTGAGGAGGCAGAGTGTTTTAAGTATTTAGGGTCACATGTTGCTGTGGATGGAAGAATAGATATAGAAATGAAGTTTAAAATGAATGAAGTACGAAAGGTACTAGGAGGAATGAAAAAAGTGTTTAGATGTCGTTTGCTTAGAATGGATGTAAAGAGAAGGCTGTATGAGGGTGCTGTGGTATCAACTGCATTATATGAGGCTGAAACATGGAATATTGGTGTAGCAGAGAGGAAAAGTTTGAATGCAATGGAGGTGAGGTGTCTGAGGAGTAGTGTGGAGTGACGCTTATGGACTGGGTGACAATTGATGAAGTGCGAAGGAGAACTGGAGTTGTTCGGGAGATGGCTGATCGAGTTGAGCAGTGGGTGTTGTGATGGTCTGGGCATATGGAGAGAATGGATAATGAGCGATTGGTGAAAAATATAACTAGATCTGATGTGAGAGGTGTAAGGCTGAGAGGAAGACCACGAATAGGATGGATGGACAGCGTGAAGAGAGCGTTGGATGTGAGAGGGGTGTCTTTTGAGTAAGGAAGAGTGACTGTCCGTGATAAAAATGAATGGAGAGAAACTGTGAATGAATAAATGATGACGCAGCCCTGAGGGGATCTTCTCCCCCAGTTTCTCTGATTAAATGATCAGGTCAGGTGCGGGTAAGTGGATGGGTCTGTTATGATTCGGCAGGGGTATACGAGCTCTGCTGTCAGGCCTTGTTGCAGATGTCACTGATTGCACTGTGCAGTTGACCCTCGTGCGGTGTGGTGCGGTGAGGATCTGTCCCTTCTCTCCTTTCGGGCTAAGATGCGAATGAATGTGTTTGAGTGGATGAGTAAATTGGGAGTGTGTCGTCCAGTCTCGGCTACCTCCCTTTACTTGGGGGAAACAGCCTAGGTCTATATATATATATATATATATATATATATATATATCCCATTGGGTCCCAGAGCTACTGGGTGAGTCACTGTGCTGGGAGGGTACTAAGCACACTGCCCTCCGCCAATCGGCTCATAGTTGCAAAGCTCACAGGTCCCTACCCGGGGGTTCCCTACTGTATAAAGATTTGAATGTTTCCAGTTCTGTCCAAAACTGTGGACACTGGACTCCAATGGGTTAAAGAAACTGATAGATTTGCCAGTCATTAACCCATTGGATCCCAGAGCTGCTGGGTGAGGCACTGTGCTGGGAGGGTACAAAGTGTACTGCCCTCCGCCTATCAGCTCATAGTCGCGAAATTCATAGGTCCTTACCCGGGATTGGAAAGTGCCCAGTTCTGTCCAAAACAGTGGACACTGGGCTCCAGTGGGATATATATATATATATATATATATATATATATATATATATATATATATATATATATATATATATATAAATATATGGAGTCTCTGTGGTACAGTGGTAAAGTGTGCGTCTTGCACGCTAATGGACGCAGGTTCGCATCCTGCCAGAGTTGTAAAAACATTGGGAAGCGTTCACCGAGTCACTGACAGCATTGGCGGTCATAAGGGGTGCTATGGTTGAACCAGTGTCTCATTTTACATGTAGTATGCTTGCACCCAGTCGGCTTAAGGCGGGCCGATTACACTTGGTTCACAGACTACACACACATCCAAAGCCACTACAACACTACAATCACACTGACAAATACTTCTCACCCAACATACAGTCTCTACCAGACAGCCTAAGTCACTGGGTAGAGATACATTGGCTCTATCGTCCCTGCTTCGGTAGGGATAGCCCGGTCCTGCAGTGGACCTCAATCGATGATGACTTAAAATTAGACTTCACTGATCTACCAGAAGATCCGCCAACATGTCATAAAAATACCTCCTTTAATACCAATACACCAGTCCTGTATTAGACAGCCCAAGCATGTATTCAATATGGACGGTGGGTGTTAGTGCCGAAGTGGTGACATGTAGAGGTGCATGTTATGTAGGAGGACTACTGGGCCTTGGAAGCAGGCTGTGAAGCGTATGCCCAGAGTCGGACACATAATATATATATATATATATATATATATATATATATATATATATATATATATATATATATATATATATAAACCCCAACCACCCCCTTGGATATAAACCTTCACTGGCTCAATCAGACTGGAGCGCCGTAATTACTCACTAAACCAACAGGCGCCAAAATCTGGTTATATGGTTACCACCCAGCATAATAAATGGTTTCCTGGTGTACAGGAAACCATTTGGCTTGTCACTTAGTGTAGAGTTACCCACAGGCAGAAGGAAGAGGAAAGAATGAAGGAAAGAAAGAAAGAAGAAAGACATAATGCCACTCAGGGATGAGTGAGGCTGGTCACTCTCATCTTAAATGTCAGGACGAACTTGCCTAGCCCCGGGCTCCTACACTCCTCATGGGGCAACGTAGGATTGGATGATGGATATATATATATATATATATATATATATATATATATATATATATATATATATATATATATATATATATATACACAGTAGGCTCACCCAGTGCGCGACATCACAGTGCGCAAATCGCATTGTGCGCGAGTGACCAAAAATCATAACAAAAAACTTTGAATGCGCGAGTTTACCCCACAAAACACGAGGTAGAGGCAAGAAGTGGCTTAAAAATGCCATTTTCCATCAGTATGCGACCCTTCCCTCACACAACGCGACAATAGTGACCTAGAGGCTCATGGGGAAGGTGCTCAAGAGGAGTCTACAATAAGATATCGCCAATAACAGCTTCAATAATAACGTTTTCTGCAATAACAGTATGTTAGAATAGATACCCAGTTTCTATAATAATGATGTTTATTTCGTGAATACCAAGTTGTTATACTGCCAAGATGTTCATAACAAGATGAGGAATGAAATAAACAAGCAAGAAGAGATGAAGGAAATTGCCGAAAATGTGAGCAGTAGCGAGGAGGAGAGGGAGGATCCTCCCCTCACCACCTCCCCTGACTCGCCCACCGCCGTCCTCCAATGCCCCACCTGATTCACCAGCCGCCTCCCTCTCCACCTTCACAGCCCCACCTGACTCACTTGCTTCACCTGGCATACCTGCAACCTCCACCATAATGACTGTTGCTGCATTCTGGAAGAAATGTAACATTCAACGGGCTGTAAATTTCTTTGTCAAAGCCTGGAATAATACAACATTGGCACCCGTTAAACAAGCGTGGTGCGGCCGGGGTGGTGGCGGGGGCACTGTAAGTGCGTTGCCGCGCCTCAGAACTCTTGTTGTTTAAATCCATCAGGCCTCTTGTCTACTGTTGTTAAGGTGACTGCCCATATTTTTGTTATTGCAACTATATCTGTAGTACAATGTCTGAAAAATATGACCTTTATTATGTCTCTAAGGGCCAATTAATGTCCAGGTATGAGGGGGTACCGCCCATATGTAATTATTCCCATAAGATTATGAATTCACAGTACGAGAATTCCCAGTGCGCGAGATCGTGGACCGCCCAATCTCTCACGCACTGTGCGAGCCTACTGTATATATATATATATATATATATATATATATATATATATATATATATATATATATATTAAATAACAGAACAGAGGAAGGAAAAACAAATGAATAAAAAAAATAATCCATAAACCAGATTACTGGTGTCCTCTGTTCATAATTATAATATCTGTAACAGTTAGACTTGAACAGCTGTAGGTTGATGTTTGGAGGGGAAAAACTCTGGGGAAGCGAGTTCCAAAGAGATGCAGTATGGGGAATGAAAGAATTCTGATAGGCAGAAGTTCTGCAATATGGCTGAGTGACATTGCAGTCATGAGCGCTATCAGATGCCCATGTAGCACAAGGGAAGGCATGGAGAGGTGGCACCATGGACGCAACTTCGTCTGAGCATTTGCCATAAAAATATCTGTATAATAATGCAAGGGAGGCAACATTCCTTCTTACTTGAAGGGGAGGTAATTTATTTGTAACAGCAGGGTTGTTAATAATTCTAACAGCCCTGTTCTGAATTTTGTGTAATTGTTTTAATGCAACCTCTCCACATCTATTCCACAAGGGTGAGCATTATTCAAGCTGAGAGCACACAGGACTCTTATAAATTACAGCTAACTGCTTGTCAGTGAAGTAGTTACGGACTCTGTACATTAATCCAAGTTTCTTTGAGGCGGTTTTAGCAAGTGATCTAACATGAGAGGCCGGCATTGGTAAGTGAGACGCCGAGAATTTCAATACTTTTGGAGATAGGGGTATTAATAGTGTTGAAGGTAATATACGAATATGGCAATAGCTGTCTATTAGTAAACTTTATATATTTAGTTGTACTTACATTAAATGAGACTTGGTTGTTTTGTCCCCATTCACCGATCGTAGATTGGTCTTGATTTATGGAGATGGCCGTACTGATTTGAGAGGTAGAGATATTAGACTTTGTAAATGGGTGTCTGAGTGTGAATGAACTATGTAGTGTTGAGTCATCTGCATATGGGTGGATGGGATTGTGGGAGACAGATAAGAGATCATTAATATGAAGCAGGAACAGGGTTGGCACCATAACTGACCCCTGTGGCACGCCGGGGTTATTTGAGTGGAAACTGGAATATAGATCGTCTACTTTTACTCTTATTTTCCTGTCACTGCGATATGAGGAAATCAAAGGAACAAAAGACGTTAGTCCATAGCAAGGAAGTTTGGACAGAAGGGAACGGTGCCATACTCTATCGAAAGCTTTAGATATATCGAGGGCTACTGCATGAGTTTCTCTATGTAAGTCGATTGATGAATGGTATGAGTCAGGAGATTGAGTATGTCAATGGTGGATCTTTCCTGGCGAAAACCATATTGTCTGTCACTAATGAAGTTGTTGGATTGGAGATGTTTAAAAATGTGCTTATTAATTAAAGTTTCAAATACCTTACCAAGAGAAGATGTGACTGCTATTGGTCTGTAATCAGAGGGGTCAGAGGAATTTCCTTTCTAAGGTACTGGGTGGATATTGGCTTCTTTCCATGAAATTGGGAATGAAGAAGTACGTATGCATAGTCTGAAAAATTTAGCTAGAACAGAGGCAAATTCAGGGGAACACTTTTTCAAAACAATTGGCGGAATTCCATCTGGGCCTGAAGCTTTGTTTGTAGTTAAATTGTCTTGGATGGATTTTAGGTATCTTGTCTGTATATTAAGTGGAACAATTCGGGAGAGTCAAGTTCTAGTGCTGGAATGTTCTGGCTGGCATCGTCTGTGGTAGAATTTTTGGCAAATGTACTAGCAAAAATATCTGCTTTCGGACGTGGATCATTTGTATTCTTGCCACCTGAAGATTTTAGTGGGGGAATGGATGATGACTTGCTAAAGTTATTGTTGAAAGAATTGAGATTTGGCCAAAACATTCGATTGTCATTAGGGTTGTTAAATAGTTTCGATGCTTGCTTTTAAAGAAACTTAGATTTAGCTAGATTTATTGCAGCTTTTGCATGATTTCTAGCAATTTTTAATTGAGAGAGTAATTCAGAAGTTTTTTATTTTAAGTAAGAGTTATATGCTAATGACTTTTGGGCTGTTGCTTTGGCACAGTTGCCGTCAAACCATTTTGGAGAGTTCGATCTTTTAGTGAAATGTTGACTTGGTATGAATAAATCCATACCATCTAGCATTAAGTAGCAAATGTAAGACTGGGTAGAATTGGAATCACTAGAGAAAAAAGACTGCCATGGAATGTCAACAAGATAATTTCTAAATCCATCCCAGTCTGCCCTATCAAAGTGCCACTGGGTCATCCTGACAGGTTCAGAACGGGGAGGTGTGGGGGGGTTAACTTATGAGGCTTTGATGAGATTGTGGTCAGAGGATCCAAGTGGTGACAGTACCTCTATCCTGTATTGATCTGGATTATTTGTCAAGATTAAATCGAAGAGATGGGCATTATGGTCAGGATTATCAGGTATTCTGGTTGGTTGCTTTACCAGCTGGGTGAGATTAAATGATTCTGCATACAGCTCGCACTCTAGACCTGCGTCATCAATCCTGGCAGAGTGCAATAACTATTCAACATTATGTACCGGTATGTTAAAATCACCCAAAATGGTAATTTCGGTGCTAAGGGCAAGGTTAAGGTTACTCAACTGTGTGGATATGGAATCAAATTCACTGGGTTCCAAGGAAGCATTGGGGGAGCGATAGACTACAAAGATATATTTAGTAATATTTTGACAATTTAGTTTATACAATGAGTAATCAAAACTGGATGAAGTGAAGTTTATAATTGTATCAACTGTATATTGGGATTTGACATACCAACAGGTGCCGCCCTTGTTACAGAAGTTTGTGAGGAGATGGTAACCGGGTAAACAAAATGGAGATATATCAGTAGAGGGTGAGATTTGGGGTTCTGTGAGGAAAAGAGCCAGAGGGGATATGGATTGAAGGAAACAATGAACTGAGTTTAAATTTCTACCAAGGCCGCAGATGTTGGTGAAGAATAAGGCTGCACTTTCACTTCTCCGCTGACGAGCACTAGCGGAAATACCAAGAGTCGCTGCCGGCAAGTCGCTTGATGGCGACCGGGAGGACCCTGTGCTGCCAGCCCTACCATGCCGGTGGTGGCAATTCGAGGTATCACCTCATTTGATAGTAACATTGTAGCGGCCACTGCTAAAGAGAGTGAATAGAAGGTGTGATATGCGCGTGTTGTGTGGTGTAGACAGTTCAAGGTAGAGGTATTATAAGAACATGCTGACCTACTCTCTATGTAAATGAATGCCCTGAAAATGATCCGCAAAGAGAGATGGTCAGGATTAAGTCTTGAGGGCTGGTGAAACGGGAGCTCCAGCTCTCCCTAACACCAGTTCGCCATCCACCTCAGGAGTACTGCCCTGTTCAACTGGTGCTTCAGTCTACTCCCCATATATATATATATATATATATATATATATATATATATATATATATATATATATATATATATATACAGTAGGCTCGCACAGTGCGTGAGAGATTGGGCGGTCCACGATCTCGCGCACTGGGAATTCTCGTACTGTGAATACATAATCTTATGGGAATAATTACATATGGGCGGTACCCCCTCATACCTGGACATTAATTGGCCCTTAGAGACATAATAAAGGTCAAATTTTTCAGACATTGTACTACAGATATAGTTGCAATAACAAAAATATGGGCAGTCACCTTAACAACAGTAGACAAGAGGCCTGATGGATTTAAACAACAAGAGTTCTGAGGCGCGGCAACGCACTTACAGTGCCCCCGCCACCACCCCGGCCGCACCACGCTTGTTTAACGGGTGCCAATGTTGTATTATTCCAGGCTTTGACAAAGAAATTTACAGCCCGTTGAATGTTACATTTCTTCCAGAATGCAGCAACAGTCATTATGGTGGGGGTTGCAGGTATGCCAGGTGAAGCATTGTCTTTGTTTTTTCTTGGAAGGAACGGTTTGCGGGCTTCTGGCCTTTGGTTCTTTCTACCTTGCATAAAACAAAACAAAAAAAATTATGAACGCACCTGTATAGTACATTAATCACAACGCCAAGTCAGGTGGGGCTGTGAAGGTGGAGAGGGAGGCGGCTGGTGAATCAGGTGGGGCATTGGAGGACGGCGGTGGGCGAGTCAGGGGGGGTGGTGAGGGGAGGATCCTCCCTCTCCTCCTCGCTACTGCTCACATTTTCGGCAATTTCCTTCATCTCTTCTTGCTTGTTTATTTCATTCCTCATCTTGTTATGAACATCTTGGCAGTATAACAACTTGGTATTCACGAAATAAACATCATTATTATAGAAACTGGGTATCTATTCTAACTTACTGTTATTGCCGAAAACGTTATTATTGAAGCTGTTATTGGCGATATCTTTTTGTAGACTCTTCTTGAGCACCTTCCCCATGAGCCTCTAGGTCACTATTGTCGCGTTGTGTGTGGGGAGGGTCGCGTACTGATGGAAAATGGCGTTTTTAAGCCACTTCTTGCCTTTACCTCGTGTTTTGTGGGGTAAACTTGCACATTCAAAGTTTTTTGTTATGATTTTTGGTCACTCGCGCACAATGCGATTCGCGCACTGTGATGACACACTGTGATGACAACACAGTATAATCTGCAAACAACAGTACAGGGAGTTTCCAGACACTGCCCTCTATCATTAGGGCCTCTCCAACATCCACTGTCCTACCTTGTATCTCTTTTATAACCCCATCCATATACAGATTCAACAACCATGGAGATATGATACATCCCTGTTTCAACCCAACCTTCAAATTGAAAGATTCACTCAGTTTGCTATCCACACGCACTGCAACCTTAGCCCTCTTATACATACTCTTCACAGCATTCAACAACTTCCCATCTACTCCATATACTCTTATTACTTTCCACAATCCTTGTCTATCCACCCTGTCATATGCTTTCTCCAAATCCATGAAGCCCGCATACAACTTCTTTCCCTTCTCTGGAAACTTTTCCACTAAAGATCTAAGAATGAATATCTGATCAACACAACCTCTTCCCTTCCTAAAGCCTCCCTGTTCTTCTCCAACTTATTCCTCTGATATTTCCCTAACTCTGTCAGTAAGTATCCTGCCATATATTTTTCCTATTACACTAAAAAGACAAATGCCCTTTTGATTGCCACACACTTCTTTTTCCCTTTTTCCTTTGTACAAGGGAATTATTATACCTGACTTCCAATCCTCCGGGACTCTACCTTCCTCCGAGACTACACATCTTCCATTCTACTACTATCTCTCCCCCATGCTTCAGCATTTCATCACACACTTCATCAATTCCTGGGGCTTTCCCAATTATGATTGTCTTCATTGTTTCCACAACTTCCATCCTACTGATTTTTTCCTCTCTTCTCACATCCCTCTTTCTCCTAGCCATTCCCGAGCCACTTATACTCGTATTACTTTCATTCTCTTTGTTCAACAATTCATTAAAGTGTTCTTTCCATCTGCTCACTTTTTCTCCCTTCTCCATTAGTAATCTACTGTTTTAGTCTTTCACTTCCCGACTAACTTCATTGCCACCCTGTCTAACTCTTTTCCCCTCTTTCCAGAACATTTTCTTATATTCCCTCCACTTTACAGTCAAATTCCTTCCAAATTCCTCATCCACTCTCTTCTTACTCTCTCTTATTAATCTTTAACTTCTGTCTTCCTCTCTACACATAACTCTTTCTTCCAGCTCTGAACTTCTTCCACGCCCCTATTTTTCATCCACTCACTATATGCTTTCTTCTTTTGTGCCACAGCCTGTTTCACCTCTTCATTCCACCTTGCTGTTCCTTGCACCCCCTTCCGTCTTCTCTTCATCCCACACACCACCTCACATGCTGCACATATTTCTTATGTAAATATCTTGCACACACCTTCCACGTCCTCCATCTACTCCAATCCATATTTACCCAATCGCTCCTCCACTTCTCTCTTATATTCTGCCTTTAGTAACCTTTCCACTCATCTTGCGTCTATTCCTTCCTCCCGTCGTTCCCTTCTTCTATTTTTCCATTTTACTTGGACCTTGATTTTGGTGGTGGTCAGAAAGTCCACTCCCCCAACCTCTATATGCTCTTGCATCCATTTCACAGCTTCGCATCCTTTCATCCACACACACATAGTCAATCATTGCCTGCCTTTCATTCAGTTCACCACCTACTACTCTCATCACTCGCCATGTATATCTGTGGATCATTTTGTGCCTGAAGAGGGTATTGGCTATCACCAACCCCCTCTCGGCACAAATGTCCACTAAAGCAAACTCTCGCCCCTTTTCTGTCCAACTCTCTAATGCAGGAGTTAACCGTTATTCCCAGTCCTTCATTTATGCAACAGGTCAACTCTGGAACTGTCTCCCTCTGTCTATATTTCCTGCTTCCTATGATCTCCAGTCTCGTCCAGGCATCTCGAAATGAATGGATCTTGAATTTGGCTCTCTCTTGTATTTTGTTTTTCTCTTGGAAGGAACAGTTTTGCTGGCTCATGACCTTTGGTTCCTTCTTCACATGAAAAAAACAAAAAAATTGTGGTAGGTGGGGGCGCCCATCATCCACCCACTTAGTGTAGAGGTACTCTGTTTTTTAGGGCAGCTCTACATTGAGTGGGAAGCCAAATGATTTCCTGTAAACCAGGAAACCATTCACAGTGCTGGGTGGTAACCTTAAAACCAACCAACACGTGTTCCCCACGTGACAGCAAGTTGGTTGCGGAGGGTTAGTGCCCCTCCCCGGAAAACATCTAACTAAAAATATGAACTAGAACGAACATCCTATGTTCGCTTCCTATTATTTACTTTGTTGATTACAGAAATTTAAGACTGTGTTATTCTTACCTGCTTTAATGAAGTCGATTTCATTCTTTTCTTTTCTTTTTTATTTAGACCTTTCCAGATCCATTATCTCGCTGTTCTTTTGTGAAAGAATGTGTTCATTATTCTCATGTGGTATGTTTCAGCAAATTTACCACATTTTCACTTATGGCATTCCTTTCTTCTACTCTTATTTTCCCCATACATGCTTCTCCCTTTATCTCGATTTGCCAACTTTTGCATTAAGTCCCCTATGAGTATAGTAGTATATGCGGCGTTTTCTTCTTCCATAATCAGGGAGATGTCGTCATAGAATGTTTCTATTTCTGCATCTGAGCTTTGAGAAATCGGTGGATATACTTGTATTACTTTCAGGACGAATCGTTTGCCTAGTCTGTTTACAATCTATGCTACTCTGTCAGATACATTGCTGAATTTAACAATGTTCCCCGCAAGATTTCTGTTAAAGAGAAATCCTACCACACTAATTCTTTCAATTTGCTTTCCTCTATAATCAGATAGGTGGTTGCTGTCTTGAAGCTTAATTAATTTTTCTTTATTGTTGATCTCAATCAGACCTGTAATATCCCAACTAAAGTTTTCGAGATCAGTTTTTAAGGTATCAAGTCTTGGGGGAGGCGGTGGCTGAATCGGTAGAGAGACGGCCTGCGGTCCCATTGGACCCAGGATCGAATCCCGGCTGGGACAGGGAACAGTTTAAGGATTTGAATTTCCTAAAAGCAAACTTTCCAGATCTACCAGATGACCCGCCGACATGTCGTAAAAATACCCCCGCTAATACCAATACACCAATCCTGTATAAGACAGCCCTAGCATGTATTCAATATGGATGGTGGGTGTTAGCGCCGAAGTGGTGAAATGTGGGGGTGTAGGAGGATTACTGGGCCTTGGGATAGGTCACTGCCCCCGAGAAATAGGCCCAGAAGCCTTTGCTCAGAGTAGGACACGTAAAAAAAAAAATCTTGTGCGAG
>NC_137031.1:25308612-25343612 GCF_032717465.1 Coenobita brevimanus
ACGTGAAGGCGTCCATCACCAGTGTAGGGCTTAATCACATAAACATAATCGAGATAAAACATGCGAATTATTTTGAGTTATACTTCCAAGGCTTTGAACCTTGCACTGGTGGAATACGGCCTCCAACTGCACATAGTGATGCACCGTACCTGATAAACACCTCACCAGCTGATAACAACCTCTCCAGCTGATAACCATCTCACCAGCTGATAACCTCTCCAGCTGATAACCACCTCACCAGTTGATAACAACCTCACCAGCTGATAACCACCTCACCAGCTGATAACCACCTCTCCAGCTGATAACAACCTCTCCAGATGATAACAACCTCTCCAGCTGATAACAATCTCTCCAGCTGATAACCACCTCACCAGCTGATAACCACCTCACCAGCTGATAACCACCTCTCCAGCTGATAACAATCTCTCCAGCTGATAACCACCTCTCCAGCTGATAACCTTTCCGACTGATAAAAACCTTATCAACCTCCAGTGACAATAACGCTGACTCTAACCCCACCACATACTGTAACTGATAATATGCCACACCCACAATATGATTTCTAAAGATTCCAGTCCATCCCTATTCCCATTACATATTAACACTGATATACGCCACACTCGTCACGTGATTGTTAAAGGATGCGACTTGTCCGATGTGGCTCCAACCCCGACATGTACTATGCCCGATATAACCCACACACCCATAATGATGGTTGATATTTCCAGAGGCCAGAGATATAAGGTCTAGTGGGTTAGGGTGAACCTTTAACGCCTTCAGTACTGTGATCTAACTGCTGATATATTCTTGCTGCTCTCGGATGCTTTAATGAGGATTCGAGGGACTTTCTTTAAACGAAGGAGTGCTATATAGCAATCACTACTCATTTCACTGATTTAGAGCCCTCATAATTTGAATAGAATTATACCGCATGAAGTTTGTAGTAGTAGTAGTAGTAGCAGTAGTAGTAGTAGTAGTAGTAGTAGTAGTAGTAGTAGTAGTAGTAGTAGCAGCAGCAGCGCCGCTGCCGCGTTGGGCAGCAGTAGGCAGCAGTAGTAGCAGTAGCAGCAGCAGCAGCAGCAGCAGCAGCAGCAGCAGCAGCAGCAGCAGCAGCAGCAGCAGCAGCAGCAGCAGCAGCAGCAGCAGCAGCAGCAGCAGCAGCAGCAGCAGCAGCGGCGGCTGCGGCAGCTGCGGCTGCAGCTGCAGCAGCAGCAGCAGTGGTAGCAGCAACAGCAGCAGCGCTGCAGCAGCAGCAGCAGTAGCAGCAGCAGCAGTAGCAACAGCAGCTGCTGCTGCAGCCGCTGCTGCAGCAGCAGCAGCAGCAGCAGCAGCACCAGCAGCAGCAGCAGCTGCTGCTGCTGCTGCTGCTGCTGCCAAACAGCAGCAGCAGCAACAGCAGCAGCAGCAGCAGCAGCAGCAGCAGCAGTAGTAGTAGTAGTAGTAGTAGCAGTAGTAGTAGTAGTAGTGGTGGTAGCAATAATAGTAGTAGTAGTAGTAGTAGTAGAAGTAGTAGTAGTAATAGCAGCAGCAGCAGCAGCAGTAGCAGTTCAATTCAGTTCAATTCAATTCCTTTATTTTGTAGTACAGGACAGTACATAGCTGATGGCAATTGTGCCAGAGCAACAGCCCAAAAGTCGTTAGCATATAACTTTTACTTAAAATCAAAAACATCTGAATCACTCTCCCTATTTAAAATTGCTAGAAATCATGCAAAAGCTGTATTAAATCTAAATCAAACTTTCTTCAAAAGCAAGCATCAAAACTACTTAACAACCCTAATGACAATAGAATATTCTGGTCAACTCTTAATTCTTTCAATAATAACTTTAACAAGTCGTCTTCCATTCCCCCACTAAAATCTTCAGATGGCAATATTACAAATGACCCACGTGGGAAAGCAGATATCTTTGCTAGTACCTTTGCAAGAAACTCTACCATAGATGATACCAGCCAGAATGTCTTAGTGCTGGAACTTGATTCTCCCGAAATTGCCCAACTTAAAATACAGACAATATTCGTAAAATCCATCCTAGACAATTTACCTACTAACAAAGCTCCAGGCCCAGATGGAATTCCGCCAATTGTTTTGAAAAAGTGTTCCCCTGAACTTGCCTCTGTCCTAGCCAAATTATTCAGACTGTGCATACGTACTTCTTTATTCCCAAATTCATGGAAAGAAGCCAATATCCACCCAGTTCCGAAGAAAGGAAGTTCGTCTGACCCCTCCAATTACAGACCAATAGCTGTCACATCTTCTCTTGGTAAGGTATTTGAAACTTTAATTAATAAGCATATTGTTAAACATCTTGAATCCAACAACTTAATTAGTTATAGACAATACGGTTTTCGCCACGAAAGATCCACCATTGACATACTTAATCTCTTAACTCATACCATCCATCAATCAATTGATCTTTTTGGAGAAACTCATGCAGTAGCTCTTGATATCTCTAAAGCTTTCGACAGAGTATGGCATCGTTCCCTGCTGTCCAAACTCCCTTGCTATGGACTAACGTCTTTTGTTCCTTTGATTTCTTCTTATCTTAGTGACATGAAAATAAGAGTAAAAGTGGATGATGTATATTCGAATTTCCACTCAATTAACGCCGGCGTGCCGCAGGGATCAGTTCTGGCGCCAACCCTATTTCTGGTTCATATTAATGATCTCTTATCTGTCACTCACAATCCCGTTCACTCATATGCAGATGACTCAACACTACATAGTTCATTCACACTCAGACATCCATTTACAAAGTCTAATATCTCTACCTCTCAACTCAGTACAGCCATCTCCATAAATCAAGATCTATCTACAATCAGTGAATGGGGACAAAACAACCTTGTCTCTTTTAATGCTAGTAAAACTAAATATATACAGTTTACTAATAGACAGATATTGCCAGATTCGTACATTACCTTCAGTGCTACTAATATTCCCATCTCCAAAAGTATTGAAATTCTTGGTGTCTCACTTAACAGTGCCCTCAGCTGGACCTCTCATGTCAGATCACTTGCTAAAACCGCCTCAAAGAAACTTGGATTATTGTACAGAGTCCGTAACTTCTTCGCCGATGAGCAGTTAGCTATAATTTATAAGAGTCATGTGCGCTCTCAGCTTGAATATTGCTCACCCTTGTGGAATGGTTGTGGAGAGGTTGCATTAAGACAACTAGACAAAATTCAGAATAAAGCTGTTAGAATCATTAACAACCCTGCCATTACATATAAACTACCTCCCCTGCAAGTAACAAGGAATGTTGCCTCCCTTGCATTATTTTACAGATATTTTTTTGGCAAATGCTCAGACGAAGTTGCGTCCATTGTGCCACCTCTCCATGCCTTCCCTCGTGCTACACGGGCATCTGGTAGCGCTCATGACTGGAATGTCACTCAACCATATTGCAGAACTTCTGCCTATCGGAATTCTTTCATTCCCCCAACTGCATCTCTCTGGAACTCGCTTCCCCAGAGTTGTTTTCCTCCAAATTTCAACCCACAACTGTTCAAGTCTAACTGTTACAGATATTTTATGAATAGAGGACACCAGTAATCTGGTGTATGGATTTTTTTTTTTCCCCATTTGTTTTTCCTTCCTCCGTTCTATTATTAAAAAAAAAAAAAAAGCTGATATTAGTACATAATACACATATAATACATGGTGATTTGATATTCGGTACACACAGTCATGTATCGCATATGCTGTAGTTGTAACAATAGTTCTGGCCTGAGCCTCCGTAGCTGATTAGCAGGCACAGGAACCAGCAGTGACAGTAGCTGTTTGAACACAGCCAATTAAAAAGAAACTCTAAAACATATTTTGTTTACAGAAATAGATATAAAAATTAAAAAACTCTTTTAAAAATTAAAAGACTAGCTGGAGACTAAAAAAAATCTAAAAATATTCTTTTTGAATAAAATAAGACATTAAAAGACGAAAAGACTAAAAGGAAAATGTAAAATGAAACATTTGCATATAATATCTAGGTACATTAAAGAAGTATGTATAAACACACATGCATATACATACATACACATATATATACATACATACACACATACATATATGCATATACATACATACACATACACATACATACACATATGCACATACAATACATACATACACATACACAAATACACACACACACACACACACACAAATATATATATATATATATATATATATATATATATATATATATATATATATATATATATATAGATAGATAGATAGATAGATAGATAGATATGCATATACATACATACATACACCCATATATACATATACACATACACATACATACCGTATAAACACATACACACAAATTAGAAAGACATAAACATATACACATATACATATAAAAGTAGAGGAACTATTAAAAAATAATACTAAACAAAAAATAACAACCCACTGTAACTACGTATGAAAGATTACAGGCGTTCTCCTTTCTTCCTGACGCTGTACCCAAGTAATCCTTGCTTGTAAAATGTCCAGGGTGAGGTAGTAGTAGTAGTAGTAGTAGTAGTAGCAGCAGCAGCAGCAGCAACAGCAGCAGCAGTAGTAGTAGTAGTAGTAGTAATAGTAGTAGTAGTAGTAGTAGTAGTAGCAGCAGCAGCAGCAACAGCAGCAGCAGCAGTAGTAGTAGTAGTAGTAGTAGTAGTAGCAGCAGCAGAAGTTGTTGTTTTTGTTGTGGTTGTAGTAGTAGTAATGGTAGTAGTAGTTGTTGTTGTTGTTGTAGTGGTGGTGGTGGTAGTAGTAGTAGTAGTAGTAGTAGTAGTAACAGTAGTAGTAGTAGTAGTAACAGTAGTAGTAGTAGTAGTAGTAGTAGTAACAGTAGTAGTAGTAGTAGTAGTAGTAGTAGTAGTAGTAGCAATAGCAGCAGCAGCAGCAGCAGAAGTTGTTGTTTTTGTTGTAGTTGTAGTAGTAGTAGTAGTAGTAGTTGTTGTTGTTGTTGTAGTGGTAGTGGTAGTAGTAGTAGTAGTAGTAGTAGTAGTGGTGGTAGTAGTAGTAGTAGTAGTAGTAGTGGTAGTAGTAGTAGTAGTGGTGGTAGTAGTAGTAGTAGTAGTAGTAGTAGCAGCAGCAGCAGCAGCAGAAGTTGTTGTTGTGGTTGTAGTAGTAGTAATTATTGTTGTTGTTGTTGTAGTAGTAGTAGTAGCAGCAGCAGAAGTTATTGTTGTTTTGCTGTGGTTGTAGTAGTAGTAGTAGTAGTTGTTGTTGTTGTAGTGGTGGTAGTAGTAGTAGTAGTAGTTGTAGTAGTAGTTGCAGTAGTAGCAGTGGTATTATGTATTAGTGGTGGTAGTAGATGTTGTAGTAACAGAGTAGTATAATGGTAGTAGCAGTATTAGTAGTAGTTGTTGTTGTTGTGGTTGTAGTAGTAGTAGTACTAGTAGTAGTAGCAGTAGCTGTAGTAGTACAATAGTAGCAGTAGTACTAGTAGTAGTAGTAGAATCATCAGCCCCACCCCCTCTCCTGCCACCAAGAAATTGGAAGGTCATGGACTTGAAGCTACAACTTCAGAAAGGGAGCGGAGCTTGAAAAGACGAATGTCTACGCAGGGTATACTGTAGTAGTAGTCGTAGTCAGTGGCGTACCAAGGGGGAGGCATGCGGCCATGACCCCCCCTTTAGCAATATATATATATATATATATATATATATATATATATATATATATATATACCGGTATAAAACTGGGGTTTACTGGGAATGCTTCATTTGAAAAGGGTTGGACTCATTATGACAGTTTCTGAGTTCTTTGTTCGATTTGTTCGGGGTCTTATGCTTCATGCTCCGAAGTTTATGTTTAAAGTCTTTTAGCATTTTAGAGTCTGATCCACACTTTTTTGCATGGTCGTGGAGAGTGAGGTTGTGTGCTTCTGAGCTTCCTAGGGCTGCCCCACTGGCAATTTTTTTTTTTTTTTTTTTTTCACCCTTCTGGTGCTCATTAGGCTAGCTAGTTTTTCACTTTCCTACCCTCCCTGATAGCTAGGAACAGTAGATGTTTGTTCCATTATACTGAGATTACCTTTGCTTGCTGCACACGGAGGGTCTCCCCCACTGATCGCTCTGGGGCTTGAATTAGCACGGTCGGGCCTCCCTGGAGTGGTTTGAGAGGGCAATTTCAGCCTTAGGTGATTGGTCCCGGTGTGTTTTGTCCCTTGCTCGTTTTCCTCCTCCTTCCCACTTCCCTCGTTAGGGGGAAGTGATCACTATGCCGGACGCCCCTACCGCCTCCCCCCCCCCCTCGGGGGGGGGAGGCGGTCCTGACGAACCACAAACTGCCACACGGACTGACCATCCCCAGACTGAACGGCCCCAGACACGCACAACGGACATCCCTGTAAATAATGCCAAATTTGTCACCCTACATGCTCTCGGATCCACTCCCCTGAGCAGTCTCAATCCTTTTCTTATCAAGAGGGTGATTGATCACTGGGCGGGGGAAGTGGAACGAGTAAAAAAACTTGCCAATGGTGACCTCTTGATTAAAACTCTCAACTCGTCCCAGGTTCTTGACTTGATGAAACTGCGCAAGTTTCACTGCTACGATGTCGAGCCAAGGATCCCGCATGCCATGAATTCCTGCGAGGGTCTCATCACTTGCAGGGACCTCATGGTCATGGAAGAAGACGAGATCGTACGTGAACTTGCTCAGCAAGATGTGATTGAGGCCCGATTTATCACTCGTTTTGCGGAAGGCGTAAAGATTAAGACTGCAACGATCATCTTGACATTTGGCAGAGTGAATCTCCCAGCCCACATAATGTCAGGCCATATATCCCTAATCCTCTTCAGTGTTTGCGATGTCAATTATATGGACATAAGGATAAGACTTGTCGGGCTTCACAGTCAGTGTGTGGCAAATGTGCAACACAGGGTCACGATGCTGAACACTGCACATCAGAGACTGTCTGTTGCTTTCATTGCAAGGGTGCTCACTCCACTTCCTCTAGGGACTGTCCCAAGTGGATGGGGGAGAAAGAGGTATGTGTGGTGAAGGCAACAGAGGATATCTCCTTTTATGAAGCAAGGAAAAAGGTGAAGGAGTTGCATGCAACTCCCAAGCCGAATAGGTCCTAGGCTTCGGCGGTGATGTCCCGTCCAGTGATGTGCTCTGTTGAAACACAGACTGATCTTGAACCGTTTCCTCTTGCCACGCACTCTACCTTACCATCTCAGCCCCCTGTCCAGTCCAGCTCTCAACCTGACATACCCACTGCAACTTCCTATTCTTAGGCTGCTGCTGCCTCTCAGTCAGTAAAGCCTAAACAGAAGTCCGACAACTCTGTTAAGAGTAATATGACCACCCTTACGAAACAGTCACATCTTCGTGTCCTTCCTGTTCCTGGTCCAGCGAAGGAGAAAAGTTTTAGTTCTTCCTCGGGGGAGTCTGGGAACCTAGTTATTGATAATCAATGTATGGAGGTTTCCGTTAGTAAGCACCGGGATTGGTCCCCCGGTAACCACTCGCCTGGCGGCATAAAAAAGCTAAGCACACTGGCCCCTTTCGTAAATCTTAAACCGTCACATTCACTGTGATACAATGGAATTGTAGGACTCTTGGGAATAAATTCCACAACATAGCAATTTTGCTATCTATACACAGGCCAGACGTTGTTTGTTTACAGGAGACATGCCTGGTGGATCACCCTGATCCTCCCCAGTTCAAACACTACCATTCGTATGGAAGATATGATGGTCACAGAGTCGCCATATACACCCACAAATCACACCCACAAATGGAAGTGATTCTAAATTCTACTCTGGAAGCTGTTGCATGCAGAGTAAAATTTAATAACAATTATCTGTCTATTTGCTCTATCTACTGCCCTCCCCTTGGTCCCATTGATGATGATGTGTTCACTTCACTAACCCATCAACTTCCGGGTCATAAATTAATTTTAGGCAATTTTAATGCCCATCATTGTCAATGGGGAAGCTTGAGGAGTGATGGTAGGGGGGAGCAAGTAGCCAGCCCAATATTACAGTCAAACCTCTGTCTTCTAAACAATGGTAGAGCGACTAATGTAGATGACCGCATTGGCAACATATCATGTACAGATCTGTTCTTGTCATCTCTTGATATACACACTAACATCTCTTGGGACCCATATGACAACTCGATGGGTAGTGATCATTTTCCAATCTGCCTTTCTTACACACACGACGATTCTCGGCCTCCTCCACCACCTAGATTTAACTTTAAGAAAGCAGATTGGGGGTACTACTCACCGGTCGCCAGTCTAGATATATCGGGAGATAACATTGATGAGAAAGTTTTACACCTACAGACTTCCATTATACACGCAGCTGAGGCTGCTATTCCCAAGATCTACAATTCCAAACAAGCGTAGAGTTTCGTGGTGGACACCAGATTGCCGACAAACACTCAAAAAGCGCAATAGGAGATACAGGATTTTTGAGAAACAGCCAACAGAATCAAACTTTATTGCCTACAAAGCAGCTAAGGCTGAGGCAAGGAGGACAATTAAAGCGGCAAAACGGAGTAACTGGCGTAGTTTTGTGTCCATGGTGAATCGCTCCACCTCACTAAGTCAGGTTTGGTCCACCATAAATGTACTTAACAACAAGTACACCCAGTCACCAATCACCACACTTGAGGTGGCCAGGAATGTCATTGACGATCCTGTGGACATTGCCAATACTATCGCCGACCATTTTGCCCAGGTAAGCAGCTCAGCCAACCACGATCCTCACTTTCCTCACCATAAGCGTACGGCTGAGCTGCAAAACTTAGACTTTGCCACGGAAGACGGAGATACCAGCTACAACTCCAAATTTACATTCGATGAACTTCTCCTTGCCCTAAAATCCTGTAAAGGCTCCAGTCCCGATCCATCCACCATTATGTACGGTATGATCCAGCATCTTACTAAGGCCAACCTGAGTAAGCTGTTAGCGGTGTACAATGAGATTTGGGCATCTCGCACATTCCCAAACTGATGGCACTACGCGCACATCATACCGATACCTCGCAGAGACAGTCGCATTACGAGTCCCAGTTCATTTCAACCTATTGTGCTGACTGACTGTCTATGTAAGGTCTTTGAACGTATGGTTAATACGAGTAAAAGGTTACTTTTTGTTTTAGAGTCGAAGGGTGTGTTAAATAATCAACAGAGTGGATTCCATAAATACAAGTCTGCTCTGGATCATTTAGTGCACTGGAGCATTTCATAGCTGAGTCTTTTGCCAATCGCGAATTCATGATAGGAATTTTTCTGGATATTCATATGGCTTATGATATGACCTGGCGACATGGAATACTACGTAAACTCTACGCTTATGGTCTAAGAGGTAATTTGCCCATTTTCCTTCAGAACTTCCTTATTGACAGAACGTTTTCTGTCAGGTTACCCTGTAACGTAACTTCAGACATATTTGTCCAAGAGAACGGGGTACCACAAGAAAGTGTGCTTAGCCCTACTTTGTTCAGCGTTCCCATTAATGACATTCTGTCGTCTGCTTCCATCCCCAGGACACTTAGATACTCAGTCTATGCTGATGATTGTGCAATGTGGCACTCTTCCCGCAATGCACAATCCTCGGCACAGCAGATTCAACTGGCACTTGAATCTGTTCAGCGTTGGGCCGTGGAGTGGGGATTTAAATTTTTCGTCCCTAAGTGTGTCAGTGTTCTTTGTACTCGTAAACTTAACGTACCTCCTTTGCATTTAACTTTAGATAATCAGACGATCCTTTTCAAAATTCTGTCAGATTCCTGGATCTACATTTTGACAGTAGGCTCAGTTGCAGAATACACATTAATCATTTGCTTGCTTCTTGTAGAAAAGAAGTTAACGTCCTTAACCCTTTAACCGCGGGTGTCATCCCAGAATGACATTGCAAAAACTGGACCAAACCGCGGGTGTCATTCTTGAATGTTTGTCAATATTTTGAATACCGCGCGTTTTTTCCATGCGCCAATTGTTTCAAGGAAGAGTAGCTATTAAGTTCTTTCACTCCAGCCGACCCCCACCTCCCTCCTCCCCCCCGGGCCCCCACCTCCCACCCCCTGGGCCCCCCACCCCACCCCTGACCAAACACGCATCAGTATCTGTCCAGCTGTGTGAGTGACAACACTGCTGATGTGGCAGTGAAGTGCGGGCAATTACAGTGCCTTTTACCTGCCTCAGTGAACACAGAGTGGGTGTTTATCGTATGTGCAGTGTTCATATATGTTTATAGTATTACTATCAGAATGAGGTTGGCATTTGGTAATGGTGTGTGAGCGAAAAATAGTGATTACAACACCGCTGATGTGGCAGTGAAGTGCGGGCAATTACAGTGCCTTTTACCTGCCTCAGTGAACACAGAGTGGGTGTTTATCGTATGTGCAGTGTTCATATATGTTTATAGTATTATTATCAGAATGAGGTTGGCATTTGGTAATGGTGTGTGAGCGAAAAATAGTGATTTTAGATCGCTCACTTCTAATGGCACTGCCCATCCAGTGATAGTCAACAAAATCATGAAACCTACATCATTGCAAAGCCGAAGGTTAGTACTTTCTAATGGTACCTTATTTTTCGCTCTAGATTTATTCTGTGCAGAGTTCTAAAGGTTTAAAATTTGTTTACATTTTGGCTGGAACCTCCGCGGGAGAGGCCAGTCGGGGCAAAATAATGCCGTGGTTAAAGGGTTAAGTTTCTTTCTGGTAAATCGTGTGGAGCAGACAGAACGTCTTTATTGATGATGTATAAGCCCCTTATCCATTCTAAGCTTGACTATGGCTCACAGGTGTATGGGTCGGCATCGGATGCTGTCCTCCTTAGACTTCATGTGCGTCAGAACGTGTGCTTGTGCATATGTCTCGGAGCCCTTTGATGTACTCATGTGGAACGGTTAGAAGTGGAGGCTAATGTGCCTCCCCTCCATCTACGACATGACCACCTGTTATTTTCCTAGGTATCACCACCCACCGTAAATACTAACTTGGCCTTCTGACCTGTTGGATCCTCCTACAGTGGGAATACCTGCTGTATGCAGCCCTCAAGCCGGTGGCTGTGAGGCTTCACTTCATCTGTGAGGAGTTAGGGTACGACCTTTCTAATGGGGATCAGTTTGTAGCACCAAAAAAAGTGCCCTGGGAGTCACTTGCTACCACAGTTAACACTGACTGGCTCCTCATCGCAAAGTACAAGGCGCCGGAGGTGGAGATGCGACAGTTGTTCCGGATGATCCTCATTAGACACCTAGCATCGTTCCACTTGTACACCGATGGCTCTAAGTTGGATGAATGTGTCGGTGTGAATGTGTGGTCTACGGAGTGCCGCATCCGTTTTCGCTTGCCCCCCCTTACGTCTGTATTCAGTGCCGAATTATTTGCCATATATCAAGCTATAGACTTTGCTTTGCTTTCAGAGCATGACAGTTTTGTCATTTTTTGGACTCTAAGTCCACCCTTCAGGCAATTCATTCGTGTAGGACTAATTCACATGAGGTCCTGGGCCACATTATCAATAAGCTGCACACATGTGCTAAATCCTTCTCTCTGATCTGGGTGCCTGGTCATTGCGGTATTTACGGCAATAAGCAGGCTAACATACTAGCTAAATCAGCTGTAGAACTCGAGGAGACTTGGGACGTTCCTTGTGAGCTACAGTCTAGTCTCTCTTTCGGAAAGAAATCAATTAATCTTCTGTGGCAAAGTCAGTGGATCAACCTGGCAATTCCATCAGTCAAAAGGATCATGTGTGACTGGTCCAGTTCCTTCCAAGGAAACAGACGGGAGGAGGTCGTTTTAGCCTGCCTCCGCATGAATTCCACCCTTATAACACATACAGTATGTTATCATATATTAACAGACAATTTCCACCGCGATGTACCACATGTGATGCAGTGTTATCTATAAATCACATCGTTTTGTACTGCAGAAGGTATGCTGGGGAATGTACTTCTCTGGCTGCCTACTGTAGGACAAATGCACTCCCTTTCACATTTGATTCTGTCTTGGGTGATGGGGACGTTGGTGTGACTAATAAATTGATGACTTTCCTGAAAGAGACCAGACTGCCCAGAGAGTTGTGATTTATTATATGAACTTGGTTTGTGGTTTCCTTATTTATTATATCTCTCTCTCTCTTTTTTTTTTTTACAGAGATATTTTTTTTGTACTTTAATTAATAAGCACATTGTTAAACATCTCCAATCCAACAACTTAATTAGTGATAAACAATATGGTTTTCGCACGAAAGATCCACCATTGACATACTCAATCTCTTAACTCATACCATCCATCAATCAATTGATCTTTTTGGAGAAACTCATGCAGTAGCTCTTGATATCTCTAAAGCTCTCGACAGAGTATAGCACCGTTCCATACTGTCCAAACTCCCTTGCTATGGACTAACGTCTTTTGTTCCTTTAATTTCTTCATATCTTAGTGACAGGAAAATAAGTGTAAAAGTAGATGATGTAATAAAGTCTGGGCACAGGCAAGGGAAGGAGGAAGACAACCTCTTCGACTGCTGGTTTTATTCTCACTGCCTCGTTAATAAACAGCCAACCCTTTCATCAGGTCGGTTTGATAACTGACAGATTCGAACAAAGTTCGACACAGGATGAATTCTTTTCTTAAATATACATAAAATGGGATCAGCACCAACTTAACAGACATAGCATGACATAGACATAGCATGACAGACATAGCATGACAGACATAGCATGACATAGACATAGCATGACATAGACATAGCATGACACAGACATAGCATGACACAGACATAGCATGACACAGACATAGCATGACATAGACATAGCATGACATAGACATAGCATGACATAGACATAACACTCCCCCCTGATCTTCTAAAGATCACTATATTGGAACGGCCGTACTGGACGGCGCTCCCTAGAACCTCGACGGGGCAGTGGTCTCCCTGGACTATCTACTT
Organism: Coenobita brevimanus; assembly: GCF_032717465.1. Classification (NCBI taxonomy): domain Eukaryota; kingdom Metazoa; phylum Arthropoda; class Malacostraca; order Decapoda; family Coenobitidae; genus Coenobita; species Coenobita brevimanus. Next base: position 25,321,530 of record NC_137031.1, read on the forward strand.
CGTCTTCACTTGACGTATCACTTGACGTAGACTCATTCGATGGACCTCTCACATCGATTAGCAAATCATCTTCTGTTTCTGATTCAGGGCTTTCTTCAGCTAGTGAATCCTCTGGGGCAGTAGACAGCGATGTTGCCAGCCTTAGGTCACGCACATGACGAGGCATACCATCCACCTCGACGTTCTGGGCAGATTCAACTCGCGTTACTGTGCCCTCTGTGCTTCGAGAATCGCAGCGTCTGCTGGGATGCCGGATCCATACACGATCACCGACGCTGAAGCGATGTTGTTCTTCTACCGGCTGATCTTGCAGAGTTACTCCGTCGATACCCAGCAGTCTGACCTCGTATCTAAATATCTGGTTGGCAGGGGCAGATGAGGCATCATCACCTCGTGGCATAACGTTGTAGCGGTACACTGCTTCAGCTACGGAACAGCCTTTCTGTGCCAGTATAGTTTTCACGGTTCGATGATTTCTCTCTGATATTCCATTACCAGATGGAGCGTTGGCACACCGATACCTGATGACCATACCCCAACGCCTGGCGAACTCTTTGATCGTTGAGCTACGGAAGCTGGCAGCATTGTCAGTTAATAGCTCCTTAGGTGCTCCACGTTCATAAAACACAGACTCTAGCTGTTCAACAACACTGATGACATCTTGCCGCCTGAGTCTTTTCCAGATGGCATAACATGTTGGCCCGCAGTCGATGAGCGTCAGATAGTGCCGGTTTCTGACATGACAGACGTCCATGCTAACTCTGCTCCAGATCTCTGAAACCCCCAACTCCCCTTTCTTCCACTTCTCTGGTGCCGGATCAAAGGATTGACATTCTTGACAACTCTGAAGAACACTGTGAACCTGCTGCCTCTGAACCGTAGGATAGAGCCTTCTGCAGAAGTACAGTGTACGCTTGATGCCGGGATGCCCGCTGGTTTCATGAATGTTAACGATGTCCCTGTCTGAAACACTGGCAACAGCTGCACAGCTTGTCTGCCCGTTTGCTAGTGTCATCCACCTCTTCGGTACTCGTGTTAGCGCATCTGCTTTGTTTTCAGTAGAAGACACAAACTTTACTTCCAGACACAGATTATACTCGACGATGATAGATTTAAAAGTCTCTAGGCGCCTACGGATCAACATTTCACTGGAAGCTCTAGTCTTCAAACGAGATTTTCCCGAGAGAGCATCCGCGATCCAGTGGAACACAGTTCTTGAGTCAGTCATAAGAGTCAGCTGTTTCATCTTCCAGGAGATTGCAAGATTTATCCCCTTAATAACAGCGTCCAGCTCCGCAAGATTAATGTGAGAGCACTCGTCCCGTCGTAACCAACACGAGTCTTCAATAACTTCACCTTTCACCTCCAACACAGCTCCCAATGCGAGTGAACTTGCATCTACCCATAGTATAGCTTCGTCTCCCGCCACATCCCATCGTCCTCGGGCTGGGTCTGAGTTCTTCACCCGCTCCAACGTGTCCGCAAGCATCGAGTGCAAACTGAGGTCATGAATCTCGTCGTCCCACGTAGTCGTGACCTCATTGGCCCGTCTTTTAATGTACGACGCCGCCACTCGCAACCAGCCACAAACAGGAAGGTGACTCGTTAGCTGCCCGCAGAGTGAAAACACTGTCCGCCTAGTCAGCTTTTCAGGTAGCTTGCCAACGCCGTTATCTCGCTTCCAGACGAGACGATCGTGCTCCCCCCAGACTCTAATGCCCAGCACACGAGCTCCTTCAGACACAATCTCGGGAGGTTTGCAGAGCAGGCCGTGACGACTGAGGTGACATTCCACTTCTGCTGCACTCGCCACACTTTCGTCCACCAGAATATCGTCCAGGTATGGTGAAGTGGGGCGGTTTATCTTCTCGTCCATGCTCAACACACGACTCAGGACCTCCTTCAATACTAGTGGTACGATGTTCAGTCCAAAGCCCAGTCTAGTCAAACAGTAACGTCTCCTACAGAACACCACTGTCTGGGACAACCATAGCGATCTGTGAACGTGTATCTGTAGATAAGCCTTGCGCAAGTCAATGAGAGCGACCCTCTGTCCACGCCTGTGCCACTCCCGTATCTTCTCAGTGCAGACGTCCGCTTCAGCTGTGTGCAAATTAAGTTGGGCATTCAACTCACGAAAATCAAGGACAGGGCGTACTTTTTTCTTGTTTTGCTGCACGACAGCCATCAGAGGGATAGTTCCTTTCACAGGGCCATGTATACTCTCGTTGTATGGAACCAGCCATCCGTCCTTAATCCATTCACACAGTTCATTTTCATATTCTTTTCGAGCTTCATTCGGCACCCTGTATTCAGAGACAGTATTCAGTAGTCGTGGAGGCTCTGAGTTATCACGCCAGTTCCACAACACTGTCCACTTTTTAGCTGCACTGTCATATGTTACTTCAAAATCCCTCTCGACAATATTTCGTTGTATGGTAGGTACTGTCACGGCTGAAGCCTGCACTTCCTCAATACCAAATCGCACTTTGTCCGGTGAATGCACTGTCACTCCCTGCAGGGCTTCAACACTGTTCATGCCCAGAATAAAGTCAAAATTAAGCAGCTTGGAAGGCACTACAATCACATTCAAAGACACGGACACTCCTGACAATAGCTGGACTGTTACCACACCTGTTCCCATACACATATAAAGCTCACCGCTTACTGTCCTCACACTGATATTTCCTTTGGTCCAGCGAGAGCACATGGAAACGTGTGCAATACTCTGAGTACAGCCGGTGTCTACCAGGGCATCACAGTTCTTTCCATCAACAACCAAGCGAGTCACTGGTAAAGCGCCTCTCACTGACGGTCTGGAGAGGAGGCTGGCGCTGGTCCCACCTCTCCTGATCCATTTCCCGAAGGGCATGAGGTAGCGATGTGGCCTCGTCCCTCGCATCTGAAGCAGCGCACATTACCTCGCCCACCTCTACCTCTGCGCACACTGCGTCCAGCCTGGCAGTCACGAGCGTAGTGGTTCGGCTGGTTACAGGAATGGCAGCGCACACTACCAACACCAACTAATGCAGGAACCACTGTGTGCTGTCTGGAGCCGGCTGGTTGTGCTGATGCCCCATCATCGAGGTAATTATCAGCTAGAACAGCTCAAGCACGGTTCAGAAGTTGGTTAATATCCATAGTTTCCATGCGTGAACCAGCTCTCAGAATGTGGCGAACAGCTTCTGGAAGACCAGCTAAAAAAGCACAACATAGACCGGCGTCGGTCATTCCTCCAAATCGTGTAGCCAGGTGGCGCAGGTCAGCCAAGTACACGTCAACAGACTCGCCATCACGCAGCCTACGGTCCACAAACTGCTCATAGGCAACAAACTTGTCTGCAGCAAATGCCGAGGTGAGTGCATCCTTTATGGTGTCGAAGTTCCCCTTGTCTACGCTGCTGAGCTGCTGATAAACAAAGAAAGCCCCGCCTGTGAGTCGCAGTGGCACAATGGTGTGTAGATCAGAAATCCCTCGTAGCTGACAAACCAGCTCCAGCTTTTCGATCCACTCTACCACCGAGTGCGAAGTACCGTCAAATTCCGGGATCAGACGAAGTTCCGTCGTAAGGCTGTCTCCTCGGGCTGAGGTTGACGATGCCGGTTTGCCACTATCACTTCCGTCCATCATAAGTTGCGAGAGAATGCCTAGATAGCTTGTAATAAAGTCTGGGCACAGGCAAGGGAAGGAGGAAGACAACCTCTTCGACTGCTGGTTTTATTCTCACTGCCTCGTTAATAAACAGCCAACCCTTTCATCAGGTCGGTTTGATAACTGACAGATTCGAACAAAGTTCGACACAGGATGAATTCTTTTCTTAAATATACATAAAATGGGATCAGCAACAACTTAACAGAGATAGCATGACATAGACATAGCATGACAGACATAGCATGACAGACATAGCATGATATAGACATAGCATGACATAGACATAGCATGACATAGACATAGCATGACACAGACATAGCATGACACAGATATAGCATGACACAGACATAGCATGACAGACATAGCATGACATAGACATAGCATGACATAGACATAACAGATGTATATTCCAATTTCCACTCAATTAACGCCGGCATGCCGCAGGGATCAGTTCTGGCGCCAACCCTATTTCTGGTTCATTTTAATGATCTCTTATCTGTCACCCACAATCCCATCCACTCATACTCAGATGACTCAACACTACATAGTTCATTCACACTCAGACATCCATTTACAAAGTCTAATATCTCTACCTCTCAACTCAGTACAGCCATCTCCATAAATCAAGATCTAGCTACAATCAGTGAGTGGGGACAAAACAACCTTGTCTCTTTTAATGCTAGTAAAGCTAAATATATACAGTTTACTAATAGACAGATATTGCCAGATTCGTACATTACTTTCAGTGCTACTAATATTCCCATCTCCAAAAGTATTGAAATTCTTGGTGTCTCACTTAACAGTGCCCTCAGCTGGACCTCTCATGTCAGATCACTTGCTAAAACTGCCTCAAAGAAACTTAGATTATTGTAGAGTCCGTAACTTCTTCGCCGATGAGCAGTTAGCTATAATTTATAAGTCATGTGCACTCTCAGCTTGAATATTGCTCACCCTTGTGGAATGGTTGTGGAGAGGTTGCATTAAGACAACTAGACAAAATTCAGAACAAAGCTGTTAGAATCATTAACAACCCTGCCATTACATATAAACTACCTCCCCTGCAAGTAAGAAGGAATGTTGCCTCCCTGGCATTATTTTACAGATATTTTTTTGGCAAATACTCTGACGAAGTTGCGTCCATGGTGCCACCTCTCCATGCCTTCCCTCGCGCTACACGGGCATCTGGTAGCGCTCATGGCTGGAATGTCACTCAGCCATATTGCAGAACTTCTGCCTATCAGAATTCTTTGATTCCCCGAACTGCATCTCTCTGGAACTTGCTTCCCCAGAGATGTTTCCCTCCAAATTTCAACTCACAACTGTTCAAGTCTAACTGTTACAGATATTTTATGAACGGAGAACACCAGTAATCTGGTGTATGGATTATTTTTTTTTTTACTCATTTGTTTTTCCTTCCTCTGTTGTGTTATTTATATAAAAAAAATCAATACACTTTTATATATTTGTGAATCGCAGGAGGAGGTTACATTTATATAAATGTGTATTTTTTTTCTTTTGTTCAGGACCAATAAATTTATAATTGTTCCCTTTATGTATTTTTTACATAAATTTGATAATTATTTGATTATTTTGCGGTAGTATAGTTATGAGTCTACATGTGATGTATAGATGGAAGTATTTGTCCTAGTACTATCCATGTATATTGATGTATTTTTTATTACTTATTGTGTTTCATAATCATGAATAATAACTTAATATTGGTATGACATAGATGCAAATATTTCATATTATTATTCTGACTTTCATAATTATTGATTCTTGCTGGCCTAATGCCCCTTCAGGGTGATGGCCATTAAAAAAAAAAGAAAAAAAAGATAGATCCTGGTTGTATCTGGGTAAACATCTACTTGTGTTTCTTGCTAAGTAAAGCCTTATGAAAGAAGGTACTTTTAAAGTCGACCTTATGACAATTTACTTAGCAAAGAAATTCTTTTATTCACTGCCGACACCGAGACCAAATTACTGAAGATGGAGAAATTGCTACGACCTGAACGTTTTAACCTAACTCCAGATACTACCCCTGCTTAGTGGAAACATTGGTTTTGTACCTTCACTAATTTTCTCGAGTCCGTGAGCTCAAGCTCTTTTTTAACTACGTGTCCCCTTCAGTCTATACTCATATTGCTGATTGCAAGACCTACACTCAAGGTATTGAGGTACTGAAGGCTGTTTATGTGAAACCTACAAACGTCATCTTTGCTCGGCATCAGCTCTCTACACGGAAACAGCTACCCAGTGAATCCATTGACCAGTTTCTACAGTCGCTGAAGCTGTTATTCTAGGAATCTGAGTTTAAGGCTGTGACTGCTGATACTTATACCCAGGAAGCCATCCGTGATGCTTTTATCTCTGGTCTCACTTCACCTATGATTCGTCAGCGACTCTTGGAGAAAGAATTCCTAACTCTACATGAAGCTGTGCAGCTTGCTTGAAGTTTGGAGATGGGTCAGAGGGATGCTCAAGTATATATTATTCCTCATCTCCATGTAAACTACTCGGCTACAATGGACGCCTCGACTTGTCCTAATGAAGTTAATTCGTCCTGTCCCAGCTTAGAAGCTGCTGAATATATAGGGACAGCTGCTGCCTCGAAACCCTCATGTTTTTTCTGTGGTCGGTCCCGTCACCCTCAAGCTCAATGTCCTGCTCGGACCGTTGTATGCTACAAATGTGGTAAGAGGGGTCATTTTGTCAATGTGTGTAAATCTTGGAGGGACAGAGAGGACAGGGCGAAGCGTTAGTCTGTAGCTACCATTTTGGCTACTATACCAACTGCTTCTACTCCACCCAACGTATCTACTGCACCTACTCCACCCTGTGGCTCTGCTGCAACTATGGACCCGGTTATAGATGATGCTGGTTCCTCCAAACAACCATGCTATGCTAGTGAGTCCGTACCTACCATTTTGGCTACTATACCTACTGCTTCTACTCCACCCAACTGATCGACTGCACCTACTCCACCCTGTGGCCCTTCTGCTGCAACTACGGACCCGGTTAAAGAGGATGCTGCTTCCTTCAAACAACCATGCTGTTCTACTGTTTCTGTAAGGGTTAATAATGTCAATATGTATGCTCTGATTGATAATGGTAGTGATTCTAGTTTTATGCAAGCTGAGGTAGCTTAACAACTGGGCCTGAACATTACCTCTTCTAGGGCAACCGTAACTATGGCATTTTTATCTCTATCCTCAGATACCGTGGGGCATTGTACTGCTAACCTTAATGTACTTGGAAATGAGTATTCAAAATCTAAATTCTGTCCTTCCTCATCTGTGTGCTAAAGTAATTCTAGAAAAAGACTTTATGAAGATGCATAAATCAGTTGAATTTGACCTTCATGGACCTACACCTAAGCTAACAGTTTGTGGAGTTGCTTGTATGTCCTTGGATCCTCCTTCCCTGTTCCCTAACTTGACCTCTAATTGTAAGCCCGTCTCAACTCAACCTCGTAGGTTCTTTAAGTCTGAGGAGGATTTCATTCACGAGGAAGTTCAGCCCTTGCTTCGTGAAGGGATAATTGAGAAGAGCCAGTATCCCTGGAGAGCTCAGGTTTTAGTAACCAGGGATGAACGCCATAAGTGCCGCATGGCAGTTGACTATTCTAGGACTATAAATCGTTTTACACTACTAGACGCTTTCCCAATTCCTCGCATTAAGGACTTGGTCCATAAAATGGCAAGGTATAGGGTGTTCAGCAAGCTTGATCTTAAAAGTGCTTATTACCAGGTTCCCCTCAGGGATGAGAAAATGTACACTGTTTTTGAGGCTGATGGGCAATTATTTTACATTAGGATCCCATTTGGTCTGACTAATGTGGTGGCTGCTTTCCAGTGTGTGATTTCTACTTTGATTGCTGATAATAACCTGGAAGCCACTTATGCTTATATTGATGATGTTATAATCTGTGGATTTGGGCAAAAGGATCATGATCGTAATCTTGAGAGCTTCATGGAAGTTGCTTCTAAATATAATCTTACTTTGAATGAGACCAAATGCCAGTACAACTTGACTCAAATAAACTACCTTGGATACTGTATATTTAATGGAACTCTATGCCCTGACCCTGAACGTCTCTCTCCCCTGAGGAACTTGCCTGTCCCTTCAGATTCTGCCCCCCTCAAGCGTGCTTTGGGCCTCTTCTCATAGTATTCACTTTGGATTCCCAATTATTCTAGTCGTATTCTACCTCTCTTAAACTCAAAGTCTTTTCCCTTGCACTGCCATGGAACTCCGTGCTTCAACTCCTTGAAAGACGAGATTTGCAAAGCGTCTCTGGATGCATTTGATGAAACTTTGCCTTAACAGGTTGAGACTGATGCTTCTGCTACTTCTTTGGCTGCCACTCTTTCTCGGCAGGGGCGTCCGGTAGCTTTCTTCTTGAGGACCTTGACTAGCTCTGAAAGGCTCCAGTCTGCCGTGGAAAGAGAAGCTACTGCTATCATTGAAGTAGTATGTAGGTGACTGATCAGCAGGCAGTATCTTTCATGTTCAACTCTCGTCACTCGTCCAAAATTAAGAATGACAAGATCTTGCGGTGGCGGCTGGAACTCTCTGAATACCTGTATGATATCAAATATCGACCCGGAGTTGAGAATATTCCATGTGATACTCTTTCCCGTGTTTGCAGTGCCACCTCTAATTCTCGCTTTGTTTCCCTTGAAGAGATCCACAGATCTCTTTGTCATCCTGGTGTCACTTGACTATACCACTTTGTGAGGGCTAAAAATCTGGCTTACTCAGTAGAGGATGTGAAAAGAGTTTGTTCACAATGCTCTGTCTGTTCTGTCTGTTCTGAACTGAAACCTATGTTTTTCAGACCACCCTCATCTCATCTCATTCATGCTATGCATTCCTTCGACTGTACCTCTATTGATTTTATAGGTCCTAAGCCTTTCTCTACTCGCAACAAATATCCTCTGGTTATGGTAGATGAATACTCTAGATTTCCTTTTGCATTTCCTTGTCCAGACATGTCTGCTCAGACTGTAATAACTTGTCTTCTGAAACTGTTTTCTCTGTTTGGTTGCCCTTCCTCTATCCACTCTGACAGGGGACTGCAGTTTGTATCCAAGGAAATTTCTAGTTTTCTCATGGAACAAGGTGTAGCTATAACTCATTCCACCCCCTATCATCCTCAGGGTAATGGTCAGTGCGAGAGGGAGAATGGGACATATGGAGAGCTGTGCGTTTGGCTCTTAGATCCCGCAGTCTTCCAGAGACTCACTGGGAACTAGTACTAGACAGCGTTCTTCATTCTATCAGGTCTCTTCTTTGCACTGCCACTAATCAAACCTCTCATGAAACACTATTTACTTACCCCAGGAAATCCTGTAATGGTTACTCTCTATCAACCTGACTTTCTGCCCCTGGGCCTGTGCTCCTGCGCGAGTTTGTCCACCAGTCTAAGTCTGATCCTCTGGTGGAGCCTGTCGACCTTGTGAACGCCACCCCTCACTATGCCCGGGTCCGCTATCCTGATGGGAGGGAAACTACTATCTCCACGAGGGACCTGGCACCTTCCCCTAAGGCTCTGGTTCCTTCTGAAGAGTCTCTACCCCCACTGCCTGATTAGCCTTCAGAGAACCAACCTACTGCCCAGGGTTCGTCTGACTGTGCCAGAAGTCCAAACATCAACGGAGTATGATTATCTCTCTCCCCAACAGGCTTCCCTGGTTCCCGACGAACAGCCTACTTCTAGTGTGCCAGAACCTGTTCGTCATTCTACCAGAATATAAAAACCTGTAGATAGGCATACTTACTACCAATTAGATTTGTAGACAAAATTTTTTGAATATATAATTGTGAAAATAGATTTAATTATTGAACTGAGTTGTATTAAATAATTGCTTGGGACTTTATTAGATGGGGTGAATGTGGTATAAAACAGGGGTTTACGGGGAATGCTTCTTTTCATTAAGGTTGGACTCAATATGACTGTTTCTGAGTTCTTTGTTCGATTTCATTGGGGTCTTATGCTTCGTGTCCCGAAGCTTATGTTTAAATTCTTGTAGCCTTGTAGAGTCAGATAGATCCCACTTTTTTGCATGGTCGCGGAGAGTGTGGACGTGTTTTCTAGCTCTCCTCTAGCATAGGGCTGCCTCATCGTCATTAGCTTTTGTTTTTTTCAGCCACTAGGGTGTTTTTTAAATAAAGTTAGGCTAGATAGTACTCATTTTCCTCCTCTCCCTGTTAGAGACACAATAGGTGTTTGTGTCTTATTCTGAGTTTACCTTTGCTTATCGCCCACGGAGGGTCCCCCCCACTGATCGCTCTGGGGCGTGAATTGACACGGTCGAGCCTCCCTGGAGTGGTTTGAGAGGGCAACCTCAGACATAGGTGTTTGGTCCCAGGTTGATTGTCCCTTGGTCGTTTTCTCTCCTCCTTCCCACTTCCCCCGTTAGGGGAGAGTGGTACTATGTCGGACGCCCCTACTGCCTCCCCCCCCTTCAAACACATCCCAGGTTAAAGACTTAATGAAACTGCGTAACTTCCATGAATATGATGTCGAGCCGAGGATCCCGTATTCCATTATTCCTGCAAAGGTGTTATCACCTGCAAGGATCTCATGGTTATGGAAGAGAACGAGATCATACGGGAACTTGCTCAGCAGGACATAATCGGTGCCCAGTTTATTGCTAGTTATTCCGAAGGCATGAGGACGAAGACTGCTACTATTGTCTTGACTTTTGGCAAAGTTTCACTCCCGGACCATGTCAAAATTGGCGACGAATTGTTGATGTAAGGTCTTATATCCCCAATCCACTTCTTTGCTTCAGGTGTCAATTATATGGGCACGGTGACAAGACTTGTCGGGCTTCCCAGTCAGTGTGTGGCAAATGTGCAACACAGGGACATGATGCTGAACACCGCACGTCGGAGACGGTACATTGTTTTCACTGTAAGGGTGCACACTCCACTTCCTCGAGGGATTGTCTCAAGTGGAAGGAGGAGGAGGTCTGGTAGTGAAAGCAACTGCGGGCATTTCCTACTACAAAGCTAGGAAAAAGGTGAAGGAGTTGCAAGCAACTCCCACGCCGAATAGGTCCTATGCTTCGGCAGTAATGTCTCGTCCCATGATGTGCTCTGTTGAAACACAGACTGACCTTGAACCGGTTCCTCTTGCCTCACACTCTACCTCTCCATCTCAGCCTCTTGTCCAATCCAACTCTCAAACTGACATCCCCACTGCAACTTCCTATTCTCAGGCTGCTGCTGCCTCTCAGTCAGTAAAGCCTAAACAGAAGTTTGACAACTCTAGTAAGAGTAATATGACCACCCTTTAAAAACAGCCACGACCTCATGTCCTTCCTGCTCCTTGTCCAGCGAGGGAAAAAAATTTTAGTTCTTCCTCGGGGAGCTCTGGGAGCCTAGTTATTGATGATCAATGTATGGAGGTTTCCATTAGTAAGCACCGGGATAGGTACCCCGGTAGCCACTCGCCTGGCAGCGGGGGGTATAAAAAAGCTAAGCACACTGGCCCCTTTCGTAAATCTTAAACCGCCACATTCACTGTGTTACAATGGAATTGTAGGACTCTTGGGAATAAATTCCACAATATAGCAATTTTGCTATCTATACACAGGCCAGACGTTGTTTGTTTACAGGAGATGCGCTTGGTGGATCACCCAGATCCTCCACAGCTCAAACACTACCATTCGTATAGAAGATATGATGGTCACGGAGTCGCCATATACACCCACAAATCACACCCACAAACGGAAGTGATTCTAAGTTCTACTCTGAAAGCTGTCGCGTGCAGAGTAAAATTTAATAACACGTATCTGTCTATTTGCTCTATCTACTGTCCTCCCCTTGGTCCCATTGATGGTGAAGCTTTCATTTCACTAACCCATCAACTTCCGGGTCATAACTTAATTTTAGGCGATTTTAACGCCCATCACTGTCAATGGGGAAACTTGAGGAGTGATGGTAGGGGGGAGCAAGTAGCCGACTTCATACTGCAGTCAAATCTCTGTCTTCTAAACAATGGTAGAGCGACTCGTGTAGATGACCGCACTGGTAACATGTCATGCATAGATCTGTCCTTGTCATCTCCCGATGTACACACTAACATCTCTTGGGACCCATATGATGACTCGATGGGTAGCGATCATTTTCCAATCTGCCTTTCTTATACATGCGACGATTCTCGGCCTCCTCCACCACCTAAATTTAACTTTAAGAAAGCAGATTGGGGGTACTACTCACGGGTCGCCAATCTAGATATATCGGGAGATAACATTGACGAGAAAGTTTCACACCTACAGACTTCCATTATACACGCAGCTGAGGCTGCTATTCCCAAGATCTACAATTCCAAACAAGCGTAGAGTTTCATGGTGGACACCAGATTGCCGACAAATACTCAAAAAGCGCAATAGGAGATACAGGATTTTTGAGAAACAGCCAACAGAATCAAACTTTATTGCCTACAATGCAGCTAAGGCTGAGGCAAGGAGGACAATTAAAGTGGCAAAACGGAGTAACTGGCGTAGTTTTGTGTCCATGGTGAATCGCTCCACCACACTAAGGCAGGTCTGGTCCACCATAAATGTACTAAACAACAAGTACACCCGGTCACCAATCACCACACTTGAGGTGGCCGGGAATGTCATTGACGATCCCGTGCATATTGCCAATACTATCGCCGACCATTTTGCCCAGGTAAGCAGCTCAGCCAACTATGATCCTCGTTTTCGCCACCATAAGCGTATGGCTGAGCTGCAAAACTTAGACTTTGCCACGGAAGACGGAGAGACCAGCTACAACTACGAATTTACGTTAGATGAACTTCTCCTTGCCCTTAAATCCTGTAAAGGCTCCAGTCCCGGTCCATCCACCATTACGTATGGTATGATCCAGCATCTTACTCAGGCCAACCTGAGTTACCTGTTAGCGGTGTACAATGAGATTTGGGTGTCTCGCACGTTCTCAAACTCATGGCACTACGCGCAAGTCATACCGATACCTCGCCGTGACGGTCGCCTTACGAGTCCCAGCTCGTTTTGACCTATTGCACTAACTGACTGTCTATGTAAGGTCTTTGAACGTATGGTTAATAAAAGGTTACTTTTTGTTTTAGAGTCGAAGGGTGTGTTAAATGATCAACAGAGTGGATTCCGTAAATACAGGTCCACTCTGGATCATTTAGTGCACCTGGAGCATTGCATAGCCGAGGCTTTTGCCAATCGCGAATTCATGATAGGAATTTTTCTGGATATTCATAAGGCTTTTGATATGACCTGGCGAAACAGAATACTATGTAACCTCTACACTTATGGTTTAAGAGGTAATTTGCCCATTTTCCTTCGGAACTTCCTTACTGACAGAACGTTTTCTGTCAGGTTACCCTGTAACGTAACTTCGGACATATCTGTCCAAGAGAATGGGGTACCACAAGAAAGTGTGCTTAGCCCTACTTTGTTCAGCGTTCCCATTAATGACATTCTGTCGTCTGCTTCCGTCCCCAGGACACTTAGATACTCACTCTATGCTGATGATTGTGCAGTGTGGCACTCTTCCCGCAATGCACAATCCTCGGCACAGCAGATTCACCTGGCACTTGAATCTGTTCAGCGTTGGGCCGTGGAGTGGGGATTCAAATTTTCCGTCCTTAAATGTGTCAGTGTTGTTTTTACTTGTAAACTTAACGTACTTCCTTTGCATTTAACTTTAGATAATCAGCCGATACCTTTTCAAAATTCTGTCAGATTCCTGGGTCTACATTTTGACAGTAGGCTCAGTTGGAGAACACACATTAATCATTTGCTTGCTTCTTGTAGTAAAAAAGTAAACGTCCTTAAGTTTCCTTTTGGCAAATCGTGGGGAGCAGACAGAACGTCTTTATTGATGGTGTATAAGTCCCTTATCCGTTCTAAGCTTGACTATGGCTCACAGGTGTATGGGTCATCATCGGATGCTGTCCTCCGTAGACTGGATGTGCTTCAGAACGTATGCTTGCGTATATGTCGCGGAGTCCTTCGATGTACTCGTGTGGAGCAGTTGGAAGTGGAGGCTAATGTGCCTCCCCTCCGTCTATGATGTGACCACCTGTTATTTTCTTACGGTATCACCACCCACCGTAAACGCTCACTTGGCCTTCCAACCTGTTGGATCCTCCTACAGTGGGAATACCTGCTGTATCCGGCCCTCAAGCCGGTGGCTGTGAGGCTTCACTTCCTCTGTGAGGCGTTAGGGTACGACTTTTCTAATGGGGATCAGGTTTTAACACCAAAAATAGCGCCCTGGGAGTCACTTGCTACCACAGTAAACACTGACTGGCTCCCCATCGCAAAATACAAGGCGCCGGAGGTGGAGGTACGACAGTTGTTTCGGATGATCCTCATTAGACATCTAGCGTCATTCCACTTGTACACTGATGGCTCTAAGATGGATGACTGTGTGGGTGCGAGTGTATGGTCTACGTAGTGCTGCATCCGTTTTCGCTCGCCCCCCCATACGTCTGTATTCGCTGCCGAATTATTTGCCATAGATCAAGCTATAGACTTTGCTTTGCGTTCAGATCACAACAGTTTTGTCATTTTTTCGGACTCTAAGTCCACCCTTCAGGCAATTCATTCATGTAGGACTGATGCACATGAGGTCCTGGGCCGCATTATCAATAAGCTGCACACATGTGCTAAATCCTTCTCTCTGATCTGGGTGCCTGGTCATTGCGGTATTTACGGCAATAAGCAGGCTAACGTACTAGCTAAATCGGCTGTAGAACTCGAGAAGACTTGGGACGTTCCTCGTGAGCTACAGTCTAGTCTCTCTTTCGGAAAGAAATCAATTAATCTTCTGTGGCAAAGTCAGTGGATCAACCTGGCAATTCCATCAGTCAAAAGGACCATATGTGACTGGTCCAGTTCCTTCCGAGGAAACAGACGGGAGGAGGTCGCTTTAGCCCGCCTCCGCATGAATTCCGCCCTAATAACACATATGTTACCATATATTAACAGACAATTTCCACTGCGTTGTACCACCTGTGACGCGGTGTTATCCATTAGTCACATCGTTTTGTACTGCAGTAGGTATGCTGGGGAACATACTTCTCTGGCTGCCTACTGTAGGACAAATGCACTCCCTTTCACACTTGATTCTGTCTTGGGTGATGGGGACGTTGGTGTGACTAATAAATTGATGACTTTCCTGAAAGAGACCAGACTGCTCAGAGAGTTGTGATTTATTTTATGAACTCGGTTGTGGTTTCCTTATTTATATATATATATTTTTTGTATATAGGGATATGGTTTTTGTACATATGTAAGTACGTCAATACACGTTTATAGATTTGTGAACAGCAGGAGGTTACATTTATATAAATGTGTATTATTTTTTCTTTTGTTCAGGACCAGTAAATTTGTAATTGTTCTTTTTATGTATTTTCTTTGCATAAATTTGATAATTATTTGATTATTTTGTAGTAGTATAGTAATGAGTCTACATGTGATGTGTAGATGGAAGTATTTGTCCTGGTACTATCCATGTATACTGATGTATTCTTTATTACTTATTATGTTTCATAATCATGAATAATAACTTAATATTGGTATGAAATAGATGCAAATATTTCATATCATTATTTTGGCTTTCATGATTATTGATTCTTGCTGGCCTAATGCCCCTTCAGGGTGATGGCCATTAAAAAAAAAAAAAAAAAAAAAAAAAAAAAAAAAAAAAAAAAAGATAGATCCTGGTTGTATCTGGGTAAACACCTCCCGGTGTTTCTTGCCAAGTAAAACCTTATGAAAGTAGGTACTTTTTAAGTTGACCTTATGACAACATATATATATAGAGAGAGAGAGAGAGAGAGAGAGAGAGAGAGAGAGTATATATATATATATATATATATATATATATATATATATATATATGTATAAGTTTCGCTGTTTGTAATTTAGACTAATACAGTTATTAAATTATCATAATTTTTAAATGTTATTGTTATTAGTTCATTACAGTTGTAAAGGTGTTTGACTGAAATGTGAGCGTTTGAATTTGGTACGTTGAGGTTACTGAAGAGACTGAATCGTAACTCAGTGGCACAGAGTACTCCAAAATAACTTTAGAATATGCTATATTTATGTCATATATCCATTCCATATGGCCTCAAAATGATCATGATATTGGCCAAAATGCAAAATTTTCCCGGGGAGGGGGCTTACAGCGCTCCCCTCCAAACTCCCCAGCTGTACGGGCTCTCTACTCTCGCCAAAGTCATGGGCTGCACAGTTAAAAAGATAAGAAAAAAAGTCCCCCCCCCCTCATCAACTTTCTGGGTACGCCAGTGGTCGTAGTAGTAGTAGTAGTAGTAGTAGTAGTAGTAGTAACAGCAGCAGTAGTAGTAGTTGCAATCCCAGGGTCATTTGAACGTTATCCTGGTGACTTCAGTTTGAGTGTCCTCCTCCTCCAAGTAAGCATCCTTCTTTGGAGGGATGCGGGGGAGTTGAGAGACGTTTTTATAACCGAACAGCAGTGTAGATCTGTTATATCAGTGTCGTCACGAGAAGGTGCCTCACTCCAGTGCCAGAGGAGGGAGTAAGAATAAAATACAAACATGTAATC
Organism: Coenobita brevimanus; assembly: GCF_032717465.1. NCBI lineage: Eukaryota > Metazoa > Arthropoda > Malacostraca > Decapoda > Coenobitidae > Coenobita > Coenobita brevimanus. The sequence continues at coordinate 25,337,772 of NC_137031.1, forward strand.
GGTGTGAAAGGGTTAACAATAGGATGGCGAATTGAACAACATCAAAGGATTATCTACTGAAGACAGGAATTGCGTCCTCCCCTACAAGGTTACACGCTTCCACCAGGGCCTATAATTCTTAACAACACCCTACCACGTCTAACACGAGACACCCTACCACCTCCAACGCTGATGTCCACTGTTTACAAATGCACTTATTTATTTATCTATAGTTATTTATTTATTTATCTAGCCAATTCTTACACATCTGCTTATCTCAATACTTAATTCTTCCTTCTGCAGCTGCCGCCCAATGGGATGTACCCGGAGAAGGTGGAGTTACAGCTCAGGAAGTCCCTCAAAAAGCTCGGCCTCACATACGTCGACCTATACCTCGTTCACATGCCAGTTGGAATGAAGGTGAGAGAGAGAGAGAGAGAGAGAGAGAGAGAGAGAGAGAGAGAGAGATTCACAGAACCTGAGATGAACCTAAGTTCACTAATTTTTCTCTCAGTTTTAATGAAAGTCTGTTTTTTATGTCTGTCTGTCCATCTATCTATCTGTCTATCTATCGTTCTATCTGTCTGTCTGCCTGCCTGTCTGTCTGTCTGTCTGTCTATGCATACATCTATCTATCAATAACTATGTCTTTATGTATATTTCAGTGGAAAGTTCTCTTGAAGACAAATTTGACTGCCACCTTGGTGAAGGAATGATGGAATTTTTTGATTATCTGTTTCAATATCCTTTCTTCCTTCTTATATTCTGGATGCATGTGGGCTTTATAGTATAATTTTATGCGTTGGTCATCTTGGTTGCGTCTGTTCTCATTTCCCTGGTACAATTTTCCTAACTCCTTGTTTGCTGTTTTATTAATGCCCCGGTTGGATGGTCCATTATTGACAAGTACCTGTGCAGCTCGTTAAGTTTCCTGATGGGTGGTATTCAAGTACTCGAATGTCTGAGGACCATCCTGATGAAGACCTTGATGGTGGAGTCCTTTTATTGTTGGAGGCACTAATTCTTTCCAGTTAGGCATAGTCCGAAGTTGGTTGGTTTCACATGACACTGGTGTGTAATCTGGTAAGACTTTGTTGGACATGCACACTTACTGTAGAAAGGGGAGCTTGCCCTCTCTCTCCGATTCAAAAAGGAAATTTAGCTGTGAAATCTCTTTGTAATTTCTCTCTCAATGTCGTCACCATTTCTTCACTATTAACTTTGACAAAGATCTTGCCGAAGTCACTGACATATGTGGCATCTAACCTTTTACCTGTCTATATATCTATCTATCTATAGTCTTGCCAGGCAAAGTAGTACCAACGTTGTGATGTACAGTTTTATTAATCCAAACGTTTCGGAGACACAGTCTCCATCATCAGTGGATCTACAAGTTTAAAAGACAATAGTCATCGGTCACTGTCAGGAGAAATATAAAACCTGTGTACAAAACATAAACTTACTTAAAGAAGAAGAAAAAATAAAAAGAGAGAAGCGATATAAAAAGGGGTAAAGTATAGAAGTAGTAGGTTTAATCCTTACAAAATCAGAAAATCAGGACAAAGGCTAAATATGCTAAACATATAAAAAAAATAAAGAAAGAAAAAAAGGAAAAGAGTATGAGTTGACTTGTTAAAGTAGTTAATGCGTGAATAGTGGGGTAGCGCTAGTCGAGTTATTGAGACTGGTTCGTATTTTATGAATTAGGATAGATTCGGCAGTGATGAGGTCAGAGTAGGACTGACATGAGGTTAGTATCCGAAAATCTGCAGAAGAGAAAGGGTGTTCAGAAAGGTGAGAATGCTCTCTGATAGAAGAATAAGAGGGTTTAGAGAGGAACCTTCCAGTCTGAGTGAATTTACCTTGGTGCTCAGGAATTCGGTGGAGCACCCAACATGAGGTCGACCCCACGTATCTAGCAGGACAGCTAGAACATGAAAATAAATAAACCACATTGGACCGGAGGTTAGTTTGGAGACAGGATGAATGCTTAAGAAAGCTACCTATAGTGTTTTTGTTTAAGATTATCTTAAAATTTATTTGTGGATAACAATCACGGAGAAGTTTGTTTAGTGTTTTCCTAATTTCGTAACTTAGTCGTACTATCACCTACTTTATCTTTACTACTAAGTATTAAAGATAAAGTAGGTGACAGTACGACTAATAGTCTGTATGCTTCTGGCTCAGTTCCTGGTTATCTCTATGGTCTCCCCAAAGTTCATAAACCTAATACACCATTAAGACCCATCATTTCATCTATTGGTAACTTCAATTATAACACAGCAAAATTTTTGGTTCCCCTGATCATTTCCCAATGTACAAATATATATACGGTTCAAAATTCTGCAGAGTTTGTCAAGGAAGTCACTTCTCTGAGATTTGATCACACTGTCACCCTGGCTAGCTTTGATGTAGAATCCTTTTTCACGAATGTTCCCTTGCATGAAACTACTCAGCTCATTACAGATATCACCAGTATTTTTACTGTCACCTCAGTTGGCTTGGACTGAAAATCTTTTACAACCTGTTGGAGATAGCAACCCACCAATCCCTGTTTACATTTAATGGAAAACTTTTTACTCAAACAGATGGAGTGGCGATGGGGTCACCACTTGGTCCTTCATATGCTAATGCTTTGCTTTGTCACCATGAACAAACTTGGCTTAATAATTGTCCCATTGATTTTAAACCCATTTTTTACCGAAGGTACATGGACGATACTTTCGTTATAGTTCAAAACCCTGCTGATATTCATAAGTTTATGGATTATATAAACTCCCAACATAAAATTTACTCATGAAGCTGAAAAAGATAAACGCCTTCCGTTCCTGGACATTCCAGTTAACAATCACTCCTCTCATTTATGCACGAGTGTTTACCGGAAGCCTACTTTCACTGGCCTAGGCACAAACTTCCTCAGTTACATCCCGTACAGTTTTAAGATCAACAGTATTACAACGTTGTTCAACAGAGCGTACAATTGTTGCTCCTCTTGGATTACTTTCCACTCCGAAATTTTTTTCTTAAGAACCTGTTTTGCAAATAATAAGTACCTCATCAGTGTTTTCGAGAAACTATTAAGCAGGTTTTTATATTCAAAGTTTTCCTCAATCAGGTCTGTTCACACTGTAGATAAGAAGTGTTTGTATATCAAGATTCCATACTTAGGTTCATTAAGTTACGAAATCAAGAAAACACTAAACAAACTTCTCCGTGATTGTTATCCACAAACAAATTTTAAGATAATCTTAAAAACACTATGGGTAGCTTTCTTAAGCATTCATCCTGTCTCCAAACTAACCTCCGGTCCAATGTGGTTTATTTATTTTCATGTTCTAGCTGTCCTGCTAGATACGTGGGGTTGACCTCACGTTGGCTACTCCATCGAATTCCTGATCACCAAGGTAATTCCACTCAGACTGGAAGGTTCCTCTCTAAACCCTCTTATTCTTCTTTCAGAGAGCACTTTCACCTGATCACCCTTTCTCTTCTGCAGATTTTCGGATACTAACTTCATGTCAGTCCTACTCTGACCTCATCACTGCCGAATCTATCCTGATCCATAAAATACGACCCAGTCTCAATAACTCGACTAGCGCTACTCCACTATTCATACAGTAACTACTTTAACAGGTCAACTCCTACTGTTTTTTTTTTTTCTTTTTTTTTTTTATGTTTAGCATAGTTAGCCTTTGTCCTGATTTTCTGATTTTGCAAGGATTAAACATACTACTTCTATACTTTACCTCTTTTTATATCGCTTCTCTCTTTTTATTTTTTCTTCTTCTTTAAGTAAGTTTATGTTTTGTACACAGGTTTTATATTTCTCCTGACAGTGATCGATGACTATTGTCTTTTAAACTTGTAGATCCACTGATGATGGAGACTGTGTCTCCGAAACGTTTGGATTAATAAAACTGTACATCACAACGCTGGTACTACTTTGCCTGGCAAGACTAAGGTTCCCAAGAGGAAGATTTATTGCGGATATATATATATATATATATATATATATATATATATATATATATATATATATATATATATATATATACATACTGCATATATGTGTGTGTGTGTGTGTGTGTGTGTGTGTGTGTGTGTGTAAGGAATCGTATACGTATGGAGACGCTTGTATTTGAATATCCCTGTCATTCCTGACTGTACAGTTAGGAAAAACACTCGTCTAATATTTCACCCCCTGTACTCAGTTTTGGTCGCTGGCCATTATTTCCATGCTGAGAGAGGCGTGGAATGTCTTCTGACCATAAATTGTTTTCTTTGGTTGGATGCATCATAAAGGAAAATCAAAGACGAGCTTTAATTTCAAAGCAGACGCAGTGAAATAGCGAAATTTTGTCTCAAACTGCACATCCTTTCTTCATTTATACCTGCCTTTCCTTCACTTATCCTTTTTCTATATATTTTCTGTACTCTTTCTTGCAGACATAGCTCTTTGGTATTTGGTTACTTGCAACATATGAAATTATTCCTGTTTGTCCGCTATGCGTATCTCTTCCATACAAGTTTTTTGTTTCATCAGACATATTTCTTTCCATATTTTTTTTTGTACTTACAGAGCAAGGACGACGACGACTTCTTGCCAACGGATGAGAACCAAAAATTTATTTTGGACTACGGCACTGACCATATTTCTATCTGGAAGGTCAGTACGAGAGAGAGAGAGAGAGAGAGAGAGAGAGTCATTACTATCTCCATCCTTATCATTAGCTCTGTCTTACTTTTTGTCTTCGTGATTTTCGATATTTTTTAATTCGTTATAACCTTCACAATCTTTTCGTTGTATTACAAATTATTTTGGAACGTCCGCAGCGCCCCTTGTTTATCGATATGTTCGTTACTCTATACCGCAGCATCCTCTGGTGTGTTTTTGAAGTTATACTCTGTTCACTTTGCCTTAACCAGAAATTACCATCCTTCCATCTTGATTCCTGAGATGTAAAACGAGAATAACACTAGAATATGATGCGAGTCACGAAGAGTACAACAGAGAGGATGTAGAGCTACATTATTATCTTTTCCCGCCACCGAGCTACGTGAAATAAGCAGCAAAAGAATGAAAAGTAGGGCCAAGTTACTGTGACGGAGTATAGTATTCTGGAATTAAAGTGATATAAATAGATAAGCAGCAATGTTAACTGGTACTGTACGAAATAAATCGCCTTCAAGTGGTGACACCGATATGACCAAGTGGCTCAGCTGCCTGGCCACAAACATCTCACTTCCCTCCCTATCCCTCAAAAGGATGATGGTGGACTGCAGATGAAGGTTAACTTAAGCTTACAGTCCTCTGGTTGCCTGGGGATGCAACTACTACTACTACTGCTACTACTACTACTATTTTAATCGTCATCAAAATCCCTATCATCATAATCGTCACAGTCTTCACCACCTTTAGCTTCATCACTCGCCGAATATAAAAACGCATTATTTAAATGTTTTGCTCAAGATTCCATGAGTTTACATTTGTCTTTGCTCATATGGAGATTAAACACTTCGTAATTACAGTGATGTGAATACTAATGAGACAGATTAGGGATATCGAAACTGTTACCTTGCCTTGGAAAATTGTTCATTATAGAAACCAGTTAGGATTCTTTACAACCCCAGATTTATTAAGGGCAGGAGACCGATATACTTCTCCGGCAACTCTTTATATGACAGAAAAAACGCGATATCTTCTTGAGGGCTTGACGTGCTAGATAAACATGTAATCTATCAAGTGAGATGGAAAGTCCTGGGGGAAGGCCAAAGCAAGCAGTTTTTTATTATTTCTGAAGAGCTGATAGGAGATAAATGTCAGATAACATCTTTGTCAGTGGGAGACGAAGATAAGCCCTG